>NC_041381.1:93116557-93269803 GCF_002162155.2 Triticum dicoccoides
CCCTAGGCGCAAGGGCCCAAGGAGGGGGGGCGCACCCAGCCCACTAGGGGCTGGCTCCTGCCCCATGCAGCCCATGTGGTCCCCCGGGAGGGGTGGCCCCTCCCGGTGGACCTCCGGAACCCTTCCGGTGGCCCCGGTACAATACCGGGATGCCCCCGAAACTTTCCGGTGTCCGTTTGACAACTTCCCATATATAAAACTTCACCTCCGGACCATTCCGGAACTCCTCGTGACGTCTGGGATCTCATCCGGGACTCCGAACAACATTCGGTAGTCACATACTAGTCTTCCTAACAATCCTAGCGTCACCGAACCTTAAGTGTGTAGACCCTACGGGTTCGGGAGACATGCAGACATGACCGAGACCACTCTCCGGTCAATAACCAACAGCAGGGTCTGGATACCCATGTTGGCTCCCACATGCTCCTCGATGATTTCATCGGTTGAACCACGATGTCGAGGATTCAATCAAACCCTGTATACAATTCCCTTTGTCAATCGGTACGTTTACTTGTCCGAGACTCGATCGTCGGTATCCCAATACCTTGTTCAGTCCCGTTACTGGCAAGTCACTTTACTCGTACCGTAATGCATGATCCCGTGGCCAAACACCTTGGTCACCTTGAGCTCATTATGATGATGCATTACCGAGTGGGCCCAGAGATACCTCTCCGTCATACGGAGTGACAAATCCCAGTCTCAATCCGTGTCAACCCAACAGACACTTTCGGAGATACCTGTAGTGCACCTTTATAATCACCCAGTTACGTTGTGACGTTTGGTACACCCAAAGCACTCTTACGGTGAGTTACACGATCTCATGGTCTAAGGAAGAGATACTTGACATTGGCAAAGCTCTAGCAAACGAACTACACGATCTTTGTGCTATGCTTAGGATTGGGTCTTGTCCATCACATCATTCTCCTAATGATGTGATCCCGTTATCAACGACATCGAATGTCCATAGCCAGGAAACCATGACTATCTGTTGATCACAACAAGCTAGTCAACTAGAGGCTCACTAGGGACATATTGTGGTCTATGTGTTCACACGTGTATTACGATTTCCGGATAATACAGTTATAGCATGAACAAAAGACAATTATCATGAACAATGAAATATAATAATACTTTTATTATTGCCTCTAGGGCATATTTCCAACAGTCTCCCACTTGCACTACAGTCACCAATCTAGTTACATTGTGATGAATCGAACACCCATAGAGTTCTGGTGTTGATCATGTTTTGCTTGCGAGAGAGGTTTAGTCAACGGATCTGCGACATTCAGATCCGTATGTACTTTACAAATTTCTATGTCTCCATCTTGAACATTTTCATGGATGGAGTTGAAACGACGCTTGATGTGCCTGGTCTTCTTGTGAAACCTGGGCTCCTTGGCAAGGGCAATAGCTCCAGTGTTGTCACAGAAGAGTTTGATTGGCCCCGACGCATTGGGTATGACTCCTAGGTCGGTGATGAACTCCTTCACCCAAATCGCTTCATGCGCTGCCTCCGAGGCTGCCATGTACTCCGCTTCACACGTAGATCCCGCCACGACGCTCTGCTTGCAGCTGCACCAGCTTACTGCTCCACCATTCAACATATACACGTATCCGGTTTGTGACTTAGAGTCATCCATATCTGAGTCGAAGCTAGCGTCGACGTAACCCTTTACGACGAGCTCTTTGTCTCCTCCATAAACGAGAAACATGTCCTTTGTCCTTTTCAGGTACTTCAGGATATTCTTGACCGCTGTCCAGTGTTCCTTGCCGGGATTACTTTGGTATCTAGCTACCAAACTTACGGCAAGGTTTACATCAGGTCTGGTACACAACATGGCGTACATAATAGATCCTATGGCTGAAGCATGGGGGATGACACTCATCTCTTCTTTATCTTTTGCCGTGGTCGGTGACTGAGCCGAGCTCAATCTCACACCTTGTAACATAGGCAAGAACCCTTTCTTGGACTGATCCATTTTGAACCTTTTCAAAATCTTATCATGGTATGTACTTTGTGAAATACCTATGAGGCGTCTCGATCTATCTCTATAGATCTCGATGCCTAATATATAAGCAGCTTCTCCAAGGTCCTTCATTGAAAAACATTTGTTCAAGTAGGCCTTAATGCTGTCCAGAAATTCTATATTATTTCCCATCAAGAGTATGTCATCTACATATAATATGAGAAATGCTACAGAGCTCCCACTCACTTTCTTGTAAACGCAGGCTTCTCCATAAGTCTGCATAAACCCAAACGCTTTGATCATCTCATCAAAGCGAATATTCCAACTCCGAGATGCTTGCACCAGCCCATAAATGGATCGCTGGAGCTTGCATACTTTGTTAGCGTTCTTAGGATCGACAAAACCTTCCGGCTGCATCATATACAGCTCTTCCTTAAGATGCCCGTTAAGGAATGCCGTTTTGACGTCCATTTGCCATATCTCATAATCATAGTATGCGGCAATTGCTAACATGATTCAGATGGACTTCAGCTTCGCTACGGGAGAGAATGTCTCGTCGTAGTCAATCCCTTGAACTTGTCGATAACCCTTAGCGACAAGTTGAGCTTTATAGATGGTAACATTGCCATCCGCGTCCGTCTTCTTCTTAAAGATCCATTTGTTTTCTATCGCTCGCCGATCATCGGGCAAGTCTGTCAAAGTCCATACTTTGTTTTCATACATGGATTTTATCTCGGATTTCATGGCCTCAAGCCATTTGTTGGAATCTGGGCCCGCCATCGCTTCTTCATAGTTCGAAGGTTCACCGTTGTCTAACAACATGATTTCCAGGACGGGGTTGCCGTACCACTCTGGTGCGGAACGTGTCCTTGTGGACCTACGAAGTTCAGTAGCAACTTGATCCGAAGTACCTTGATCATCATCATTGGTTTCCTCTTCAGTTGGTGTGGGCATCACAGGAACATTTTCCTGAGCTGCACCACTTTCCCGTTCGAGAGGTAGTACTTCATCGAGTTCTACTTTACTCCCACTTACTTCTTTCGAGAGAAACTCTTTTTCCAGAAAGCATCCGTTCTTGGCAACAAAGATCTTGCCCTCGGATCTTAAGTAGAAGGTATACCCGACAGTTTCCTTAGGGTATCCTATGAAGACGCATTTATCCGACTTGGGTTCGAGCTTTTCAGGTTGAAGTTTCTTGACATAAGCATTGCATCCCCAAACTTTTAGAAACGACAGCTTAGGTTTCTTCCCAAACCATAATTCATACGGTGTCGTCTCAACGGATTTAGACGGTGCCCTATTTAAAGTGAATGTAGCTGTCTCTAGAGCGTATCCCCAAAATGATAGCGGTAAATCGGTAAGAGACATCATAGACCGCACCATATCCAATAGAGTGCGATTACGACGTTCAGACACACCGTTTCGCTGAGGTGTTCCAGGCGGCGTGAGTTGTGAAACGATTCCACATTTCCTGAAGTGTGTGCCAAATTCGTGACTTAAATATTCTCCTCCACGATCTGATCGTAGGAACTTTATTTTTCGGTCACGTTGATTCTCTACTTCATTCTGAAATTCCTTGAACTTTTCAAAGGTCTCAGACTTGTGTTTCATTAAGTAGACATACCCATATCTACTCAAGTCATCAGTGAGAGTGAGAACATAACGATATCCTCCGCGAGCCTCAACGCTCATTGGACCGCACACATCGGTATGTATGATTTCCAACAAGTTGGTTGCTCGCTCCATTGTTCCGGAGAACGGAGTCTTGGTCATTTTGCCCATGAGGCATGGTTCGCATGTGTCAAACGATTCATAATCAAGAGACTCCAAAAGTCCATCAGCATGGAGCTTCTTCATGCGCTTGACACCAATGTGACCAAGGCGGCAGTGCCACAAGTATGTGGGACTATCGTTATCAACTTTACATCTTTTGGCATCCACACTATGAACATGTGTAATATTACGCTCGAGATTCATTAAGAATAAACCATTGACCATCGGAGCATGACCATAAAACATATCTCTCATATAAATCGAACAACCATTATTCTCAGACTTAAATGAGTAGCCATCTCGTATTAAACGAGATCCAGATACAATGTTCATGCTCAAACTTGGCACCAAATAACAATTATTAAGGTTCAAAACTAATCCCGTGGGTAAATGTAGAGGCAGCGTGCCGACGGCGATCACATCGACTCTGGAACCATTCTCGACGCGCATCGTCACCTCGTCCTTCGCCAGTCTCCGTTTATTCCACAGCTCCTGCTGTGAGTTACAAATATGAGCAACGGCACCGGTATCAAATACCCAGGAGTTACTACGAGTACTGGTAAGGTACACATCAATTACATGTATATCAAATATACCTTTGTTGTTGCCGGCCTTCTTATCCGCTAAGTATTTGGGGCAGTTCCGCTTCCAGTGACCCTTCCCCTTGCAATAAAAGCACTCAGTCTCAGGCTTGGGTCCATTCTTTGACTTCTTCCCGACAACTGGCTTACCGGGCGCGGCAACATCCTTGTCGTCCTTCTTGAAGTTCTTCTTGCCCTTGCCCTTCTTGAACTTAGTGGTCTTATTGACCATCAACACTTGATGTTCTTTCTTGATTTCAGCCTCTGCTGACTTCAGCATCGAGAACAATTCAGGAATGGTCTTTTCCATCCCCTGCATGTTGTAGTTCATCACAAAGCTCTTGTAGCTTGGTGGGAGTGACTGAAGGATTCTGTCAATGACAGCCTCATCTGGGAGGTTAATGTTCAGCTGGGTCATACGGTTGTGCAACCCAGACATCTTTAGGATGTGTTCACTGACAGAACTGTTTTCCTCTATCTTACAACTGTAGAACTTGTCGGAGATGTCATATCTCTCGACCCGGGCGTGAGCTTGGAAAACCAGTTTCAGCTCCTCGAACATCTCATATGCTCCGTGATGCTCAAAACGCTTTTGGAGCCCCGGTTCTAAGCTGTAAAGCATGCCACACTGAACGAGGGAGTAATCATCAGCACAAGTTTGCCAAGCATTCATAATGTCTTGGTTCTCTGGGACGGGAGCATCACCTAGCGGTCCATCTAGGACATATTGTTTCCTGGCAGCTATGAGGATGATCCTCAGGTTCCGAACCCAGTCCGTATAGTTGCTGCCATCATCTTTCAGCTTGGCTTTCTCTAGGAACGCGTTGAAGTTCATGTTGACATGAGCGTTGGCCATTTGATCTACAAGACATATTTGCAAAGGTTTTAGACTAAGTTCATGATAATTAAGTTCTAATCAAATTATGAACTCCCACTCAGATTAGACATCCCTCTAGTCATCTAAGTGTTACACGATCTGAGTCGACTAGCCCGTGTCCGATCATCACGTGAGACGGACCAGTCATCATCGGTGAACATCTTCATGTTGATCGTATCTTCCATATGACTCGTGTTCGACCTTTCGGTCTCCGTGTTCCGAGGCCATGTCTGCACATGCTAGGCTCGTCAAGTTAACCCTAAGTGTTTTTGCTGTGTAAAACTGTCTTACACCCGTTGTATGTGAACGTAAGGATCCATCACACCCGATCATCACGTGGTGCTTAGAAACGATGAACTGTAGCAACGATGCACAGTTAGGGGAGAACACTTCTTGAAATTTTTATAAGGGATCATCTTATTTACTACCGTCGTCCTAAGTAAACAAGATGCATAAACATAAAAAACATCACATGCAATTATATAGTTGTGACATGATATGGCCAATATCATATAGCTCCATTGATCTCCATCTTCGGGGCTCCATGATCATCTTGTCACCGGCTTGACACCATGATCTCCATCATCGTGTCTTCATGAAGTTGTCACGCCAACGACTACTTCTACTTCTATGGCTAACGCGTTTAGCAATAAAGTAAAGTAAGTTACATGGCGTTCTTCAATGACACGCAGGTCATACAAAAAATAAAGACAACTCCTATGGCTCCTGCCGGTTGTCATACTCATCGACATGCAAGTCGTGAATACTATTACAAGAACATGATCTCATACATCACAATTCATCATTCATCACAACTTCTGGCCATATCACATCACATGATCAATTGCTGCAAAAACAAGTTAGACGTCCTCTAATTGTTGTTGCATCTTTTACGTGGCTGCAATTGGGTTCTAGCAAGAACGTTTTCTTACCTACGAATAACCACAACGTGATTTTGTCAACTTCTATTTACCCTTCATAAGGGCCCTTTTCACCGAATCCGCTCCAACTAAAGTGGGAGAGACAGACACCCGCCAGCCACCTTATGCAACTAGTGCATGTCAGTCGGTGGAACCGGTCTCACGTAAGCGTACGTGTAAGGTTGGTCCGGGCCGCTTCATCCCACAATACCGTTGAAGCAAGAAAAGATTAGTAGAGGCAAGTAAGTTGACAAGATCCACGCCCACAACAAAATTGTGTTCTACTCGTGCAAAGAGAACTACGCATAGACCTAGCTCATGATGCCACTGTTGGGGAACGTTGCAGAAAATTAAAAATTTTCCTACGGTTTCACCAAGATCCATCTATGAGTTCATCTAAGCAACGAGTCATGGGAGAGAGATTGCATCTACATACCACTTGTAGATCGCGAGCGGAAGCTTGCACGGTGATGGTGATGATGGAGTCGTACTCGCCGTGATTCGGATCACCGATGACCAAGTGCTGAACGGACAGCACCTCCGCGTTCAACACACGTACGGGACGGGAGACGTCTCCTCCTTCTTGATCCAGCAAGGGGAAGGAGAGGTTGAGGAAGATGGCTCCAGCAGCAGCACGACGGCGTGATGATGGTGGAGTGACAGTTCTCCGACAGGGCTTCGCCAAGCGCACTCGGAGGAGGAGAGGTGTTGGGGAGGGGAGGGGCTGCGCCTTCAATGGTGTGTTGCAGCCCTCCCCTCGCCCCTCTATTTATAGGGGGAAGGGGCAAGGGGGCCGGCCCCTCTAGATGGGAATCTAGAGGGGGGGCGGCGGCCAAGGGGAGGGGGCTTGCCCCCCAAGCAAGGGGGCGCCCCCTCTAGGGTCCCCCCCCCCCAAACCCTAGGCGCAAGGGCCCAAGGAGGGGGGGCGCACCCAGCCCACTAGGGGCTGGCTCCTGCCCCACGCAGCCCATGTGGTCCCCCGGGAGGGGTGGCCCCTCCCGGTGGACCTCCGGAACCCTTCCGGTGGCCCCGGTACAATACCGGGATGCCCCCGAAACTTTCCGGTGTCCGTTTGACAACTTCCCATATATAAAACTTCACCTCCGGACCATTCCGGAACTCCTCGTGATGTCCGGGATCTCATCCGGGACTCCGAACAACATTCGGTAGTCACATACTAGTCTTCCTAACAATCCTAGTGTCACCGAACCTTAAGTGTGTAGACCCTACGGGTTCGGGAGACATGCAGACATGACCGAGACCACTCTCAGGTCAATAACCAACAGCGGGGTCTGGATACCCATGTTGGCTCTCACATGCTCCTCGATGATTTCATCGGTTGAACCACGATGTCGAGGATTCGATCAAACCCTGTATACAACTCCCTTTGTCAATCGGTACGTTTACTTGTCCGAGACTCGATCGTCGGTATCCCAATACCTTGTTCAGTCTCGTTACCGGCAAGTCACTTTACTCGTACCGTAATGCATGATCCCGTGGCCAAACACCTTGGTCACCTTGAGCTCATTGTGATGATGCATTACCGAGTGGGCCCAGAGATACCTCTCCGTCATACGGAGTGACAAATCCCAGTCTCGATCCGTGTCAACCCAACAGACACTTTCGGAGATACCTGTAGTGCACCTTTATAATCACCCAGTTACGTTGTGACGTTTGGTACACCCAAAGCACTCTTACGGTATCCGGGAGTTACACGATCTCATGGTCTAAGGAAGAGATACTTGACATTGGCAAAGCTCTAGCAAACAAACTACACGATCTTTGTGCTATGCTTAGGATTGGGTCTTGTCCATCACATCATTCTCCTAATGATGTGATCCCGTTATCAACGACATCGAATGTCCATAGCCAGGAAACCATGACTATCTGTTGATCACAACGAGCTAGTCAACTAGAGGCTCACTAGGGACATATTGTGGTCTATGTGTTCACACGTGTATTACGATTTCCGGATAATACAGTTATAGCATGAACAAAAGACAATTATCATGAACAATGAAATATAATAATACTTTTATTATTGCCTCTAGGGCATATTTCCAACAAGAAGTGCTTAGCTTTGGGTTCAATCTTGCGGTGTCCTTTCCTAGTGACAGCAGGGGCAGTAACGCATGTATTGTATTGTTTCCATCGAGGATAAAAAGATGGGGTTTATATCATATTGCATGAGTTTATCCCTATACATCATGTCATCTTTCTTAATGCGTTACTCTGTTCTTTATGAACTTAATACTCTGGATGCATGCTGGATAGCAGTCGATGTGTGGAGTAATAGTAGTAGATGCAGGCAGGAGTCGGTCTACTTGTCACGGACGTGATGCCTATATACATGATCATGCCTAGATAATCTCATAATTATTCGCTTTTCTATCAATTGCTCGACAGTAATTTGTTCACCCACCGTAATACTTATGCTATCTTGAGAGAAGCCACTAGTGAAACCTATGGCCCCCGGGTCTATCTCTTATCATATAAGCTTTCAATATACATTTATTTGCATCTTTACTTTTCCTGTCTATATTATAAAATACCAAAAATATATTTATCTTATCATATTATCTCTATCAGATCTCACTTTCGCAAGTGGCCTTGAAGGGATTGACAACCCCTTTATTGCGTTGGTTGCGAGTTCTTGTTTGTTTGTGTAGGTTGGTGGGACTTCTGAGGAGCCTCCTACTGGATTGATACCTTGGTTCTCAAAAACTGAGGGAAATACTTACGCTACTATTGCTGCATCACCCTTTCCTCTTCAAGGAAAACCAACGGAAGCTCAAGACGTAGCAATCCCTCACAAACCAGAGCAACTCACTAGAAGGCTCATGCTTTCGAGTGGGAACAATGCATGTTTGACAATGAATCGATGATAGCTTCCTCTTATGGGCTTCAAAAAATTCTACACTTAACGTGCACTAATACAACTGTCATGTAAAAATTTGGAAAATTTCAGGGGTCATTTGACCTTTTAAAGACATTTAAGTGATTTTCTAGCCATTTAATGACTATAATTCAAATTTGGACTACATCTACATGCAACGACTAGTCATAACGGTTTGAAAAATCATATTTTTGTGTACTTGTGTGCGAGTTAATTCCATGTGCAGCAAATTGGAAGGAATTTTCAAACATATTGGTGTCACGCCCTGGACACATGCATGGAGTGCCATGCCATTTAAATTCTAAAAGAATAAAAAATTATCAGAAACACATGAAACCTTGCTTGACGTAATGTCATGCCACCAAGATGATGTGGTAAAAAAATTGGCCTGTTTAACGAAAGTTTGGACACACACCCCTCACAAACCGGAGCAACTCACTAGAAGGCTCGTGGTTTCGAGAGGGAACAATGCATGTTTGATGACGAATCGACAATAGCTTCCTCTTATGGGCTTCAAAAAAATTCTACAGTTTACATGCACTAATACAACTATCATGTCAAAATTTGGAAAATTTCAGGGGTCATTTGACCTTTTTAATACATTTAAGTGATTTTCTAGCCATTTAATGACTGTAATCCAAATTTGAACTACATCTACATGTAGCGGCTAACCATAACGGTTTGAAAAAAAATGTGTACTTGTGTGCGAGTTAATTCCATGTGCAGTAAATTGGAACGAAGTTTGAAACATATTTGTGTCATGGCTTGGACACATGCATGGAGTGCCATGGCATTTAAATTCCAAAATAATAAAAAAATCAGATGATGTAAATATCTGGTGTTCAAAAAAGAACATGTAAAGATCTGGCAAGACAACCGGGCCCCACACAATTGGCACTGGTTATTAATGGGACACGGTTTTGTATTGGAAACCGTCAGCTATTAAGTTCACACACAACTTTTTCTGCGGGAATCATGTGTAATTCAAACTACAGTACTCGCAAATTCTGACGACAGGCGTGTGTACTGTTCCCATTGATCTAGATTTCGGCTACAAATAAATACTACCTTCCTCATGTCGTCCCGCCTACATTCTCATCTACATCCTCCCCTCGCTTGCCCTTTCGCTCTCTCTCAAATCTCTGCAATGGCGCCGCCGATCTGCCCATGCACCGACGAGGAGGCGCCGCCCCCTGAGGACGCTCAGTCGAAGAGCAATGACGAGGGGGACCCCTACGCGCCGCCGGATGAGGTTGCACCTGACCCCCCAACTTTGGAGTGGTTTTGGGGCCAGTACAATCTTTGTCTGTGGAAGTCGTGTTGGGGAACGTAGTAATTTAAAAAAAATTCTTACGCAGACGCAAGATCATGGAGATGCATAGCAACGAGAGGGGAGAGTGTTGTCCATGTACCCTTGTAGACCGAAAGCGGAAGCGTTAGCACAACGCGGTTGATGTAGTCGTACGTCTTCATGATCCGACCGATCCAAGTACCGAACATACGGCACCTCCGAGTTCAGCACACGTTCAGCTCGATGACGTCCCACGAACTCTGATCTAGCAGAGCTTCACGGGAGAGTTTTATCAGCACGACGGCGTGATGATGGTGATGATTTTGCTACCGACACAAGGCTTCGCCTAAGCACCGCTATGATATGATCGAGGTGGAATATGGTGGAGGGGGCACCGCTCATGGCTGTGAGAGATCAATAGATCAACTTGTGTGTCTAGAGATGCCCCCTTGCCCCCGTATATAAAGGAGTGGAGGAGGGGAGAGGGTTGGCCCTCCTATGGCGCGCCCTGGAGGAGTCCTACTCCCACCGGGAGTAGGATTCCCCCCTTCCAAGTAGTAGGAGTAGGAGTCAAGGGAAGGGAAAAGAGAAGAGAAGGAAGGAGGGGGCGCAGCCCCTCCCCCTAGTCCAATTCGGACTAGGCCTTGGGGGGGGCGCAACCTCCCCTCTCTCTTTCCCCTAAAGCCCAATAAGGCCCATATACTCCCCGGTGAATTCCCGTAACTCTCCGGTACTCCGATAAATACCCAAATCACTCGGAACCTTTCCGATGTCCGAATATAGTCGTCCAATATATCGATCCTTACGTCTCGACCATTTCTAGACTCCTCGTCATGTCCCCAATCTCATCTGGGACTCCGAACTACCATAGGTACATCAAAACACATAACTCATAATATAAATAGTCACTGAACGTTAAGCGTGCGGACCCTACGGGTTCAAGAACTATGTAGACATGACCGAGACACATCTCCGGTCAATAACCAATACCGGAACCTGGATGCTCATATTGGCTCCCACATATTGTACGAAGATCTTTATCGGTCAAATCGCATAACAACATACATTGTTCCCTTTGTCATCGGTATGTTACTTGCCCGAGATTCGATCGTCGGTATCTCAATACCAAGTTCAATCTCGTTACCGGCAAGTCTCTTCACTCGTTATGTAATGCATCATCCCACAACTAACTCATTAGTCACATTGCTTGCAAGGCTTATAGTGATGTGCATTACCGAGAGGGCCCAGAGATACCTCTCCAACAACCGAAGTGACAAATCCTAATCTCAAAATACGCCAACTCAACAAGTACCTTTGGAGACACCTGTAGAGCTCCTTTATAATCACCCAGTTACGTTGTGACGTTTGGTAGCACAGAAAGTGTTCCTCCAGTATTCGGGGGTTGCATAATCTCATAGTCATAGGAACATGTATAAGTCATGAAGAAAGCAATAGCAACATACTAAACGATCAAGTGCTAAGATAACGGAATGGGTCAAGTCAATCACATCATTCTCTAATGATGTGATCCCGTTAATCAAATGACAACTCATTTCTATGGCTAGGAAACTTAACCATCTTTGATTCAACGAGCTAGTCAAGTAGAGGCATACTAGTGACAATCTGTTTGTCTATTTATTTACACATGTATTAATACAATTCTAGCATGAATAATAAACATTTATCATGAAATAAGGATATAAATAATAACTTTATTATTACCTCTAGGCCATATTTCCTTCAGTCTCCCACTTGCACTAGAGTCAATAATCTAGTTCACATCACCATGTGATTTAACACCAATATTCACATCTGTATGTGATTAACACCCATTGTTCACATCGTCATGTGACCAACACCCGAAGGGTTTACTAGAGTCAATAATCTAGTTTGCATCACTATGCGATTAACACCCAAAGAGTACTAAGGTATGATCATGTTTTGCTCTGAGAGAAGTTTAGTCAACGGGTCTACCAAATTCAGATCCGTATGTATTTTGCAAATTTCTATGTCAACAATGCTCTGCACGGAGCTACTCTAGCTAATTTCTCCCACTTTCAATATGTATCCAGATTGAGACTTAGAGTCATCTGGATTAGTGTCAAAACTTGCATCGACGTAACCCTTTACGACGAACCTTTTGTCACCTCCACAACCGAGAAACATATCCTTATTCCACTAAGGATAATTTTGACCAATGTCCAGTGATCTACTCTTAGATCACTATTGTACTCCCTTGCCAAACTCAGGGCAGGGTATACAATAGTTATGGTCCATAGCATGGCATACTTTATAGAACCTATGACTGAGGCATAAGGAATGACTTTTATTCTCTTTCTATTTTCTGCCGTGGTCGGGATTTAAGTCTTACTCAATTTCACACCTTTGCAACACAGGCAAGAACTCTTTCTTTGACTGTTCCATTTTGAACTATTTCAAAATCTTGTCAAGGTATGTACTCATTGAAAATCTTATCAAGCGTCTTGATCTATCTCAATAGATCTTGATGCTCAATATGTAAGTAGTTTTACTGAGGTCTTTCTTTTAAAGAACTCCTTTCAAACACTCATTTATGCTTTCCAGAAAAACTCTACATCATTTCTGATCAACAATATGTCACTCACATATACTTATGAGAAAGGTTGTAGTGCTCCCACTCACTTTATTGTAAATACAGGCTTCACCGCAAGTCCGTATAAAACTATATTCTTTGATCAACTTATCAAAGCGTTTATTCCAACTCCGAGATGCTTGCACTAGTCCATAGATGGATCGCTGGAGCTTGCATACTTTGTTAGCACCTTTCGGATTGACAAAACCTTCTGGTTGCATCATATACAACTCTTCTTTAATAATTCCATTGAGGAATGCAGTTTTGACATCCATTTGCCAGATTTCATAAAATGTGGCAATTGCTAACATGAATCGGACAAACTTAAGCATCGATACGAGCGAGAAAATCTCATCGTATTCAGCACTTTGAAGTTGTCGAAAAACTTTTGCGACAAGTCGAGCTTTGTAGATAGTAACACTACTATCAGTGTCTGTATTCCTCCTTGAAGATCCATTTATTTCTATGGCTTGCCAATCATCGGGCAAGTCCACCAAAGTCCACACTTTGTTCTCATACATGGATCCCATCTCAGATTTCATGGCCTTCAAGCCATTTCGCGGAATCTGGGCTCATCATCGCTTCATAGTTCGTAGGTTCATCATGGTCTAGTAACATGACTTCCAGAATAGGATTACCGTACCACTCTGGTGCGGACTGTACTTTGGAAGACCTATGAGGTTCTGTAGTAACTTAATCTGAAGTTTCATGATCATCATGATTAGCTTCCTCACTAATTGGTGTAGGAATCACTGGAGCTGATTTCTGTGATGAACTACTTTCCAATTCGGGAGAAGGTACAATTACCTTATCAAGCTCTACTTTCCTCCCACTCACTTCTTTCGAAAGAAACTCCTTCTCTAGAAAGGATCCATCTTAGCAACGAATTTCTTGCCTTCGGATCTGTGATAGAAGGTGTACCCAACAGTTTCCTTTGGGTATTCTATGAAGATGCACTTCTCCGATTTGGGTTCGAGCTTATCAGGTTGAAACTTTTTCACATAAGCATCGCAGCCCCAAACTTTAAGAAACGACAACTTTGGTTTCTTGCCAAACCACAGTTCATAAGCTGTCGTCTCAACAGATTTTGATGGTGCCCTATTTAAAGTGAATGCAGTTGTCTCTAATGCATAACCCCAAAACGATAGTGGTAAATCAGTAAGATACATCATATATCGCACCATATCCAATAAGGTTCTGTTACGACGTTCAGACACACCATTACGTTGTGGTGTTCCATGTGGCGTGAGGTGTGAAACTATTCCACATTGTTTTAAATGAAGGCCAAACTCGTAACTCAAATATTCTCCTCTACGATCAGATTGTAGAAACTTTATTTTCTTGTTACGATGATTCTCCACTTCACTCTGAAATTCTTTGAACTTTTCAAATGTTTCAGACTTGTGCTTCATTAAGTAGATATACTCATATCTGCTCAAATCATCTGTGAAGGTTAGAAAATAACGATACCTGCCATGAGCATCAACACTCATTGGACCGCAAACATCGGTATGTATTATTTCCAACAAGTCAGTAGCTCGTTCCAATGTTCCGGAGAACGGAGTTTTAGTCATCTTGCCCAAAAGGCACGGTTTGCAAGCATCAAATGATTCATAACCAAGTAATTCCAAAAGTCCATCTTTATGGAGTTTCTTCATGTGCTTTACACCGATATGACCCAAACGGCAGTGCCACAAATATGTTGCACTATCATTATCAACTTTGCATCTTTTGGCATCAATATTCTGAATTTGTGTATCACTATGACCGAGATCCAACAAACTATTTTCATTGGGTGTATGACCATCGAAGGTTTTATTCATGTAAACAGAAACAACAATTATTCTCTAACTTTAAATGAATAACCGTATTGCATTAAACATGATCAAATCATATTCATGCTCAACGCAAACACCAAATAACATTTATTTAGGTTTAACACTAATCCCGAAAGTATAGGGAGTGTGCGATGATGATCATATCAATCTTGGAACCACTTCCAACACACATCGTCACTTCACCCTCAACTAGTCTCTGTTTATTCCGTAACTCCTGTTTCAAGTTACTAATTTTTAGCAACCGAGCAAGTATCAAATACACAGGGGGTACTATAAACACTAGTAAGGTACACATCAATAACCTGTATATCAAATATACCCTTGTTCACTTTGCCATCCTTCTTATCCACCAAATATTCAGGGTATTTGCGCTTCTAGTGATAATTTCCTTTGTAGTAGAAGCACTCAGTTTTATGCTTCGGTCCATCTTTGGGCTCCTTCGCGGGAGTGACAACTTGCTTGCCATTCTACATGAAGTTCCCTTTCTTTCCCTTTGCCCTTTTCTTGAAACTAGTGGTCTTGTTAATCATCAACACTTTGATGCTATTTCTTGATTTCTACCTTCTTCGATTTCAGCATCACGAAGAGCTCGGGATTCGTTTTGTCATCCCTTGCATACTATAGTTCATCACGAAGTTCCAGTAACTTGGTGATGGTGACTAGAGAACTCTGTCAATCACTATCTTATCTGGAAGATTAACTCCCACTTGATTCAAGCGATTGTAGTACCCAGACAATCTGAGCACATGCTCACTACTTGAGCTATTCTCCTCCATCTTTTAGCTATAGAACTTGTTGGAGACTTCATATCTCTCAACTCGGGTATTCAACTTCTGGAACATCTCATATGGTCCATGACGTTCAAAACGTCTTTGAAGTCCCAATTCTAAGCCGTTAAGCATGGTGCACTAAACTATCAAGTAGTCATCATTTTGAGCTAGCCAAACGTTCATAACGTCCGCATCTGCTCTTGCAAATAGTCTTTCACCTAGCGGTGCATCAAGGACATAATTCTTCTGTGCAGCAATGAGGATAGACCTCAGATCACGGACCTAGTCCACATCAATTGCTACTATCATCTTTCAACTTAGTTTTCTCTAGGAACACATATAAAACATAGGGAAGCAACAACGCGAGCTATTGATCTACAACATTATTTGCAAAATACTATCAGGACTAAGTTCATGATAAATTAAAGTTCAATTAATCATATTACTTAAGAACTCCCACTTGGATAGACATCCCTCTAATCATCTAAGTGATCACGTGATCCAAATCAACTAAACCATGTCCGATCATCACGTGAGATGGAGTAGTTTTCAATGGTGAACATCACTATGTTGATCATATCTACTATATGATTCACGCTCGACCTTTCGGTCTCCAGTGTTCCAAGGCCATATCTGCATATGCTAGGCTCGTCAAGTTAACCCGAGTATTCTGCATGTGCAAAACTGGCTTGCACCCGTTGTAGATGAACGTAGAGCTTATCACACCCGATCATCACATGGTGTCTCGGCAGGACAAACTTTGGCAACAATGCATACTCGGGGAGAACACTTATACCTTGAAATTTAGTGAGAGATCATCTTATAAAACTACGGTCGAACTTAGCAAAAACAAGATGTATAAAAGATAAACATCACATGAAATCAAAATATGTGACATGATATGGCCATCATCATCTTGTGCCTTTGATCTCCATCACCAAAGCATCATCATGATCTCTATCGTCACCGGCATGATACCATGATCTCCATCATCTTGATCTATATCAATGTGTCATCACATGGTCGTCTCGCCAACTATTGCTCTTGCAACTATTGCTATTGCATAGCTAAAGTAACGCAATTATTTGGTGCTTGCATCTTATGCAACAAAGAGACAACCATAAGGCTTCTGCCAGTTGCCGATAACTTCAACAAAACATGATCATCTCATACAACAACTTATATCTCATCACGTCTTGACCATATCACATCACAACATGCCCTGCAAAAACAAGTTAGACGTCCTCTACTTTGTTGTTGCAAGTTTTACATGGCTGCTACGGGCTGAGCAAGAACCGTTATTACCTACGCATCAAAACCATAATGATATTTCGTCAAGTTAGTGCTGTTTTAACCTTCACAAGGACCGGGCATAGCCACACTCTGTTCAACTAAAGTTGGAGAAACAGACACCCGCCAGCCACCTGTGTGCAAAGCACGTTGGTAGAACCAGTCTCGCGTAAGCGTACGCATAATGTCGGTCCATGCAGCTTCATCCAACAATACCACCAAACCAAAGTATGACATGCTGGTAAGCAGTATGACTTGTATCGCCCACAACTCACTTGTGTTCTACTCGTGCATATAACATCTATGCATAAACCTGGCTCGGATGCCACTGTTGGGGAACGTAGTAATTTCAAAAAAATTCCTACGCACACGCAAGATCATGGTGATGCATAGCAACAAGAGGGGAGAGTGTTGTCCACGTACCCTCGTAGATCGAAAGCGGAAGCTTTAGCACAACGCGGTTGATGTAGTCGTACGTCTTCACGATCGGACCAATCCAAGTACCGAATGTACGACATCTCCGAGTTCAGCACACGTTCAGCTCGTTGACGTCCCGCGAACTCCGATCCAGTAGAGCTTCACGGAACAGTTTCGTCAGCACAAGGCGTGATGACGGTGATGATGTTGCTACCGACGCAGGGCTTTTCCTAAGCACCGCTACGATATGACCGAGGTGGAATATTGTGGAGGTGGCACCGCACACGGCTGGGAGAGATCAATAGATCAACTTGTGTGTCTAGAGGTGCCCCCCGCCCCCGTATATAAAGGAGTGGAGGAGGGGGGAGAGCTGGCCCTCCGATGGCGCGCCCTGGAGGAGTCCTACTCCCACCGGGAGTAGGATTCCCCCCCTTCCAAGTAGTAGGAGTAGGAGTCAAGGAAAGGGAAAAGAGAAGAGAAGGAAGGAGGGGGCGCAGCCGCTCCCCTAGTCCAATTTGGAGTAGGCCTTGGGGGGGGGGAGCAGCCTCCCCTCTCTCTTTCCCCTAAAGCCCAATAAGGCCCATATACTCCCCGGCGAATTCCCGTAACACTCCGGTACTCCGATAAATACCCGAATCACTCGGAACCTTTCCAATGTCCGAATATAGTCATCCAATATATCAATCTTTACGTCTCGACCATTTCGAGACTCCTCGTCATGTCTCCGATCTCATCCGGGACTCCGAACTACCTTCGGTACATCAAAACACATAACTCATAATATAAATCATCACCGAACGTTAAGCGTGCAGACCCTACGGGTTCGAGAAGTATGTAGACATGACCGAGACACATCTCTGGTCAATAACCAATAGCGGAACCTGGATCCTCATATTGGCTCCCACATATTCTACGAAGATCTTTATCGGTCAAACCGCATAACAACATACATTGTTCTCTTTGTAATCGGTATGTTACTAGCCCGAGATTCGATCATCGGTATCTCAATACCTAGTTCAATCCCATTATCAGCAAGTCTCTTTACTCGTTATGTAATGCATCATCCCACAACTAACTCATTTGTCACATTGCTTGCAAGGCTTATAGTGATGTGCATTACCGAGAGGGCCTAGTGATACCTCTCCGACAATCGAAGTGACAAATCCTAATCTCGAAATATGCCAACTCAACAAGTACCTTTGGAGACACCTGTAGAGCTCCTTTATAATCACCCAGTTACGTTGTGACGTTTGGTAGCACAGAAAGTGTTCCTCCGGTATTTAGGAGTTGCATAATCGCATAGTCATAGGAACATGTATAAGTCATGAAGAAAGCAATATCAACATACTAAACGATCAAGTGCTAAGCTAACGGATTGGGTCAAGTCAATCACATCATTCTCTAATGATGTGATCTCGTTAATCAAATGACAACTCATGTCTATGGCTAGGAAACTTAACCATCTTTGATTCAACGAGCTAGTCAAGTAGAGGCATACTAGTGACAATCTGTTTGTCTATGTATTCACACATGTATCAAGTTTCTGGTTAATACAACTCTAGCATGAATAATAAACATTTATCATGAAATAAGGAAATAAATAATATCTTTATTATTGCCTCTAGGGCATATTTCATTCAAGTCGCTGCCGACGGTTGAGAAAGCTAGGCAAGTGGCGTTCAAGAAGGAGATGGCGGAGGAGGAAGCCAGGTACTAGGCGGCCTGTGAAGCCCGTGATGCCGCCTGGAAAAAGGAGGCGGTGGAGCTTTGGGGTGGGCGCATTGTCATGCGGAGGAGGTGTACAAAGACGAGTACTTCGCGAGGAAGGCCAAAGGCGCTAGGCGCCTCATCACTGCGTGGAGGTGGGCTGATAAGCTCCATCGTGCCACCGACTAGGAGCTCTGGTGGGCACCCAACGAAATGGCAAGATCGTTCCCGCTCGTGTGCCAGCAAGAGGCAGATCAGTACATCAAGCGCTACGAGGCGAAGGAGGCGGAGTACTGCCTCTGTGCTGGGAAGACGTCGTGCACCAGGGAGCTTCTAGTGAGGGGCTGCCGGAATACTGCCCCTAGGAGGGATTATTAGTTTTAGTATTGTTAGTTTTCAATTTTATACATTGTACCTAGTAGTTAAGTATCATCACGTATATGTGATGATATTATATATATATTATGTGATGAACTAATGGACAATTAATATATATTATGAATTCCATTTTCTATCTATTTTCGTATACTAATTTGTATCTTGCTGTTATCATCCACATATATACAATAGAAAGCATATACACACATATTGAAACAGAACATATAAGAACAGAAAACTGAGTACACATTGGAACAGAGCAATAAACAGAGCAATATTATGATTGTTGTGAATACATAGTGATCCAAGTAGAAATGACTCAACAAAATAAAACGCGTCCATGAGACCATGACCAGCAGCCCTTGCCTACGGTAGCTCTTGGCTGCCTGAACTCGTGCAGCCATTCGTCCAAGTGGTCGACACGCTCGCGGTACATCTGGAGCATGATATCGAGCTCCAAGTTCGCTATTTCATCGTAGATCACCAGCTCGAGGATGCGACGACCATGTTCCTCTACTGCGCCCAGGTGGCCACCTGGGCCAAGGAGGAGGTCGAGCCTAGCGACCAGCGCGTTGGCATCCAGTCGGCCGCTGACAAGGAAAACGACGCTACCCATGCGAACGACGTGGCGGGCGTCCGGTGCAAGTATGGTGTGGCCGGCCTCTAGTGCAAGTTCGGCGCAGATGACCTCTGCCCACTCCTGGCGAGGAATGGGGGTACTGACAGGACGTGTACCCAGCTGTGAAGCCCTATTGACAGCAGGCAAGCGCCGATGGATCTGCGCTTGCTGTGCGGCGCGCCGCTGATAAGTCTCCGTCGTAGAAGTGTGCGTAGAGTTGTATCGGTGGTCGGTAGAACTTGAGGGAATATTTGTTCTACCTTTAGCTCCTCGTTGGGTTCGACACTCTTATTTATCGAAGAAGGCTACAAACGATCCCCTATACTTGTGGGTTATCAAGACCTTTTTCTGGCTCCGTTGTTGGGGAGCAATAGCGTGGGGTGAATATTCTCGTGTGTGCTTGTTTGCTTTATCACTAAGTAGTTTTTATTTCATGTTCTAAGTTGTTCTCTATCTTTAGTTATGGATATGGAACATGAAACACCAAAAAAATTAGTGGTGCTTGCTACTCATTGTAGCGACCAGACCTCAAACAGTCTGATCTCTGTGCATCAGTGTCATCCCTGGATCGGTAATGCTGACACGCACAGTACTCGAGGATTTATAACATAGTAGCAATCACACACTTATTACATCGAATGTCTCAAAAGAGAACTTATTACAATAACATGGCTTAAGGCCATCTAAAATCGATAACAGCGGAAGGCTTGGAAGATAAAGTGAGTCCATCAACTCCAACGGCATGAGTGAAAGACAACGACCTATGGCACCTTACTCGTCGTCCGAAAAGTCTGCAACATGAACGTTGCAGCCCGAATGGGTCAGCACATGGAATATGCTGGCAATGTATCACATAGAGTACTGAACAGAATAAATGCTATCATTACATGCATATATGGCTGGTGGAAAGCTCTATGGTTACAGTTTTGCAAAAAGCCAATTTTTCCCTACTACAAAGGAATAAGTTTTATTTAACTATCATGGTGGTTGTTAAACATTGAGAAGGTTCCTCCAACTCAATCCCAATTAAGCATCATCACTAAACACAATCAAATTAATTTAGAGTGATAAGATCAGCATGAATTGTACTTCGGGGTAAAACGGGGCCTCTGCTGAGCTCCTGAATTGTACTTCCCTTGTCCATACTTCCTCTTGCGGTTGTCAATCTGCTGCTTCTTCCCTTCAATCATGAGAGCTCTATCTACCAACTCCTGGTAGTTGTTGAAGGTTGCCACCATCAACTACATGCTCAGCTCATCATTCAGTCCTTCCAGAAACTTCTCCTGCTTAGATGCATCCGTAGCAACATCATCCGGGGCATAATGTGCTAACTTACTAAAGTCATCCACACACCGGGCCACTGTGCGTCCTCCTTGGTGCAAGTTGCAAAACTCGCGCTTCTTCATGGCCATAGCTCCTGCTGAAACATGGGTTGTGCGAAAAGCTTGCTGAAACTGGTCCCATGTGATAGTGTCGATGGGCTAAGTGGCTGTGAAATTCTCCCACCATGATGTTGCGGGTCCATCAAGCTGATGTGCGGCAAAATGCACTCTCTCTGCATCTGTGCATCCTGAAGTGGTCAACTCCCTTCCAAACTTGCGGAGCCAATCATTTGCAACTATCGGCTCGGTGCTACTAGAGAACAGTGGCGGATTCAGCCTTAGGAAACGGACTATGTGATCAACAGGTGGTGGTGGTGGGTTGTTGTTGTTGTTGTTGTTGTTCCCCTTATTCTGATTCTGGACTAGTATCTACATCAAAGCATTCTTCTGCTGGATCAACTGAGTGAGCTTCGATGGGAAAGCAAATCCATTTTCGCGTCTCGGAGGCATCTAATGGGTTTAGAAAAGATGAGAAAACAGAATAGAGATAGATCTAGAGGGAAAACACTACCCATATGCACATGAGACAAACACAAACATATCACTTCAATCAATTTCAAACAAGGGCATACATCGGTCTAACTATCGTTACAAAAGTGCTCGGACTATACTATATACATGGAGGAATACTACTACTGGTATGGTGGTCGACTAGAAAAATTGATCGGTGGAAGACTCCATGATATCTGCTCCAACTTCATCAACAAAGTCATCATCGCTATCGTCGGGGTCTGAGTCGGTGTCGTTGAAGATGATGTAGTTCTTCGGACAAGTGGAATCGTCGTCTTCTCCTCTTGGTGCGGGGTCTCCCATGAATACTCCTAGCATCCTGATCAGATCGTCATTCTTCTCCACGAGTATCAACATTTCTTCCTCATATCCATCGCGTGTAGACTTGAGTTCTTCCTCCAGCTCCGTAATCCTGGTCATTGCCTTCTTCAGATCTATCATGCCTGCGCACATCTAGTTCTCCTGGCGATGAATGTGTTGGTTTAACTCTTGGATGAAAGCTGCAATAGATCTATCCTTCCCTGTGACGCCCCTGATTCAATCGTACACTAATCAAGCACGCAAACGTGTACGATCAAGATCAGGGACTCACGGGAAGATATCACAAAACAACTCTAAAAACATAAATAAGTCATACAAGCATCATATTACAAGCCAGGGGCCTCGAGGGCTCGAATACAAGTGCTCGATCATAGACGAGTCAGCAGAAGCAAAAATATCTGAGTACAGACATAAGTTAACCAAGTTGCCATAAGATGGCTAGCACAAACTGGGATACAGATCAAAAGAGGTGCAGGCCTCCTGCCTGGGATCCTCCTAACTACTCCTGGTCGTCGTCATCAGCCTGCACGTAGTAGTAGGCACCTCCAGTGTAGTAGTCGCCATCGACGGTGGCGTCTGGCTCCTGGGCTCCAACGTCTGGTTGCGGCATTCGAGAAGAAGAGGAAAACGGGGGAAAAGAGGGAGCAAAGCAACCGTGAGTACTCATCCAAAGTACTGCAAGCAAGGAGCTACACTACATATGCATGGGTATATGTGTAAGGAGGCCATATCAGTGGACTGAACTGTAGAATGCCAGAATAAGAGGGGGATAGCTAGTCATATCGAAGACTACGCTTCTGGCAGCCTCCGTCTTGCAACATGTAGAAAAGAGTACGTTGAAGTCCTCCAAGTAGCAACGCATAGCATAATCCTACCCGGCGATCCTCCCCTCGTCGCCCTGTGGAAAAGCGATCACCGGGTTGTCTGTGGAACTTGTCTAGGTGTGTTTTATTAAGTATCCGGTTCTAGTTGTCATAAGGTCAAGGTACAACTCCGGGTCGTCCTTTTACCGAGGGACACGGCTATTCAAATAGATAAACTTCCCTGCATGGGTGCACCACATAACCCAACATGCTCGATCCCATTTGGCCGGACACACTTTCCTGGGTCATGCCCGGCCTCGGAAGATCAACACGTCGCAGCCCTACCTAGGCACAACAGAGAGGTCAGCACGCCGGTCTAACTCCTATGTGCGCAGGGGTCTGGGCCCATCGCTCATTGCACACCTGCACGTTGCGTACGTGGCCGGAAGCAGAACTAGCCCCCTTAATACAAGAGCAGGCTTACGTTCCAATCCGGCGTGCGCCACTCAGTCGCTGACGTCACGAAGGCTTCGGCTGAAACCACGACGTCGAGTGCCCATATCTTTCCCTCATAGTTGGTTAGTGCATATAGGCCAGTGGCCAGACTCAGATCAAATACCAAGATCTCGTTAAGCGTGTTATTATGAAGTAACCACGAACGCCGACCAGGGCCAGGCCCACCTCTCGCCTAGGTTGTCTCAACCTGCCCTGTCGCTCCGCCTCAGAGTAACAGTCGGGGGCCGTCGGGAACCCACGCCCACCTCTACCGGGATGGATCCACCCGTCCTTCCAGCCCCCACATCGAAATCACTTGCGGGTACTCAACGAGCTGACCCAACTTTAGTCACCATCTGTATAGTACGTATGTGTGTATAGTATATACCCGTGATCACCTCTCGAGTGATCACGACCCGATAGTATAGCAAGACGGACTGACAAGAATGTAGGGCCACTGATGATAAACTAGCATCCTATACTAAGCATTTAGGATTGCGGGTAAGGTATCAACAACTGTAGCAACAATGATAGGCTATGCAACATAATAGGATTAACCGAACATTAACATGCTACACTACTCTAATGCAAGCAGTAGAGGGAAGAATAGGCGATATCTGGTGATCAAGGGGGGGGGGCTTGCCCTGTTGCTCTGGCAAGAAGGAGGGGTCGTCAACTCCGTAGCCGAACTGGGGGTCACCGGCAGTCTCGGGGTCTATCGGAAAGAAGTAACAGAGAGGGAACACAGTAAATAACAGAGCAAACAAAGCATCACAAAGCGTAACAAGGCAATATGCGGTGTTCAGTGTGCCCTAACGCGGTAGTAGGTGATACCGGCGAAAGGGGGAAACATCTGGGAAAGTGTTCCCGGTGTTTCGCATTTTCGGACAGATGAACCGAAGGGAGAGAGTTGCGTGTTTGCTATGCTAGGGATGCGTGGCGGACGAACGGGCTGCGTATCCGGATTCGTCTCGTTGTTCTGAGCAACTTTCAGGTACAAAGTTTTTTCATGCGAGCTACGGTTTATTTTATATTAATTTTTAAAGTTTTAAATCATTTTTAGAATTTATTTAATTATTTAATTCTAACATTATCTTGAATAGTGCATGCTGACATCAGCATGATGTCAGCATGACATCAGCAGTCAACAGGGGTGTTGACTGGTCAACTGACGTGTGGGTCCTGTTCTTCATTGACTGTTTAGTCTAATTAGGGTTTAACTAATCTAATTACTGTTTAATTAAACTAACTAGTTAATTTGATTAATTAAACAGGATTACTTAATTAATTAATTTAATTATTACTTATTTATTTATTTATATTTTTATAATCCTCTTTTTTAATAATTCGTTCCAGCGGTGGGCCCCAGCTGTCATTGGGCCAGGGGGCCTTAGCGGGTGAGCGGGCTAGCGGGCGTTGGGCGCAGCCACAACGAGCGTAGCCCAGCAGAGTGCCGCAGGAGGCCGATGGCCACGGCGCCAGCTAGGCGTGGCTCAGGCGAGGCCGGGCGCCGGACCGGGCGGCGAGGCAGTAGCAGCAGTAGCAAGGGGGTGGGCGGCACAGTGAGCAGTGAGTGCGGGCAGCAGCGCGGGCTGCGGCGGAGCTAGGCAACAGCAACGAGGAGCTCCGCATCAGCGATGGCCGGGGCGAGGAGGAGTGAGGGGCGGTGACGCGACGCTATGTTGATAGTAGGGGAACCGCAGGCGCGACAGGGCGGACGCCGAGCGCGACGATTGCGGCACCGGCATGTGGGGCGAGGGGAGCGCGTGTGCGGGTGAGCAAGGGCGAATGGGGCACGGGCACGGTGACCGTAGTAGGAGCAGGGGACGGCCACGGCGCAGGACGGCGGGCGAGAGCGTACGTGCGAGGACAGGGAAAGGAGGAGAGGCCGAGGGCCTCACCGGGGTTCGTAGGGACGGGGCAACGATGCGCGGGGAGCGACTTGGGGAGGAGGACGAGGACGACGGGGCGGAGCGGAAGCAGGCCGGCGAGGGGGTCCGGGCGGCGATGGTCGATCCGACCGGCGGTTTCGGCGGTCTCCAGGGTCGGGGGGGGGCGAGCGCCCCCGATCCAGATCGGGTCGTGGGGTGGGGAGAGGAGCGAGTGGGGGAGTGGTGTGCGTGGGGGCTAGGGTTCGGTTGCTCGAGGGGATAAGGTGGGACGGGATGGGCCTCCTGGTGGCCTGATGGCTAGCTGGGTCGAGGCCCAGCGAGGGAGGGGGGGTTTTCTCTTTTGCTTTAGTTTAGTTACTGTTTTCTATTTTCTATTTTCTTTTATTTCTTCTTTTCTGTTTTATTAAAAAAATTATGAAATACCCAAGTTGTACGAGTACCTAAAATATTATTAATACTTATGCCACTACCATAATTAACTTGGCACCTAATACAAAATAGTTTGTAATTGTTTATTATTTTATAATCATTTAACTAATTGTTTTTGCTGTCATTTCTATTACTTTATTGCATTTAAACATTTTATTAAAAGATAATTTATCCACCAATATTTACTAAGGATTATTTGACACATTAGGAACAATTTAATTTTGACTTTTGAAAACTTTAATTGTTTAACTTAAATTCAAATTTTGAATATGAATCGTTTCGAACTAATGCGAGATTATCAACAGTAATCTGAGGTGACGTGGCATCGTTAACGTGGGGTTACTGTAGCCTAATTATCCG
Organism: Triticum dicoccoides; assembly: GCF_002162155.2. Taxonomy (NCBI): domain Eukaryota; kingdom Viridiplantae; phylum Streptophyta; class Magnoliopsida; order Poales; family Poaceae; genus Triticum; species Triticum dicoccoides. The sequence goes on from NC_041381.1 coordinate 93,142,685, forward strand.
GGCATCACAAATCTCCTCCACTACAAGAAATCTCGTCCCGAGATTTAAGAGGGGGACTAGGGGGGAAGGTCTGGTTACGAAATCCTAACGGATCTTCTCGTCTTTGGTTGCTCTTCTCGAAGAGGTGGATCCATTACGTTGAAGTCTTCATTTCTCTGCTCCAGGTTATCATGATCAATTCGTCATCCTTTCTTCGGGATCTCCGTCGTCCTACGAACGCGACCAAGGGGAAAAACTCCGGAAGAACACATCTCCACAAAGTTGGGCATCGGACGGTGAACTCAATGGGAAATACACAAGGTACCCCATGAGTTGTACTTCAGTGAATTCGTTGAGTGCAATATACGATGGTACCAAAGTTTCAAACGGGTAGGCAATCATTCGATGACTAGACACAAGATGGAATGGGGCTTGAACAACGAGAATAACATGGTGTTTGATCCCAGGATGAATAATGGTATAGCATTCAGCTCGTGAATCACATACGAAGCCAGGTGCAAAGGATACATTAGAATCCGGGTTATAAAGAAGAGTCAGGTTTCGATCCAGTGGACCTGTGGGTTATGGGCCCACCATGTGGGTTAAAAGTAGGAGTGGTGACATCTTGCGTGATCATGTAAGCAAGGCATGTCAGAGGATAGCCTGGCAATTATGTCGGCAACAACATCGGTACCAAGGGTGTGGGACGAAGAGAACCATTTCCTACTCGTTGAACGAGGCGGACCAATAGGCAAGGTTCTCGTCCATCAGTGGCTATCGAAATGTCATCAACAATAGTAACAGGGTTACACCAGACAAGATGGTACACTGAGGTGTTTACATAAGCAGGGAAATATTACTGCTTATATAGATCACAAGAAGGTTTAAACAAAACAATGGAAAGGAAAATGTGTTTAAACACATATTTCAGGGGTATATCCTTCCCAAGGACAAGCAGAGTATGATATCCATGATAGGAAATAATGTAGAAAACCCTTTAGGAAAGGGGAGAGAAATTTCATGACATTACCCATACAACGGTGTTTGAATAATTGATAAAGAAACATTTAGCATTGGGCTTTAAATGTTCTTGTTGGAAATCGGAGTATCACAGACATGCTTCGAGATAGGATTGACATGGTTATCAGGTGAAGATCAGACTTTGGAAACACAAAGGATCCATCAGGAATAACTTGTAGAATAAGTCTTACAATTTCCTCATGGGAGAATGGATAACCTTGCTGAAAAGGAATCTATAACAATAGGCCTCCGGCCAGGTGTGCTAGGCACGACAACACCTTACCGTGTCACATAAAGACCATTGTTATAACTCTTGGAAATATGCTCCAATCATCATGTCTGACCGAGATTCAGATCTGATTGGTGTCAGGATATCTCAAACTCGGGGAATGAACTATGGGAGTGAGTTCCGAAACGAGAGTTCATCATTAAACTAAGTAGAGGATGAGGAGGTGGCTGATGGACTCAGCAACAACTCATTGAGATTTCCAAAAAGATGTATTTCCCCAATTATGTGAACAAGGAGATATCATTTGTCAGATCAAATGATATAATGATTTATGCTCGAGCAAACATACATATTTAAACATTGGTTGAAAGTTGCACCCGAAATATGGGCTCGATAGCACGATCAAGGTTAGAATGGGAATTCGATAACCATTGGTCTAAGAATGAACTGTCGATCATTAACTTCAAAGCATTAGTGTTGCCAGAAGTACAGAATCCAAACAACACTGTTCACTTGTTGGTACCCCAGTTAGAATCAACACGGGAACCAAGAAAGAATGGTGATGGTGAGAAGTATCACTATACCAAGAATCCTTAAGAGGTGGAGTAATCCTCATGACATTCTTGACATAAAAGATGGTAATACTCCAAGGTAAATAAGTACAAATGCTAGATAGCAAGTAACTCAAGATTCAATCCAAAACAAGAACACATTTGTGTCGAGGGAAGACAAGGATGTTGTCGATGATAACACAAATCATTGAGGGGCAAGGATGGTATTTATCAACATGAATTCGATCGATATCCTTGAAGAGCTCAGAATGTTGATGATGATCATGACACATTTATTGAGAGGTTTCATGAAGATATTATCGCTCATCGACGACATCAAGCAAAAGGAAGGATGGAGCGAAAAGTTATTGAAACCACGGGTACAACACAAACTCGGAATCAAGCTTGTTGTTCAAGGCGAAATGATATGACGAGGAAAGTCGACGTAAGCTTAGCTCATCGTCGAAAATTGTGATTCAGAAAGAAGGACCAGATAGCACATTTAAAAAGTTGCACAATAATGATATAGCCAATCAGACTAGGAATGACTTGAAGGGTTACTAAACTCGTAAGCAACAAAAATTACTTAAGAGTTATTGATTCGGCGAGAGGAATCGATTCACTTATCGGTGTTCTCGGTCGACAAACAACCCAGAACCCATGAAGTGACAAAGACAAGGTAAGGTAGTACTTCATCAAAGTTTATAAGATGTAGTACAATGGAAAGATATCCTCGAGATACCAGGGGTAATATTCAAAGGTAGATCATAATAGAGGTTGGGCAGGCGTATTGACCTGTAGAAGACAAGTGATTTAACTTGTCCAAGAAATGGAATCAAGGAGAAAATATGGTCGGAACCACGTTTGCAAAGGATCAATTCACGGATACCAAATGATATTATATCAAGGAAATAGTTATTATTACAAGAAGCTTCCATGATAGGATCCACATCAGATCCATGGGCATGAACACAAAGTTCAAGGTCGACTCCCACTTCTTCAATGCCTAACCTATCATTTACTTCTCGTTTTCAAAGAAGTTATAGAGCAGAAAATTATCTAGTAAAAACACCAGAATGGTATGACTCGTGAAAACTTTCGGGTTCACACGGTTTAGAGAAGGCATATGTTCAACCCATAAGGGCTTCTTAGAAACATATACCACAAGTTTCAAGAGTAAATGTCACAAGCTCGAAAGCAGAGCATGGTTGGCCAAGCAGATGATACAATTTACCAAAGGCACTATGTATCAGGGGAAGAACTCACAAGGTGATTGAATATGAAGGACACAGTCGGATAACAATCCAACAATGGATCGGGTGATCCACAACAGAGCTGATGTGAGTATCGGTACCCCATCAGAGGAAGAAAGAATGCACGAGCATCATATTATAAAACATCGGAATAATTCGATGCTTAGATAACAAAGGAATTATGATTTCCAAAACAAAAGATCAGAAACAGACGCTCTGATCAAGGATGGATAAGTTGTATAGACCAGAGGCACAATTGACGACAAATAGGTTGGTCGAGATCCAGCCCATGTTCAAAATGACGTCTGAGCCAGAAAGATAATTTAGAAGGGTTGATAGATGATTTTGTGCATTCGCACACATGTTGAATCAATAGGATCAAAATGACGATGTCAAAAGATACTAGTGAATATTGCTAGTGATATGGGAGCATCCATAATGTAAGCATACAAGTATTTGCAGAGCAATAGTTTGAAGAGGATGCTCAGAAGGTCGAATAGTATTTCAGAGTATCTTATGAAGCATACGAACAACTGGGGATGAACAGATACTCAATAAGTGCGAGGAATTTTCAATAGGGGTATTCATGTGGTAAAGAACTGCAAGGCAGTAAGCTTAAAGGATTATCGGAACAACAGAGAGCAATTTAGGGCATTTTGTAATAACAAGAGCAACTGAGGATAAAGAAATGAACGACAGTTGTAGGTAGTTATCCATAGGGATATTTCGGTGGTAGGGAATTGTAAAAGCAATGGGCATACAGTCTGGAGAGAATATCGGAGATTATCTTCGAAATCTTCTGGTGCAGCCGGCAATCATCTGTAATAAGGGGCTCACCGGGAGGAAGTAGTTACGAGAACCTAGAGTCAGATTTAGTAAAATCATTTAACCCGAATAGAAGAGAGATCAGAGTCCCAGGGTCAAGGTCGAGGAGTAAAAGATCCTAGTACCACCCAATGGCGACGTGGGCCCGTAAGGCACACAACCATGTTAGTAAAAGTTTTGTAGTGACTAGACTCGACTTCGGCCAAGGAGTGTGGAAGGGGGATTCCTACAGGCAGTCGGCTCTGATACCAACTTGTGATGCCCCTGATTCAATCATACACTAATCATGCACGCAAACGTGTACGATCAAGATCAGGGACTCACGAGAAGATATCACAACACAACTCTAAAAACATAAATAAGTCATACAAGCATCATATTACAAGCCAGGGGCCTCGAGGGCTCGAATACAAGTGCTCGATCATAGACGAGTCAGCAGAAGAAAAAATATCTGAGTACAGACATAAGTTAAACAAGTTGCCATAAGATGGCTAGCACAAACTGGGATACAGATCGAAAGAGGCGCAGGCCTCCTGCCTGGGATCCTCCTAACTACTCCCAGTCGTCGTCAGCAGCCTGCACGTAGTAGTAGGCACCTCCAGTGTAGTAGTCATCGTCGACGGTGGCGTCTGGCTCCTGGGCTCCAACGTCTGGTTGCAGCATCCGAGAAGAAGAGGAAAACGTGGGAAAAGAGGGAGCAAAGCAACCGTGAGTACTCATCCAAAGTACTCGCAAGCAAGGAGCTACACTACATATGCATGGGTATATGTGTAAGAAGGCCATATCAGTGGATTGAACTGCAGAATGCCAGAATAAGAGGGGGATAGCTAGTCATATCGAAGACTACGCTTCTGGCAGCCTCCGTCTTGCAGCATGTAGAAAAGAGTAGATTGAAGTCCTCCAAGTAGCCACGCATAGCATAATCCTACCCGGCGATCCTCCCCTCGTCGCCCTGTGGAAAAGCGATCACCGGATTGTCTATGGAAGTTGTCTCGGTGTGTTTTATTAAGTATCCGGTTCTAGTTGTCATAAGGTCAAGGTACAACTCCGGGTCGTCCTTTTACCGAGGGACACGGCTATTCGAATAGATAAACTTCCCTGCAGGGGTGCACCACATAACCCAACACGCTTGATCCCATTTGGCCGGACACACTTTCCTGGGTCTGCCCGACCTCGGAAGATCAACACGTCGCAGCCCTACCTAGGCACAACAGAGAGGTCAGCACGCCGGTCTAACTCCTATGCGCGCAGGGGTCTGGGCCCATCGCCCATTGCACACCTGCACGATGCGTACGCAGCCGGAAGCAGAACTAACCCCCTTAATACAAGAGCAGGCTTACGTTCCAATCTGGCGCGTGCCGCTTAGTCGCTTACGTCACGAAGGCTTCGGCTGATACCATGATGTCGAGTGCCCATATCTTTCCCGCGTAGTTGGTTAGTGCGTATAGGCCAGTGGCCAGACTCAGATCAAATACCAAGATCTCGTTAAGCATGTTATTATGAAGTAACCGCAAACGCCGACCAGGGCCAGGCCCACCTCTCGCCTAGGTGGTCTCAACCTGCCCTGTCACTCTGCCTCAGAGTAACTGTCAGGGGCCGTCGGGAACCCAGGCCCACCTCTACCGGGATGGAGCCACCTGTCCTTCCAGCCCCCACATCGAAATCACTTGCGGGTATTCAACGAGCTGACACGACTTTAGTCACCATCTGTATAGTATGTATGTTTGTATAGTATATACCCGTGATCACCTCCCGAGTGATCACGGCCTGATAGTATAGCAAGGCATACTGACAAGAATGTAGGGCCACTGATGATAAACTAGCATCCTATACTAAGCGTTTAGGATTGCGGGTAAGGTATCAACAACTGTAGCAACAATGACAGGCTATAGAATAGGATTAACCGAACAGTAACATGCTACACTACTCTAATGCAAGCAGTAGAGGGAAGAATAGGCGATATCTGGTGATCAAAGGGGGGGCTTGCCTGGTTGCTCTGGCAAGAAGGAGGGGTCGTCAACTCCGTAGCCGAACTTGGGGTCACCGGCAGTCTCGGGGTCTACCGGAAAGAAGTAATGGAGAGGGAACACAGTAAATAACAGAGCAAACAAAGCATCACAAAGCGTAACAAAGCAATACGCGGTGTTCGGTGTGCCCTAACGCGGTAGTAGGTGATACCGGCGAAAGGGGGAAACATCCGGGAAAGTATTCCCGGTGTTTCGCATTTTCGGACAGATGAACCGGAGGGAGAAAGTTGCATGTTTGCTATGCTGGGGATGCGTGGCGGACGAACGGGCAGCGTATCCGGATTCGTCTCGTCGTTCTGAGAAACTTTCATGTACAAAGTTTTTTCATCCGAGCTACGGTTTATTTTATATTAATTTTTAAAGTTTTAATCATTTTTAGAATTTATTTAATTATTTAATTCTAACATTATCCAGAATAGTGCATGCTGACGTCAGCATGATGTCAGCATGACATCAGCAGTCAACAGGGGTGTTGACTGGTCAACTGATGTGTGGGTCCTGTTCGTCATTGACTGTTTAGTCTAACTAGGGTTTAACTAATCTAATTACTGTTTAATTAAACTAACTAGTTAATTAGATTAATTAAACAGGATTAATTAATTAATTGAATTATTATTTATTTATTTATTTATATTTTTATAATCCTCTTTTTTTATGATTCGTTCTAGCGGTGGGCCCCGACTGACACTGGGCCAGGGGGCCTTAGCGGGTGAGCGGGCTAGCGGGCGTTGGGCGCAGCCGCAACGAGCGCATCCCAGCAGAGCGCCACAAGCAACCAGAGAAGGGGTGAAAGACAGCCTTCAGGTCCATAATGAAACTTTGAGCGAACGATATTTGGGCATGCCCACTGATGTGGGACACTCCAAGAACGGGACGTTCAAATATCTGCTGGACAGAGTTTGGGAGAAAATAAGGGGATGGATGGAAAAATTGTTATCATCTGCAGGCAAGGAGGTATTGATAAAGTCAGTTGCACAAGCAATTCCAGTCTTCTCTATGTCTTGTTTCAGGTTGCCAAGGGGTGTGTGCCTGGATATCAAATCCCTTGTTCGTCAATTTTGGTGGGGTAGCAAAAGAGAAAAGAGGAAACCCTCATGGGTTGCGTGGGATGTGATGATCAAACCCAAGTATATGGGGGGCATGGGATTCAGAGACCTCGAGTTGTTTAACCTGGCTTTGTTAGCAAGACAGGCATGGAGGGTTTTGATTGATGATGAGACTTTGAGTGCTCAAATACTTAAAGCAGCTTACTATCCTAATGGCTCTTTACTTGATGCAACACTTGGGCCGCATCCATCTCAGATTTGGAGGGCTATACTTGATGGCAGATATGTGCTTGCTCAGGGAGTGATACGTCGGATTGGAGACGGAGAGACTACCAGCATTTGGGATCATAACTGGATACCGAGACCAAGTTTTAAATGACCAATTACCTCTCTGGTACCGTCTCCACCAGAGAGAGTAGCTAAACTTATTGAGGTAACTACATCTTCATGGAAAGAGGAGTTGGTGAGAGCAGTATTTACCCCCTTTGATGCTGAAGAAATCTTGAAAATCCCGCTGTGCACGAGACGGGTTGATGATTTTTGGGCTTGGAGCGAGACCCCGAGGGGAATTTTCATAGTTGCATCGGCATATCGCATGCTTGTGTCAACAAAAATCAGTAGAGAAAACTGGTTGGAAGGAAGAGAGGAGTCATCACTTATAAACAGGGAGAGTGGAGAATGGAACAGTATGTGGAAATTGCATGTACCTTCAAAGATCAAAGTGTTTGCATGGCGGCTGGCGAGGCACTCCATTCCTTCCGGCCAGGTGCTACACCATCGTAATATGGCAACGACTTCAGCGTGCCCTCTATGTGGAGCTCAGGATACATGGAAGCATGCGTTACTCGAATGTCCGATGTCTCGCTGCACTTGGGCATTGTCCTCGGAAGTAGTACTGGATCATCTCAGTATTGTTTAACATGACAGCGCGAAAAAAAGGCTGTTTGCTCTTCAAGAGAGCCTCGATGCCGATGACTTTATCAGACTAGTGGTCACTCTTTGGGCTATCTGGGGAGCTAGAATAAAAGCAATATATGAAGGAGTTTTCCGCAGCCCTCAGTCCATCTATGGATTCATAAATTCTTACCTGTCGGAGATCAATATGAGCTTCAGTGGTCAAGGCAAATACGGCAAGGCCGCGTCAGTGGTTGCCGCCTGTTGAGAATCATGCTAAAATAAATACGGATGCAGCAGTCGGTGGCCGGGGATGATTTGGTGCGGTCGCAGCAATCTGCCGGGATGGGGAGGGAACTTTTGCAGGTGCGTCGGCAGTCGTATACAGAACAATTGGAGACCCGGCTACGCTCGAAGCCTTAGCCATCTGAGAGGCTCTCTCCCTTGCTGATGATCTATATCTCCAGAGAATTCATGTGGCTTCAGATTGCAGGGAAGTAGTGGAGGAGATTTCCAGCGGTGGTGCATCGATCTATGGTGCAGTTATACAAGAGATCAAGTCGCACGTTTTGTCCTTTAATTCTTGTAAGATACTTCATGAGTTTAGGAGCTCAAATTATGATGCTCACAACCTTGCGAAATATGCGTTGGGTCTCGGGCCTGGCCGCCATATTTGGTTATGCCAGCCCGGGGGAATTCCCTTCGTCCATGTAAACATTGTGACGAATGAATAAAAAGTTTCGCAGGGTTGCCTAAAAAAAAAGCAGAGCGCCACGAGAGGCTGATGGCCACGGCGCCAGCCAGGCGTGGCTCAGGCGAGGCCGGGCGCCGGACCGGGCGGCGAGGCAGTAGCAGCAGTAGCAAGGGGGGGGCATGGTGAGCAGTGAGTGCGGGCACCAGCGCGGGGTGCGGTGGAGCTAGGCAACGGCAACGAGGAGCTCCGCATCAGCGATGGCCGGGGCGAGGAGGAGTGAGAGGCGGTGACGCGACGCGACGGTGATAGTAGGGGAACTGCAGGCACGACAGGGCGGACGCCGAGCGCGACGATTGCGGGACCGGCATGCGGGGCGAGGGGAGCGCGTGTGCGGGTGAGTAAGGGCGAATGGGGCATGGGCGCGGTGACCGTAGTAGGAGCAGGGGACGACCACGGTGCAGGACGGCGGGCGAGAGCGTACGTGCGGGGACAGGGAAAGGAGGTGAGGCCGGGGGCCTCACCGGGGTTTGTAGGGATGGGGCAATGGTGTGCGGGGAGCGACTTGGGGAGGAGGACTAGGACGACGGGGCGGAGCGAAAGCAGGCCGGCGAGGGGGTCCGGGCGGCGATGGTCGATCCGGCCGGCAGCGTCGGCGGTCTCCAGGGTCCGGGGAGGGGGGGCGAGCGCCCCCTATCCAGATCGGGTCCTGGGGTGGGGAGAGGAGCGAGTGGGGGAGTGGTGTGCGTGGGGGTTAGGGTTCGGTTGCTCGAGGGGATAAGGTGGGACGGGATGGGCCTCCTGGTGGCCTAATGGCTAGCTGGGTCGAGGCCCAGTGAGGGAGGGGGGGTTTTCTCTTTTTCTTTTGTTTAGTTACTGTTTTCTATTTTCTATTTTCTTTTATTTCTTCTTTTCTGTTTTATTAAAAATATATGAAATACCCAAGTTGTACCTAAAATATTATTAATACTTACGCCACTACCATAATTAACTTGGCACCTAATACAAAATAGATTGTAATTGTTTATTTTTATAATCATTTAACTAATTGTTTTTGCTATAATTTCTATTACTTTAGTGCATTTAAACATTTTGTTAAAAGATAATTTATCCACCAATATTTACTAAGGATTATTTGACACATTAGGAACAATTTAGTTTTGACTTTTGAAAACTTTAATTGTTTAACTTAAGTTCAAATTTTGAATATGAATCGTTTCGAACTAACGCGAGATTATCAACAGTAATCCGAGGTGACGTGGCATCGTTAACGTGGGGTTACTGTAGCCTAATTATCCGGGCGTCACATTCCTGGTGCTAATCATCTCCCGTTGCTCATCTCGGCGCCCGCAAATCTGGTAGATAGTATCCTTGAGATCCTTGTGGTAAACTTCTCCAATGCGTCCCATAGTGATGTGGGCTGCCATGCTCTTTCCTAGACTCTAGGTTGGTGCATCAAAGGAAAACTCTATGGGCTTAGTGACTGGCATGAACATCCTTCATGGAATTTGAACTCGAATCATCCAACGCTCCTCTTCTGGTAAAGTGGCGATGTAGGTCCCGGTGAAAATTGGTATTCCGATGTTCAGGTACCTAGTAACTTCCTTCAAGTGTCCTCCAAAAGGTGTATCTTCATCCGGTTGTGTGAACTTGTTCCTTGCATCCGCCATCCTAAAGACTAGAAAAGGGAGAGGAGTCAGAAATGAGAAGAGAGTAGTGATCTAGGGCTTTAGCTTAGTGGTCGTGTCCAACATTCAGCGTGTGCTCTGATACCATCTTGTAGCGACCAGACCTCAAACAGTCTGATCTCTGTGCATCAGTGTCATCCCTGGATCGGTAATGCTGACACGCACAGTACTTGAGGATTTATAACAGAGTAGCAATCACACACTTATTACATCGAATGTCTCAAAAGATAACTTATTACAATAACATGGCTTAAGGCCATCTAAAATCAATAACAGCGGAAGGCTCGGAAGATAAAGTGAGTCCATCAATTCCAACGACATGAGTGAAAGACAACGTCCTATGGCACCTTACTCGTCATTTGAAAAGTCTTCAACATGAACGTTGCAGCCCAAAACGGGTCAGCACATGGAATATGCTGGCAATGTATCACATAGAGTAATGAATAGAATAAACGCTATCAGTACATGCATATATGGCTGGTGGAAAGCTCTATGGTTACAGTTTTGCAAAAAACCAATTTTTCCCTACAACAAAGGAATAAATTTTATTTAACTATCATGGTGGTTGTTAAACATTGAGAAGGTTCCTCCAACTCAATCCCAATGAAGCATCAACATTAAACCCAATCAAATTAATTTAGAGTGATAAGATCAACATGATAATCCAAGAACTAGATATTCAAAACATCCATAACCGGGGACACGGCTAACCATGATTAGTTTGTACACTCTATAGAGGTTTGCGCACTTTTCCCCACAAGACTCGAATACATCCATGGTCGGAGAATCGAGACACAGTCTTTCTGAAACAATAACTCTTTACTCCGGGTGGACAGTTACACCTACTTTCCCCTACATCTGCTAGCCCACCACTGAAAGAGGTCTTGCAAGTTACTCAACTATGCTAGAGCCCATAATAGCTTGTGGCTGCACACGGAAGCTCTAGCATGAATAATCTTATGATCCCTTTGAGCCTGGGTGGCGGACCATAGGATGATCACACGGGTACTCCGGGATATCCTAGGACAACACTGGATTCTCCAGGTGCCCTGACAACCACTAAGTACTCCAGGGTGCCTTCAAGCAAACCACCGAGATGTGTATTAAAGTAGCCACCTTAAGTTAACCATTAAGTAACAACACTCACATCTGTCATGAATCACTCGAACCAAACCAAGTCTACAAGCATAGCATAGCAATATAAGCAACGTAGAAGTAACTCCCAAAGGTTTGATAAGTAAACAGGGCAATAGGTTCTACCTCATCATCTATTTCCCAAACCCCACATGTTAATCAGATCCTAACCATGCAATTGTTTGAGGATTGATCTAATGCAATAAAACTGGGTAGTAAAGGGGTATGATCAAAGTGTTACTTGCCTTGCTCATGATCCGTGAAACCTAGAGACTCGTAGTAGCACGCTTCGCACTCCGAGTACTCTATCGCACACAAACAAGCATACAATAAGTACTCAACTAGAAGCACAGGTAAAACTCAAATAAGAGATCTAACCAGAAAGTTCAACTTAAGAACTCCGGTTTGCAAAAATAATCCAATCAAACGAAGCAACGAAACTCAAACTGCGAAAGAAACAAGATTCGTTTGCTAATCTGGACTTAAGTCAAATTTTATAGTGCCAAAACCTTGTTTCAGTTGGTTAAACAAAAACAGGGCTTCGAGACGAAGATCTAGGCACTTGAATCGCCTGATTCCGATAAACGAGCGAAAAGATAAACTAAAACGAAAATCAGGACAGAAATTGCGATCGAAAATAATCGCGGAAAATCCCTGGAAAAAGAAAAACTGACGAACAGGCTAACGAACGAACGTTCGCTGTCTGCGGCTAACGGGTGAAAACTGTTCGTTAAAACGAACGTATGAACGGGCGTTCGCTAAATAACTAAACCGGGAAAAATAAAATAAACCGATCTAAAAAAATAACCGCGGGTTTCTTAAAAAAACCGAGCGGTTAACCGGCAAAAACGGGCGGCGGATCATCGGCTACCTCGGGACGGGATCGGCGGCGGCTCCGGCGGACAACTCCGGCGAGGCGGCGGCGGCGACGGCGCGGGCTAGGGTTAGGGTTCGGTGTCGGCGGCGGGTGGGCTGGTGGGCTACGGGGTCGGCGGGGCGGCTTATAAAACCTGAGGCGACACGAGTCCGGGTCGCCCACGGCCCGTTAAGTCGGTTTCGTTTTTTTAAATAGTTCTGCATGCAGAAAAATAAAGAAAAGAAATACTAAACGGACTCCAAAACTCCTAAAATAAATTTTCCCCATCCTCTAAAAATATAGCGGACAAAGTGAACATTTATTTCGGCCTCTAATGCAATTTTGAAAAACGCATATTTTTCCTAATTCAAATAAAATTACGATAAAACTCCGAATAAAATTCTTATTTGATTTTATTATTAAATCTCCAATATTTCTTTATTTTTGTGAAGTCATTTTATCCCCTCTCTTTTATTTTCATAAAAGAAATATTTGAAGAGAAAATAATTAAAATCAAACGATCCTCTTTTCAAAATTTGAGAAAACTCAAATATGAAAATAACGAAATCCCCAACTCTCTCCGGGGTCCTTGAGTTGCGTAGAATTTATAGGATCAAGCCAAAATGCAATAAAATATGATATGCAATGATGATCTAATGTATAACATTCCAAATTGAAATTTGGGATGTTACAAACCTACCCCCCTTAAGATGAATCTCGCCCTCAAGATTCGGGTTGGCTAGAAAATTGGTGAGGGTGGTCCTTCTGTAGGTCTTCCTCTCATTCCCAGGTGGCTTCATCCTCGGTATGGTGGCTCCACTAAACTTTGCAAAACTTGATAACCTTGCTGCGTGTGACTCGGCTGGCAAGCTCGAGAATCTTCACTGGTTTCTCCTCGTAGGTCAAATCGCTATCCAACTGAATCGCTTCCAGTGGCATTGTATCTCTCAGAGGGATATTAGCCATCTCTTTGTGGCACTTCTTCAACTAGGAAACATGGAACACATCGTGCACTCCTGACAATCCTTCGAGCAATTCTAACTTGTAAGCAACTTCTCCCATACGTTCCAAAATTTTGTATGGTCCAACAAAACGTGGTCCTAACTTTCCCTTAACTCCAAAACGCTTAACTCCTCGAAGTGGGGACACACGAAGATAAACTCTGTCTCCTACTTTGTAAACTGTCTCCTTGCATTTAGAATCCACATAGCTCTTCTGCCTGGACTAGGCTACCTTGAGTCTATCGTGAATCAACTTAATCTTATCTTCAGACTCTTTAATCAAATATGGTCCAAACAACTGGCGATCTCCAACTTCATCCCACAACAACGGTGTCCTGCACCTCCTTCCGTACAAAGCTTCGAAAGGGGCCATCTTCAAACTGGCTTGATAGCTGTTGTTGTAAGAGAACTCTGCATATGGCAAATTGTTGTCCCAACTAGATCCATAATCTAGCGCACAAGCTCTCAGCATGTCCTCCAGAATCTGATTGACTCTCTCGGTTTGTCCATCTGTCTGTGGATGGAAGGCTGTACTGAACTCTAGCCTAGTACCCAAAGTTTCATGCAACTGATTCCAGAACTTTGAGGTAAATCGGGTTCCTCTATCTGATACAATGGTCCTCGGAACTCCATGCAGACATACGATCCTGGTCACGTATATTTTTGCCAACTTAGCACTGGTGTAAGTGGTCTTCACTGGGATGAAATGAGCTCCCTTCGTCAACCGATCGACTACAACCCATATCGAGTCATAGCCTGAACGTGTCCTGGGTAATCCCGTGATAAAATCCATGCCTAGCTTATCCCACTTCCATTCGGGTATCGGCAATGGCTGTAGCAATCCGGCTGGCTTCTGATGCTCTGCCTTCACTCTTTGACATACATCACAAACTGCTACATACTCCGCAATATCCTTCTTCATTTCGGTCCACCAGAAACTATCCTTCAAATCCAGATACATCTTGGTATTTCCTGGGTGAATCGAATACGGCGAATCATGGGCCTCCTACAGAATCAACTTCCTGATCTCCGGATCATTAGGCACATATACGCGGTCCTCAAACCATAAGGTATCGTGCTCATCCTCACGAAATCCTTTAGCCTTTCCTTTGCTCATCCTTTCCTTTATCTCGGCAATCTCCTTGTCTGTCTTTTGAGCTTCCCTGATCTTATCCATCGAAGTAGACTGAATTTCAAATGCTGCTACATAGCCTCTCGGAACTATTTCCAAACATAGCTCACGAAGATCCTCTGCTAACTCCTTGGGTAACTCTCCGGTCATGAGTGTATTGACATGACTCTTGCGGCTCAACGCATCGGCTACTATGTTAGCCTTTCCGGGATGATAATGCAACCTCATATCATAATCCTTGATGAGCTCCAACCATCTCCTCTGCCTGAGATTCAACTCCTTCTGCGTGAAGATATACTTCAAACTCTTGTGATCCGTGTACACCTCACAATGGTTTCCGATGAGAAAGTGTCTCCAAGTCTTCAACGCATGCACTACGGCTGCTAACTCCAAATCGAGTGTAGCATAATTCAACTCATGGGGTTTAAGCTGTCGTGAGGCATATGAAACAACTCTTCCCTCCTGCATAAGCACAGCTCCAAATCCTCGACGAGAAGCATCGCAATACACTTGATAATCCTTGTGTTGGTCTGGCAGAATCAACACTGGAGCTGTAACCAAGCGTTTCTTCAACTCCTAAAAACTGGCCTCACATTCCTCAGTCCATTTGAACTTGGTGTCCTTCTTCAACAACTCTGTCATAGGTTTTGCAATCTTCGAGAAATTCTCAATGAACCTCCGGTAGTATCCTGCGAGTCCAAGAAAACTCTGGATCTCTCCAACTGATGTGGGTGCTTCCCAGTTTGTCACAATGACAACCTTGGTGGGGTCTACTGCTATTCCTTCTCCGGATATAACATGTCTGAGGAATCCAACTTCCTTCAACCAAAACTCACACTTGCCGAACTGGGCATATAGCTGATGTTCTCTGAGCTTTCCAAGTACCAAACGCAAATGCTCCTTATGCTCCTCTTCATTCTTCGAGTAGACCAATATGTCATCAATGAACACTACGACGAACTTATCCAAAAACTCCATAAACACCTTGTTCATCATGTTCATGAAATAGGCAGGTGTGTTAGTCAGACCAAATGACATAACGGTATACTCATATAGCCCGTACCTCGTGGTAAAAGCTGTCTTAGGTATATCCTGCTCTCGAATCTTCCGCTGGTGGTATCCTGATCGCAGATCGATCTTGGAAAAATACTTTAGCTCCTTGCAACTGGTCAAATAGATCATTGATCATCGACGGTGGTTACTTGTTCTTGATCGTCACCTCATTCAATCCACGATAGTCAACAACCATCCTCAACGATCCATCCTTCTTCTTCCCTAGAAGCACTGGTGATCCCCAAGGTGACAAACTTGGGCGAATATAGCATTTATCCAGTAACTCCTTAATCTGCTTCTTAATTTCCTCCAAATCCTTTGCGGGCATCCTATATGATCTCTTAGATATTGGCCCTGTGCCTGGCAAAAGCTCAATCAAAAATTCAATGTCTATGTCTGGTGGCATGCCTGGCAACTCTTCTGGAAATACATCAGGGAAATCCTTCACCACTGGTACTTCCTCCTGTACAACTCTTGATAAGGAATTCACTTGAGTCCTCTTCGGCACATGTCGGGATACATACTTGATCCTCCTTCCTTCTGGGGTGGTGATCATAATCGACTTACTGGTGCAATCGATGTTCCCTCCATACATCGATAACCAATCCATACCCAAAATCACATCCAAACCTTGCGACTCCAAAATTATCAGGTCTGAGGGGAAAACATGCCTACCTATGGTCAAAGGCATCTGAAAACATCCTTGGCCTGCCATATGCTCCGCTCCTGGCGAGCTTACTAACATAGGTATTCTAAGAACCTTGGTGGTCAACTTGTACTTATCCACAAATCCCCTTGATATGTATGAATGCGATGCACCAGTATCAAAAAGAACGATTGCAGTAAATGACTCAACCAAAAACTTACCTATTACTGCATCTGGCTGGGCTTCAACCTCCTCCACGTTAACGTGGTTCACTTTCCCCAGTTGAAGGGTTGGGCTTCTTCCCGGAGCTTCCATTGCCATTTCCATTCTTTGCTTCAGAACACTCCGTGGCGTAATGTCCATTCTTCCTGCACTTGAAACAAGTAATGTGACTTAGATCCTTCTTGGCGGGCGTTGCTGGGTTGGAACGGTTCTGTCCGTTGCTTCCTCCATTACCATTCACATTCTTGGCGCCACTATGGTTGTGCGAACTCCCTCCATTGTGATTGTGACCTCCATGGTTATGTTGAAGGGGTCCTCCCGAGTTCGGGGTAAAACGGGGCCTCTGCTGAGCTCCTGAATTGTACTTCCCTTGTCCATACTTCCTCTTGCGGTTGTCAATCTGCTGCTGCTTCCCTTCAATCATGAGAGCTCTATCTACCAACTCCTGGTAGTTGTTAAAGGTTGCCACCATCAACTACATGCTCAGCTCATCATTCAGTCCTTCCAGAAACTTCTCCTGCTTAGATGCATCCGTAGCGACATCATCCGGGGCATAATGTGCTAACTTACTAAAGTCATCCACATACTGGCCCACTGTGTGTCCTCCTTGGTGCAAGTTGCGAAACTCGCGCTTCTTCATGGCCATAGCTCCTGCTGAAACATGGGCTATGCGAAAAGCTTGATGAAACTGGTCCCATGTGACAGTGACGATGGGGTAAGTGGCTATGAAATTCTCCCACCATGATGCTGCGGGTCCATCAAGCTGATGTGCGGCAAAACGCACTCTCTCCGCATATGTGCATCCTGCAGTGGTCAACTCCCTTCCAATCTTGCGGACCCAATCATCTGCAACTATTGGCTCGGTGCTACTGGAGAACACCGGCGGATTCAGCCTTAGGAAACGGGCTAAGTGATCAACAGGTGTTGGTGGGTTGTTGTTGTTCCCCTGATTCAGATTCTGGACTAGTATCTGCATTAAAGCATTCTACTGCTGGATCAGCTGTGTGAGCTCCGGTGGGAAAGCAAGTCCATTGTCGCGTCTCGGAGGCATCTGATGGGTTTGGAAAAGATGAGAAAACAGAATAGAGATAGATCTAGACGGAAAACACTACCTATATTCACATGAGACAAACACAAACATATCACTTCAATCAATTTCAAACAAGGGCATACATCGGTCTAACTATCATTACAAAAGTGCTCAGAGTATACTATATACATGGGGGAATACTACTACTGGTATGGTGGTCGACTAGAAAAATTGATCGGTGGAAGACTCCATGATATCTGCTCCAGCTTCATCAACAAAGTCATCATCGCTATCGTCGGGGTCTGAGTCCTTGTCGTTGATGATGATGTAGTTCTCTGGACAAGTGGAATCATCGTCTTCTCCTCTTGGCGCGGGGTCTCCCATGAATACTCCTAGCTTCCTGATCAGATCGTCATTCTTCTCCACGAGTATCGACATTTCTTCCTCATATCCATCGCGTGTAGACTTGAGTTCTTCCTCCATCTCCATAATCCTGGTCATTGCCTTCTTCAGATCTATCATGCCTGCGCACATCTGGTTCTCCTGGCGACGAATGTGTTGGTTTAACTCTTGGATGAAAGCTGCAATAGATCTATCCTTCCTGGTGTTGATCATCTCCCATTGCTCATCTCGGCGCCCATAAATCTAGTAGATAGTATCCTTGAGATCCTTGTGGTAAACTTCTCCAATGCTTCCCATAGTGATGTGGGCTGCCATGCTCTTTCCTAGACTCCAGGTTGGTGCATCAAAAGAAAACTCTATGGGCTTAGTGACTAGCATGAACGTCCTTCCTGGAATTTGAACTCGAATCATCCAACGCTCCTCTTCTGGTAAAGTGGCGATGTAGGTCCCGGTGAAGCTTGGTATTCCGATGTTCAGGTACCTAGTAACTTCCTTCAAGTGTCCTCCAAAAGGTGTATCTTCATCCGATTGTGTGAACTTGTTCCTTGCATCCGCCATCCTAAAGACTAGAAAAGGGAGAGGAGTCAGAAATGAGAAGAGAGTAGTGATCTAGGGCTTTAGCTTAGTGGTCGTGTCCAACATTCAGCGTGTGCTCTGATACCATCTTGTAGCGACCAGACCTCAAACAGTCTGATCTCTATGCATCAGTGTCATCCCTGGATCGGTAATGCTGACACACACAGTACTTGAGGATTTATAACATAGTAGCAATCACACACTTATTACATCGAATGTCTCAAAAGAGAACTTATTACAATAACATGGCTTAAGGCCATCTAAAATCAATAACAGCGAAAGGCTCGGAAGATAAAGTGAGTCCATCAATTCCAACGACATGAGTGAAAGACAACATCCTATGGCACCTTACTCATCATTTGAAAAGTCTGCAACATGAACGTTGCAGCCCAAAACGGGTCAGCACATGGAATATGCTGGCAATGTATCACATAGAGTAATGAACAGAATAAATGCTATCAGTACATGCATATATGGCTGGTGGAAAGCTCTATGGTTACAGTTTTGCAAAAAACCAATTTTTCCCTAGAACAAAGGAATAAATTTTATTTAACTATCATGGTGGTTGTTAAACATTGAGAAGGTTCCTCCAACTCAATCCCAATTAAGCATCAACATTAAACCCAATCAAATTAATTTAGAGTGATAAGATCAACATGATAATCCAAGAACTAGATATTCAAAACGTCCATAACCGGGGACACGGCTAACCATGATTAGTTTATACACTCTGCAGAGGTTTGCGCAGTTTTCCCCACAAGACTCGAATACATCCATGGTCGGAGAATCGAGACACAGTCTTTCTGAAACAATAACTCTTTACTCTGGGTGGACAGTTACACCTACTTTCCCCTACATCTGCTAGCCACCACTAAAAGAGGTCTTCCAACTTACTCAACTATGCTAGAGCCCATAATAGCTTGTGGCTGCACACGGAAGCTCTAGCATGAATAATCTTATGATCCCTTTGAGCCTGGGTGGCGGACCATAGGATGATCACACGGGTACTCCAGGATATCCTAGGACAACACTGGATTCTCCAGGTGCTCTGACAACCACTAAGTACTCCAGGGTGCCTTCAAGCAATCCACCCAGATGTGTATTGAAGTAGCCACCTTAAGTTAACCATTAAGTAACAACACTCACATCTGTCATGAATCACTCGAACCAAACCAAGTCTACAAGCATAGCATAGCAATATAAGCAACCTAGAAGTAACTCCCAAAGGTTTGATAAGTAAACAGGGCAATAGGTTCTACCTCATCATCTACTTCCCAAAACCCACATGTTAATCAGATCCTAACCATGCAGTTGTTTGAGGATTGGTCTAATGCAATAAAACTGGGTAGTAAAGGGGTATGATCAAAGTGTTACTTGCCTTGTTGATGATCCGTGAAACCTAGAGACTCATAGTAGCACGCTTCGCACTCCGGGTACTCTATCGCAAACAAACAAGCATACAATAAGTACTCAACTAGAAGCACGATTAAAACTCAAATAAGAGGTCTAACCAGAAAGTTCAACTTAAGAACTCTGGTTTGCAAAAAGAATAAAATCAAACAAAGCAACGAAACTCAAACTGCGAAAGAACCAAGATTCATTTGCTAATCTGGACTTAAGTCATTTTTTCCCTCTCTTTCATTTTCATAAAAGAAATATTTTAAGAGAAAATAATTAAAATCAAATGATCCTCTTTTCAAAATTTGAGAAAACTCAAATATGAAAATAACGAAATCCCCAAGTCTCTCCGAGGTCCTTGAGTTGCGTAGAATTTCTAGGATTAAGCCAAAATGCAATAAAATATGATATGCAATGATGATCTAATGTATAACATTCCAAATTGAAAATTTGGGTTGTTACACTCATGGAGATGGGAACCTCCTCAAACCCTCAATGCTTGTTATGTGAAAGATATTATGCACTACTTTGATAATCCTGAGAAAACCCCGTTCAACACTATAATGGGAGTAACGTTGGATCAACATGAATACTGTAGGGATTATCGCTTGATTCATAAAGGGAAATTGTTATGGGATCAAATTCATATGTTGCATTGGTATGCTCGGGAGCTATGCTTGAGATATGATTATACTTGTTGCTCTAGGATGAATGCTCCACATCATCCCTTTTAATGCAAATTTAATGATAATGAAACCTTGGCTTCTTATGCTAATGGTATATATGATTACTATGATGTGGAATGAATAGAAGAATTTGTTGCTTTTAAGGGTTCTTATGAAATTGAATCTTTGTTTGATAAGTTTGAAGATTTTGATGATTCAATTTATAGACCTGAAAATTTTGCTATCCTTAAATATTTCCATGATAATTATAAATTCAATTACGATATTGATGTATTTATGGAGAGAATGTCTGCTGCCTTGGAAGAGATTAACATTTTGCAGGAGTCTGTGGAAGAAGAAATTGATGAAACTGTGAGCTCATTGGATGAAAAAGATGACGAGGAGAGCGAAGAACAAAAGGACGAAGAGCGGATTGATCGCCTGTGCCCACCTTATAATGAGAGTAACTCTTCAACTCATACATTGTTTAATGTCCCTCGTTCTTACCGAAGGATAAATGCTATGATAATTGTTCTGATCCCGTTGATTCTTTTGAAATATTCCTTTTTGATGAACTTGATACTTGCTATGCTTGTGGCCAAGATGCCAATTTGAATTATGCTTATAGAGATGAACTTGCTATAGTCCCATATGTTAAGAATGAAATTGTTGCTTTTGCACCCACAGATGATAGTCCTATTATCTTTTTGAATTCTCCAAACTACACTATATCGGAGAAGTTTGCTCTTATTAAGGATTACATTGATCGGTTGAATTTTACTGTTGCACATGATAATTTTGATGAATATAATATGCATGTGCTTGCTGCTCCTACTTGAAATTATTATGAGAGAGGAACTACATCTCCGCCTCTCTATGCAACACGATAGAATTGCAAGAAACTGCTTATGCTATGTATTGGCCTTTACTTAATGTGCATGAATTGTTCTTCTATGATATGCCGATGCATAGGAAGAGAGTTAGACTTCATCATTGCTTGATATATGTTGCTTTGTGCTCACTACTAAATGCCAAATCATTGCTAATTAAAATTGGCTTTGATATACCTTGGGATCCGGGTGGATCCATTACTTGAGCACCTTATGCCTAGCTTAATGGCTTTAAAGAAAGCGCCGACAGAGATACAAGCCGGAATTTTTAGAGAGTCATTTATTTATGTTGAGTGCTTTTATATAGTTTAAAAAAATATAGAGGGGAACTTAAAACTTCACAAAAAGAAAAGTGAAAGTGAGAAGGACGAGCACCGTGGAAGCGGGAGCATGCCTTGAACTTTGTTCATGCCCATGGAAACTTTGTGAATCTCAATTACACAAACTTTTCAACAAAAATAATTATCCCCTAGTACAAATCCATTGTATTTTATCGTCTGGTAAGATTTGCCTTTGGGATGGGTAGATTGCTTGTTGGTATGTGTGGTGAAGGAACAGAAACTTTGTCTGTAGCGTGTGAATTTTCATTTTTTACTGGAATGTCAAAAGGTTATGAAACTTTTTTCAAACTATTGCTAAACAAATTTTTTATTTCATCCTAATGTTTCAGATTTTTTGGAGTAACAAAAGTATGGTAGATGTTCAGATTTCTACAAACTGTCCTGTTTAAGACAGATTTTGTTTTTGATGTATTGTTTTGCTTGTTTTGATGAAACTATCGATTCTATCGGTGGTATAAGCCATGGAAAAGTTATATTACAGTAGCCAAAATGCAAAAACAAAATATGAATTGGTTTTCAACAATACTTAGAGTAGTGATTTGCTTTATTATACAAACGGATCTTACCGAGCTTTCTGTTGAGTTTTGTGTGGATGAAGTGATCAAAGGTCGAGGAGGTCTCGATATGCGGAGAAGGAGGAGAGGCAAGAGCTCAAGCTTGGGGATGCCCAAGGCACACCAAGTAAATATTTAAGGAGACTCAAGAGTCTAAGCTTGGGAATTCCAAGGAAGGCATCCCATCTTTCTTCAACAAGTATCAGTATGTTTTCGTCTTTGTTTCGTTCATGTGATATGTGCAAATATTGGAGCCTCCTTTGTGTTTATTTTTAACTTTTTTTTATGCACCATGCTGGTATGAGATAGTCAATGGTTGATTTATAGAATGCTCATTGCACTTCACTTATATCTTTTGAGTATGGCTTTATAGAATGCTTCATGTGCTTCACTTATATCATTTGAAGTTTGGATTGCCTGTTTCTCTTCACATAGACAATCGTTATTCAAAGAATGCTCTTTTGCTTCACTTATATTTATTAGAGCATGGTATTTTGTAGAAAGAATTAAACTCTCATTCTTCACTTATATCCATTTAGAGAGTCAACGGGAATTGGTCAATTGCATGGTTAGTCATGAAATCCTACATAAAACTTATGGATCACTAAATATGGTATGTTTGATTCCTTGCAATAGTTTTGCGATATAGAGATGATAATATGTGGGACGTATTAGTAAACGGTTGTGGTTAGTAATAATATGGGTGTGAAGGTTTGTGATTCCTGAAGCATGCACGTATAGTCTCTCGTTATGCTATGAAGTTGGAGCTTGATTTATTATTGATTGTCTTCCTTATGAGTGGCGGTCGGGGACGAGCGATGGTCTTTTCCTACCAATCTATCCCCCTAGGGGCATGCGTAGTAGTACTTCGCTTCAAGGGCTAATAAACATTTGCAATAAGTATATGAGTTCTTTATTACTAATGTGAGTCCATGGATTATACGCACTCTTACCTTTCCGCAATTTGCTAGCCTCTACGGTACCGTGCATTGCCCTTTCTCACCTTGTGACGTGGTGCAAACTTCACTGGTGCATCCAAACCCCATGATATGATACGCTCTATCACACATAAGCCTTATTATATCTTCCTCAAAACAGCCACCATACTTACCTATTATGGCCTTTCCATAGCCACTCCGAGATATATTGCCATGCACTTCCACCGCTTCCATTTTTTATTACTTGAGCATTCATTGTCATATTGCTTTGCATGATCATATAGCTGACATAGTAGTTGTGGCTCAGCCATCGTGCATCATTTTTTATACATGTTACGCTAGATCATTGCACATCCTGGTACACTGCCAGAGGCATTCATATGGAGTCATATTTTGTTCTTGGTATCGAGTTGTAGTTTTTATTTCTTTTGAGTTATAAGTAAATAGAAGTGTGATGATCATCATTATTCATTATTAGAGCATGTCCCAGTGAGGAAAGGATGATGGAGACTATGATTCCCCACAAAGCGGGATGAGACTCCCGACAATGAGAGAAGAAAAAAAAAGAAAAAAAGAAAAGGAAAAAAGGAAAAAAAGAGAGAAGGGGCATTGTTACTATCTTTTACCACACTCTTGCTTCAAAGTAGCACCATGTTTTTCATGTAGAGTCTCCTATGTAGTCACTTTCATATACTAGTGGGAATTTTTCATTATAGAACTTGGCTTGTATATTCCTATGATGGGCTTCCTCAAATGCCTGAGGTCTTCATGAGCAAGCAAGTTGGATGCACACCCACTTGTTTCCATATTGAGATTTCATAGACTTATAGCTCTTAGTGCATCCGTTGCATGGCAATCCCTACTCCTCGCGTTGATATCAATTGATGGGCACATCCATAGCCCGTTGGTTAGCCGCGTTGATGTGAGACTTTCTTATTTTTTTGTCTTCTCTATATTTACCCCTATTATCATACTCTATTCCACCTGTAGTGCTATATCCATGGATCGCGCTCATGTATTGCATGAGGGTTGAAGAAGCTGAAGCGCGTTAAAAAGTATGAACCAATTGCTCAGCTTGTCATCGGGGTTGTGCATGATTAATACTTTGTGTTAAGAAGACAGAGCATGACAAGACTATATGATTTTGCTTTTTAGCGTTCATATTTTGAAAGACATGATTGTTTGTTGGGATGCCTGAGTATTGGTGTCTTTATGTCAAATTATAGACTATTCCTCTGAGTCACTCGTGTCTTAATATTCATGCCATGACTAGACATATGATCAAGTTTATGCTAGGTAGCATTCCACATCAAAAATTATCTTTTTTATCATTTACCTACTCGAGGACGAGCAGGAATTAAGCTTGGGGATGCTGATACGTCTCCGTCGTATCTATAATTTTTGATTGTTTCATGCCAATATTATACAACTTTTATAAACTTTTGGCAACATTTTATATGATTTATTTGGACTAACATATTAATCCAA
The DNA here is from genome assembly GCF_002162155.2 of Triticum dicoccoides. Classification (NCBI taxonomy): domain Eukaryota; kingdom Viridiplantae; phylum Streptophyta; class Magnoliopsida; order Poales; family Poaceae; genus Triticum; species Triticum dicoccoides. Next base: position 93,167,214 of record NC_041381.1, read on the forward strand.
TGCCCAGTGCCAGTTCCTGTTTGTTGCATGTTTTTTGTTTCGTGGAAAATCCATATCAAATGAAGTCCAAATGCGATAAAAATTTACGAAGAACTATTTTGGAATATAAGTGATTTTTGGGACTTGGAATCAATGCTAATGGAGGCCCACGGCCTCCACAACCCACCAGGTCGTGACAGGCACCCCCTGGCGCGCCCAGGTGTCTTGTACCACCCCGTAAGGCAGTTGAGGCCCTTCTTCTGGCACAACAAAGATAATTTATGGAAACAATCGTGTAAATTTTTTAGCGCAATCGGAGTTATGGATCTTCGGGAATTTAAGAAACCGTGAAGGGCCAGATCTGGGGAACGCGAAATAGAAGAGAACAGAGAGGGAGATCCAATATCGGAAGGGCTCCCACCCCTTCGCCGCCATGGAGACCATGGACCAGAGGGGGGAACTCCTCCTCCCATCTAGGGGGGAGTCCAAGGAAGAATAATAAGGAGGGGGCTCTCCCCCCCTCTCTCCCGATGGCGCCGGAGTGCCGCCGGGGCAAGGATCGTGATGACGATCTACATCAACAATCTTGCTACCATCAACACCAACTCTCTCCCCCTCTATGTAGCGGGGTAACACCCCTTCTCTCCACTGTAATCAACATGGTTCTCAACTCCATATATTATTTCCCAATGATATTTGGCTATCCTATGATGTTTGAGTAGATCCGTTTTGTCCTATGGGTTAATCGTGATCTTGGTTGGTATGATTGTATATTTTATTTATGGTGTTGTTCTACGGTGCCCTCCGTCTCATGCAAACGTGAGGGCCCCCCGTTGTAGGGTGTTCCAATACGTTCATGATTCGCTTATGGTGGGTTGCGAGAGTGACAGAAGCTTAAACCCGAGTAGGTGGGTTGTTGCGTATGGGATAAAGAGGACTTGATACTTAATGCTATGGTTGGGTTTCACGACCTTAATGATCTTTAGTAGTTGCGGATGCTTGCTAGGGGTCCAATCATAAGTGCATATGATCCAAGTAGAGAAAGTATGTTAGCTCATGCCTCTCTGAAAGGATCGAGAAGAGGTGTCTAGAGGGGGGTGATTAGGCACTCAATAACAAAGTTGATAGTTTTTAAGTTTTTCAAGTTTGGGTGGAGTTTAATCACAAGTTTAACCATTCACAATACATATCAAGCATGCATGCAAAGAGTATATGAGCAGCGGAAAGTAAAGCATGCAACTTGCAAGAAAGTAAAGGGATAGGATTGGAGTATGCAAACGCAAGTGGAGACACGGATGTTTTTGTCGTGGTTCCGTTAGGTGGTGTTATCGTACATCCACGTTGTTGGAGACTTCAACCCACGAAGGGTAACCGCTGCGCGAGTCCATGGAGGGCTCCACCCACGAAGGGTCCACGAAGAAGCAACCTTGTCTATCCCACCATGGCCATCACCCACGAAGGACTTGCCTCACTAGGGTAGATCTTAACGAAGTAGGCGATCTCCTTGCCCTTACAAACTCCTTGGTTCACTCCACAGTCTTGTTGGAGGCTCCCAAGTGACATCTAACCAATCTAGGAGACACCACTCTCCAAAAGGTAATAAATGGTGTGTTGATGATGAACTCCTTGCTCTTGTGCTTCAAATGATAGTCTCCCCAACTCTCAACTCACTCTCATAGGATAGGATTTGGTGGAAAGATGATTTGAGTGGAAAGCAACTTAGGGAAGGATAGAGATCAAGATTCATATGGTTGGAATGGAATGTCTTGGTCTCAACACATGAGTAGGTGGCTCTCTCTCAGAAAATGAGTAGTGGAAGTTTAGGCACGGTCTGATGGCTTCCCTCATGAATGAGGAGAGGGTGGAGGGGTATATATAGCCTCCACACAAAATCTAACCATTACACATATTATACCAAACTCGGTGGGACCGAATCAGAAAACTCGGTCGGACCGATTTAGTGCATATGTGACCGTTAGGCAATTTCGGTGGGACCGACATTTCATCTCGGTGGGACCGATATCATTAGGGTTAGAGCAAACATTACAAAGAGTTTGCAGTCTAGAGACACAGGTGCCTTCCTTAGTTTGCTTAATTTTCAAACCAAGAAAGAACTTGAGTTCACTCATCATAGACATCTCAAACTTCTCCGACATAAGCTTCCCAAACTTCTCGCTAAAATGAGGGTTAGTTGATCCAAATATAATATCATCAACATAAATTTGGCACACAAATAATTCTCCATTAACCCTTTTAGTGAAAAGAGTAGAAACAACTTTTCCAATCTCAAAGCCTTTTTCAATAAGGAACTTGGTCAAGCATTTATACCATGCTCTAGGAGCTTGTTTAAGACCATAAAGAGCTTTGTGAAGCTTGTAAACATGATTGGGTTTCTTAGGATTAACAAAGCCGGGAGGTTGCTTAACATAAAGTTCCTCCTAAGTTTCATCATTTAGAAAAGCACTCTGAATGTCCATTTGGTATAAAGTGATATCATGGTGATTAGCATAGGCAAGTAAGATGCGAATGGACTCAAGTCTAGTAACGGGGGCATATGTCTCACCATAGTCCATACCTTTGACTTGAGTGTAGCCTTGGGCGACAAGACGTGCTTTGTTGTGAACTACTTGTCCATCTTCATCTTGCTTGTTCCGAAACACCCATTTGGCACCGATTGTGGTTGTTGTCGGGCTTCTCGACCAATGTACATAGTTGGTTTCTCTCATAGTTGTGTAGTTCTTCGTGCATGGCATTTATCCAATCCGGATCTTCCAATGCTTCTTCAACCTTCATAGGTTCAATTCTAGAGATGAATGAATAATTTTCACAAAAGTTAGCCAAACGAGATTTTGAGCGAGTGATTCTCCCGGTTTGGATATCTTTATAGATTTGCTCGACGGGATGATCTCTAGAAACTCTTGCTCGAACTCGTGAGAGCTTTTGCTTTGATCGGGATGGAAGATCTTCTTCATCATCTCATTCTTCTTCTTGGCCTTCATCGTTGTTGACGTTGTCGTTCTCTTGTCGTGGTGGAGAAGGAGGTTGATGAGGTTCATCTTGGTGTACTTCCTCGTTTTCTTCATCTTGGTGTGTCCCACTTGTGGATGCCTCCATTTCACCTCTTGGTTCACCTTGTCGTGAGGTAGAAGCTTCCACTTGGACGGACGAGGTGCTCTCCTTTACCTTCGTTGGATGAACCTTGACAATAGACAAGTCTTGGATTGCTTCCGAAGGATCTTTATCTCCTACATCAATTGGCAATTGCTCTACTTGCGAGCCGTTAGATTCATCAAACTTCACATCTACCATTTCTTCAACCTTTCGGGTGAAATTGTTGTAGACACGATAAGTGTGAGAGTTTGAGCTGTAACCAAGTAGGAATCCCATGAGATTTAGGAGTAAATTTAGAACGACGATGCTTATCAAGAATGTAGCACTTTGAGCCGAATAATCGAAAGTATCCAACTTGGGGTTTGTTACCGGTGAGGAGCTCATATGCCGTCTTGCCAAGTAGCTTGTGAAGATACAAGCGATTTGTTGCATGACAAGCTATCTTAACCGCTTCCGCCCAAAAGTGCTTCGGCGTCTTGTACTCATCAAGCATCGTTCTCGCCATTTCGATGAGCGTCCGGTTCTTCCTCTCAACAACTCCATTTTGTTGAGGTGTATACGTAGCCGAGAACTCATGTGAAATCTCTTCTTCGTCAAGAAAGGTGTCCACATTAGCGTTCTTGAACTCCGTTCCGTTGTCGCTGCGAACCTTCTTGATCTTCACTTGAAACTTATTTTGGGCCTTCCTAGTGAAGTTTTTGAAGATATTTTAGACCTGCAATTTATCATCGAGAAAGAACACCCATGTAAATCTTGAAAAATCATCAACTATAACTAGACCAAAACCGAGACTTTTGTAAGCGTTGGGACCGAAAAGATCCATGTGAAGTAGCTTGAGCGGCCTCCTTGTGGTCATGATATTCTTCATGGGATGCCTTCCTCCAACCTGTTTACCTGCTTGACAAGCGCTGCAAAGTCTATCCTTATCAAATATGACATCTTTGATACCAAGGATATGATCACCTTTAATAAGATTGTCAAGGTTTCGCATGCCCACATGACCTAACCATCTATGCCACAACCAACCATTAGAGGATTTAGCAATTAAGCAAGTTCTAGGTTGAGCCTTTTTAGTGAAATCAACAATGTATAGATCACCTTTGCGTATACCAGTAAAGACCATTTTATGATTATATCTACGAAACACTTGGCAATCTACATCGGTTAATAGGACATTGAAACCAAAGTCAGCTAGTCTAGAAACGGAAAGCAGATTATAGCCAAGAGATTCAACGAGCATGACATTTTGTATGGAGCTATCATGTGAGATGGCCACCTTACCAAGGCCAACCACCTTACCCTTTGAGTTATCACCAAGAGTGACATACTTTTGAGGGTCATCATTTTCAGCAAGCTCATGAAACATATCTTTATCTCCAGTCATTTGATCGATACACCCACTATCAAGAACCCATTCCTTTCCTCCTTCCTTGTATCCCCGAAGATTTGCCATAAGACCAAAGCGTCTCATTGCATCATCAAGATCAAGTCACTATCATCATCCTCATCATAGTATGCATGTTCAACATCATCATGTGGTGGATCAATTCCTAGAGAGGGTGATTCATTAGAGTGAGTTTGACAATGATCTTCCTTATGAATTCTAATAGCTTCGGAAATAATATTGCTAATAATTCCAACATCTCCTTTGGCACGCATAAGATTTGTAAGCTCAAATAGACAATCACCAAACTTAGGATCATTGGAATTCATATTACTCAAGGCAATAGACTTATGGAGAATTTCATCTAGATTTTGCAAGGAATAATTTGGAAAACATTCCTCAAGAAATTTCCATATGGCGTAGGCACACTCAAGAGTAGGCAAGCAACCAATCAAGTTTCTAGGCAAACCTCTAGTGATAAGATTAACAGTTCTAAGATTGCGAATCATGTCAATTGACTCATCAAGGGTAGGATGCATAGGATCAACATGGGGTGCACAAGGACTAGTAATGTAGTTGTTCAAATGATATTCATTGAAAATCACAAGCATCTCATTTTTCCACTCATGAAAGTACTCTCGATCAAGTATAGGCACTCTATGTCTAAGACTCCCCAAAGTAGACTCATCCTTCTTCCTCCAATGGTATTTAAACCAAAGCAATGGAGACCAATGCTCTGATACCAATTGAAAGGATCGAGAAGAGGTGTCTAGAGGGGGGGTGATTAGACACTCAATAAACAAAGTTGACAGTTTTTAAGTTTTTCAAGTTTGGGTGGAGTTTAATCACAAGTTTAACCATTCACAATACATATCAAGCAAGCATGCAAAGAGTATATGAGCAGCGGAAAGTAAAGCATGCAACTTGCAAGAAAGTAAAGGGATGGGATTGGAGAATGCAGACGCAATTGGAGACACGGATGTTTTTGTCGTGGTTCCGATAGGTGGTGCTATCGTACATCCACGTTGATGGAGACTTCAACCCACGAAGGGTAACGACTGCGCGAGTCCGCGGAGGGCTCCACCCACGAAGGGTCCACAAAGAAGCAACCTTGTCTATCCCACCATGGCCATCGCCCACAAAGGACTTTCCTCACTAGGGTAGATCTTCATGAAGTAGGTGATCTCCTTGCCCTTACAAACTCCTTGGTTCACTCCACAATCTTGTTGGAGGCTCCCAAGTGACACCTAACCAATCTAGGAGACACCACTCTCCAAAAGGTAATGGATGGTGTGTTGATGATTAATTCCTTGCTCTTGTGCTTCAAATGATAGTCTCCCCAACACTCAACTCACTCTCATAGGATTGGATTTGGTGGAAAGATGATTTGAGTGGAAAGCAACTTGGGGAAGGCTAGAGATCAAGATTCATATGGTTGGAATGGAATGTCCTGGTCTCAACACATGAGTAGGTGGCTCTCTCTCAGAAAATGAGTAGTGGAAGTGTAGGCACGATCTGATGGCTTCCCTCATGAATGAGGAGAGGGTGGAGGGGTATATATAGCCTCCACACAAAATCTAACCATTACACCCATTATACCAAACTCGGTGGGACCGAATCAGAAAACTCGGTCAGACCGATTCAGTGCATATGTGACCGTTAGGCAATTTCAGTGGGACCGACATGTCATCTCGGTGGGACCGATAGCATTAGGGTTAGGGCATAACGTAATCTCAGTTGGACCGATTACTCAAACTCGGTTGGACAAGAATTTGGTAATAAGCTAACAAGAGAGTTGGTCAGGCAAACTCCGTGGGACCGATTCGCTCGTCTCGGTGGGACCGAAGCGTTACGAAAAGGAAACAGAGAGTTTGCATTGCAGACTCGGTTGGACCGATCGCTTATCTCGGTTAGACCTAAACGTTACAAAGGGAAACAAAGAGTTTGCAACCCCATCTCGGTGAGACCAAGATCCCTATCGGTGAGATCGAAAAGACTAGGGTTTCTGGTAGTGGCTATGTCAAATGAACTCGGTGGCGCCGGATGGATCAAATCGGTTGGGCCGAGTTGACTTTTGGTTTGGGATATATGTGGATATGAGAAAATGGCTGAGGGCTTTGGAGCATATCACTAAGCATTTTGAGCAAGCAAGCCATTAAGTGACACCTCATCCCCTTTTAATAGTATTGGCTTTCCTATGGACTCAATGTGATCTTGGATCACTGAAAATAGAAAATGTAGAGTCCTGAGCTTTGAGCTTGAGCCAATCCTTTGTCGTTAGCATCTTGAAGGGGTTCCACATCCTCTTATCCATGCGACTCCACTGTTGGACTTACCTGAAATGTACTAGATGAAAGTATTAGTCCAACAAGAGATATGTTGACATTAATTACCAAAATCACCCAGGGAGCACTTGTGCTTTCAATCTCCCCCTTTTTGGTAACTGATGACAACATACATCAAAGCTTTAGATAAAGATATAGAGAAAGGCAAGTAAAGCTTTGGAAGGACATGTAACATGCATAGGCTCCCCCTACATGTATGCAATCATGTAAATATGGAACATAAGATCATGTGAGAGCATAATCATGACAGAGCAAGCAATGAGTTACATGTATCTTGGCTATATGCATCAGAGAAAATGGTGTGAACATGGGAAATGTACCTTTATGCTCATGTTTCCTTCTTGCAAACAATATGTACTCAGCAATAGATCCTCATGTACATGAGTGTGATGCATATACTTACCTTGTGGTCTTGAACTGGCTTTGGAAGAGATGAACCTGAGTAAACAAGGTTAGACAACACAGAAACATCTACTAAGCAGAGCAGGAACAATAAACCACAAGAGTACCAAGATTGGGATGACATGTATAGAGTGAGTACTAGGTACTCCAATTGAGTGTAGACTTGTCCCCAAAGTTAAAGATATGCAAGGAATTTGAAGATTTCCTTCCCTTAGATGTCTTGCTCCCCCTGAATATTATAATGGATATTGGGAGAAGATAGGGAACAGAAAATCAAAGCAAAGATAAACTATATGAACATGTCTTCCCCTCTAAAGACATGTAACTTCTCTCCTCTTTGAATACCAAGCAACTGAGGTCTTTCTTTTGAAAATAAAAGGAGTGTATCTCTCCCTCTGTTGCTCTCTCTCCCTGTTGGAGTGATTTAGCTTTGATGTGAACTCTCTCTCCCCCTTTGACATCAATTTCCAAGAAGGGTCTTCTGGAATGTGAGTCAAAATAGGTTTGGTCCTTGAGTCACTAAGAAAAGCGGCACATGGAATATGATGTTGATAGAGGATAAGAATCATCGAGTGGAGCTGGAACAAAATGTGCATAATGCAAATGAGAGAGTGATTTCTCAGTGTTGAAGTCGGCTAAACCGAGTTAGTTCCTTCGGTGGCACCGAAAAATTTCGGTTTGACCAAAAGAGGAGTCGGTTTGTCCGAATTCATTTCAGAGAAAGTGCACTAGTCAGCTCAACTCACTAAGCAAGTAAAATCTCACAAGGATTTTCGGGGAATTAACTAAAGGATTTGTAATGAATTAGATGCAGAGAAATGCAGAGCAGAAACAAAAGAAAGTAGTGTTAACTCAAAAATCTTTAATACACCCACAATCAATAGCTAACCCTGAAATAATCCAGTGACATTAAATGGCATTGTTTAAATTTATCGGTGGCATTAGACTGACTATGACACTAGTTAAATTCTGCATCACTTTAGCAGTAACATTGCTTGATTTTACCGGTGGCGTTTGAGACGTCTCCAACGTATCTATAATTTTTGATTGCTCCATGCTACTTTATCTACTGTTTTAGGCAATATCGGGCTTTATTATCCACTTTTATATTATTTTTGGGACTAACCTATTAACCGGAGGCCCAGCCCAGATTTGCTGTTTTATGCCTATTTCAGTGTTTCGAGGAAAAGGAATATCAGACGGAGTCAAAATGGAATGAAATCAACTGGAGAAGTTATTTTTGGAAGGAAACCCACCTTATGGACTTGGAACCCACGTCATAAGATACGGGAGGTGCTCACGAGGGTGGGGGGCGAGCCCTCCCCCCTGGGTGCGCCCCTCTGCCTCGTGGGGCCCCCGTAGCTCCACCGATGTTCTCCCTGCACCCATATATACCTACGTACCCTAAAACTTCCAGAACAGAAGATAGATCAGGAGTTCCGCCGCCGCAAGCCTCTGTAGCCACCAAAAACCAATCGGGACCCTGTTCCGGCACCCTGCCGGAGGGGGATCCTATCACCGGAGGCCATCTTCATCATCCCGGTGCTATCCATGACGAGGAGGGAGTAGTTCACCCTCGGGGCTGAGGGTATGTACCAGTAGCTATGTGTTTGATCTCTCTCTCTCTCTCTCTCTCTCGTGTTCTCTCTCGTGTTCCTCTATGGCACGATCTTGATGTATCCCGAGCTTTGCTATTGTAGTTGGATCTTATGATGTTTCTCCCCCTCTACTCTCTTGTGATGAATTGAGTTTCCCCTTTGAAGTTATCTTATCGGATTGAGTCTTTTATGAGAATACTTGATGTATGTCTTGCCGTGATTATCTGTGGTGACAATGGGATATCATGTGCCACTTGATGTATGTTTTGGTGATCAACTTGCGGGTTTCGTGACATTGGGAACCTATGCATAGGGGTTGGCACACGCTCTTGACTCTCCGGTAGTAGCTTTGGGGCACTCTTTGAAGTACTTTTATGTTGGTTGGATGAATCTGAGATTGTGTGATGCATATCGTATAATCATGCCCACGGATACTTGAGGTGACAATGGAGTATCTAGGTGACATTAGGGTTTTGGTTGATTTGTATCTTAAGGTGTTATTCTAGTATGAACTCTTTTATAGATCGATCCGAAAGAATAGCTTTGTGGTGGTTTTGTACCCGACCATAATCTCTACGTTTGTTCTCCGCTATTAGTGGCTTTGGAGTGACTCTTTGTTGCATGTTGAGGGCTTGTCATATGTTCTATCTATGTTATTATTGTTGAGAGAACTTACACTAGTGAAAGTATGAACCCTAGGCCTTGTTTCCTATCATTGCAATACCGTTTACGCTCACTTTTATCATTAGTTACTTTGCTGTTTTTATTATTTCAGATTACAAATACCTTAATCTACTATATATTTTGCACTTGTATCTTCATCTCTTCGCCGAACTAGTGCACCTATACAATTTACCATTGTATTGGGTGTGTTGGGGACACAAGAGACTTTTTGTTATTTGGTTGCAGGGTTGTTTGAGAGAGACCATCTTCATCCTACGCCTCCTACGGATTGATAAACCTTAGGTCATCCACTTGAGGGAAATTTGCTACTGTCCTACAAACCTGTGCACTTGCAGGCCCAACAATGTCTACAAGAAGAAGGTTGTGTAGTAGACATCAAGCTCTTTTCTGGCGCCGTTGCCGGGGAGGCTAGGTAAGTGAAGGTATATCTTTAGATCTTGCAATTGAATCTTTTTGTTTCTTGTTTTAGCACTAGTCTAGTTTATAAAAGAAAACTACAAAAAAACGGAGTTGAGTTAGTCTCATACGCTTCACCTTTTTAATATCTTTCGTGAGTATGATGGAAATGATAATTGTGCTCAAGTGCTAGAAGAAGAAATCTATAGAATGTTTGGAACTAAATATGTGAATGATGAGCATGATTGCAATGTTGTTAGTATGAATTCCTTGAATATCCATGATGCTAATGATATGCAAAGCCACAAGCTTGGGGAAGCTATGTTTGATGAAGATGATATTTTTTGTCCCCCAATCTTTGATGAGCAAATTTACTATGATGAAAGCATGCCTCCTATCTATGATGATTATTGTGATGATACGTATGCCATAAAGAAGAAGTTTGCTTATGAGGAGAGTAGTAAAATTTCTATGCTAGTAGATCATGAAAAGAATATTTTAGGTGCTGGTTATATTGTTGAATTCATTCATGATGCTACTGAAATTTATTATGAGGGAGGAACATATGCTTGTAGGAATTGCAATAATGTCAAGTTTCCTCTCTATGTGCTTAAATTCTTGAAGCTATGCTTGTGTTACCTTCCTATGCTAGTTAATTATTGTTCCCATAAGTTGTTTGTTCAAAAAATCTCTATGCATAGGAAGTGGGTTAGACTTAAATGTGCTAGTAATATGCTTCATGATGCTCCCGTTATGTTTTAATTCTTATCTTTTATGTGAGCATCATTATCATCATCATGCCTAGTTAAAAGGCATTAAAGAAAAGCGCTTGTTGGGAGGCAACCCAATATGTATCCTTACTGTTTTTGTGTGTCCACATGATTATGCTACTGTATTAATCATGTTTTATCGCTTTTGTTTCAATAAAGTGCCAAGTAGAACCTTTGGGAAGACTTGGGTGAAGTTTATATGATCTTGCTGTGAAAAACAGAAACTTTAGCGCTCACGAGATTAGGTGCCATTTTTTACTGGGAGTGATTTTAGGTTGATTCTTTTTTAAGATGATTAATAGACAAATTTCTTAGGTCCAGCAATTTATTTCATAATTTTTAGGGCTCCAGAAGTATACGTTTTATACAGATTACTACAGACTGTTCTGTTTTTGACAGATTCTGTTTTCTACGTGTTGTTTGCTTATTTTGATGAATCTATGAGTAGTGTCGGAGGGTATGAACCATAGATAAGTTGGAGTACAGTAGATATTACACCAATATGAATTTATAATGAGTTCATTACAGTACCTAAGTGGTGGTTTTATTTTCTTATACTAACGGAGCTTACGAGTTTTGTTTTGAGTTTTGTGTGGTTGAAGTTTTCAAGTTTTGGGTAACGATTCGATGGACAATGGAATAAGGAGTGGAAAGAGCCTAAGCTTGGGGATGCCCAAGGCACCCCAAGGTAATATTCAAGGACAACCAAGCAACTAAGCTTGGGGATGCCCCGGAAGGCATCCCCTCTTTCGTCTTCGTTCATCGGTAACTTTACTTGGAGCTATATTTTTATTCGCCACATGATATGTGTTTTGCTTGGAGCGTCAATTTATTTTGTTAGTTTTTGCTTGCTGTTAGTTAGAATTGTGTTTTGCCTCTTTATTTTCAATAAAAAAAGTCAAGGATAGCCTTTGCCATGCTTATTTTGCTAGTTTGCATGTTGCTGTTTGAAAACAGAAAGTTTACTGCTGTTGAAAAAATTCCCTAGAAAAGTCAGAGCATGGTCTAACGTTAAATCTTTTTGCATATTGAGATATGATAAATTTATTACAGTGGGAATTTTAGTTCTAATTTTTGGAGTCAGGGAAGTATTGATACTCTTGCATTCTTTACAGACTGTACTGTTTTGGCAGATTGCTGTTATGGTTGCATTGTTTGCGTATGTTTGCTTGTTTAATGATTCTATTTGATGATAGGAGTGTTAAATATGCAGAGGCATTTAGTATTCAATGTTGAATAATAATTTAAGTGATTTGTTATAGTAGAATATGATAAGGTTTTGCATTGGGTTATACTAACATATCTCACGAGTTCTTGTTGAGTTTGTTGTGAATGAAGCTTTTGATAAAAAGAGAAACCATGATATGAGAGGAATTAAGGAGACACAAAAGCTCAAGCTTGGGGATGCCCAAGGCAACCCAAGATAATATTTTAAGAAATCTCAAGCATCTAAGCTTGGGGATGCCCCAGTAGGCATCCCACCTTTCTTCTTCAACAACTATCGGTTAGTATCGGTTGAGCCTAAGTTTTTGCTTCTTCACATGAGTTGTGCTATCCTTGCATTGTAGTTTTCTTTAGCTTTGCTTGCTGTTTGAATAAAGTATCAAGATCTGAAATACTTTAATGATAGAGAGCCATACACAAATTGGAATTTGCTAGAATACTCTATGTGCTTCACTTATATCTTTTGAGCTTGATAGTTTTGCTCATAGTGCTTCACTTATATCTTTTGAGCGTGATAATTTTTGCTCTAGTGCTTCACTTAGATCTTTTAGAGCATGGTGGTGGATTTGTTTTAAAGAAACTTGATCTCTCATGCTTCACTTAGATTATTTTGAGAGTCGCTAATAGCATGGTAATTTGCTTAATGTTAATATACTTGGTGTTCAAGATATGTGAAACTTTCTTTTTGAGTGAATTAAATTAAGTTTGATGGTTGATAATTGTTTTGAGATATGGAGGTGATAATATCAAAGTCGTGCTATTTGAATAGTTGTGAATTTGAGAAATACTTGTGTTAAAGTTAGCAAATCCCGTAGCATGCACGTATGGTTAATGTTGTGTAACAAATTTGAAACATGAAGTGTACCTGGCTTGTGCATCCTTATGAGTGGCGGTCGGGGACGAGCGATGGTCTTTTCCTACCAATCTATCCCCCTAGGAGAATGCGCGTAGTACTTGATTTTTTATGACTTCTAAATTTTGGCAATAAGTATATGAGTTCTTTTGACTAATGTTGAGTCCATGGATTATATACACTCTCACCTTTCCGCCTTTGCTAGCCTCTTCGGTACCGTGCATTGCCCTTTCTCACCTTGAGAGTTGGTGCAAACTTCGTCGGTGCATCCAAACCCCGTGATACGATACACTCTATCACACATAAACCTCCTTTTATCTTCCTCAAAACAGCCACCATACCTACCTATCATGGCATTCCCATAGCCATTCCGAGATATATTGCCATGCAACTTCCACATCATCATCGTGACATGCATTACTTTTGTCATATTGCCATTGCATGATCTTGTAGTTGACATCGTATTTGTGGCAAAGCCACCATGCATTATTTTCCATACATGTCACTCTTGATTCATTGCACCATCCTGGTACACCGCCAGAGGCGTTCATATAGAGTCATATCTTGTTCTAGTTTCGAGTTGTAATATCAAGTTGTTGTAATAGAAGTGTGATGATCATCATTATTAGAGCATTGCCCCAGTGAGGAAAAGGATGATGGAGACTATGATTCCCCCACAAGTCGGGATGAGACTCTGGACGAAAAAAAAGGAAAGGCCAAAAAAAAGGCCCAAAAAAAGAGAAAGGCCAAAAAAAAGAAAGGCCCAAAAAAATAAAAAAAATGAGAGAAAAAGAGAGAAGGGGCAATGTTACTATCCTTTTACCACACTTGTGCTTCAAGGTAGCACCTTGTTCTTCATGTAGTGAGTCTCATATATTGTGCTTCAAAGTAGCACCTTGTTCCTCATGTAGTGAGTCTCATAAGTAGTCCTTTTCATACTAGTGGGAATTTTTCATTATAGAACTTGGCTTGTATATTCCTACAACGGGCTTCCTCAAATGCCCTAGGTCATCGTGAGCAAGCAAGTTGTATGCACACCCACTTAGTTTCTTTTGTAGAACTTTCATATACTTATAGCTCTAGTGCATCCGTTGCATGGCAATCCCTACTCCTTGCATTAACATCAATCGATGGGCATCTCCATAGCTCATTGATTAGCCTCGTTGATGTGAGACTTTTTCCTTTTTATCTTCTCCACACAATCCCCATCATCATATTCTATTCCACCCATAGTGCTATATCCATGGCTCACGCTCATGTATTGCGTGAAGGTTGAAAGAGTTTGATTTGAGTATGAAACAATTGCTTGGCTTGTCATCGGGGGTATAGAAGTTGGGAACATCTTTGTGTGACGGAAATGAAGCATAGCCTAACTATATGATTTTGTAGGGATGAACTTTCTTTTGCCATGTTATTTTGAGAAGACATGATTGCTTTGAGTAGTATGCTTGAAGTATTATTATTTTTGTGTCAATATGAACTTTTGCCTTGAATCTTTCCGATCTGAATATTCATATCACAATTAAGAAGATTTACATTGAAATTATGCCAAAGTATCACTCCGCATCAAAAATTCTTTTTTATCATTTACCTACTCGAGGACGAGCAGGAATTAAGCTTGGGGATGCTTGATACGTCTCCAATGTATCCATAATTTTTGATTGCTCCATGCTACTTTATCTACTGTTTTAGGCAATATCGGGCTTTATTATCCACTTTTATATTATTTTTGGGACTAACCTATTAACCGGAGGCCCAGCCCAGATTTGTTGTTTTATGCCTATTTCAGTGTTTCGAGGAAATGGAATATCAGACGGAGTCAAAACGGAACGAAATCAACTGGAGAAGTTATTTTTGGAAGGAAACCCACCTGATGGACTTGGACCCCACGTCAGAAGATACGGGAGGTGCTCACGAGGGTGGGGGGAGCGCCCTCCCCCCTGGGTGCGCCCCCTGCCTCGTGGGGCCCCCGTAGCTCCACCAATGTTCTCCCTGCACCCATATATACCTACGTACCCTAAAACTATCAGAACAGAAGATAGATCGGGATTTCCGCCGCCGCAAGCCTCTGTAGCCACCAAAAACCAATCGGGACCCTGTTCCGGCACCCTGCCGGAGGGGGATCCTATCACCGGAGGCCATCTTCATCATCCCGACGCTATCCATGATGAGGAGGGAGTAGTTCACCCTCGGGGCTGAGGGTATGTACCAGTAGCTATGTGTTTGATCTCTCTCTCTCTCGTGTTCTCTCTCGTGTTCCTCTATGGCACGATCTTGATGTATCCCGAGCTTTGCTATTGTAGTTGGATCTTATGATGTTTCTCCCCCTCTACTCTCTTGTGATGAATTGAGTTTCCCCTTTGAAGTTATCTTATCGGATTGAGTCTTTTATGAGAAAACTTGATGTATGTCTTGCCGTGATTATCTATGGTGACAATGGGATATCATGTGCCACTTGATGTATGTTTTGGTGATCAACTTGCGGGTTTCGTGACATTGGGAACCTATGCATAGGGGTTGGCACACGTTCTTGACTCTCCGGTAGTAGCTTTGGGGCACTCTTTGAAGTACTTTTATGTTGGTTGGATGAATCTGAGATTGTGTGATGCATATTGTATAGTCATGCCCACGGATACTTGAGGTGACAATGGAGTATCTAGGTGACATTAGGGTTTTGGTTGATTTGTATCTTAAGGTGTTATTCTAGTACGAACTCTTTTATAGATCGATCCGAAAGAATAGCTTTGTGGTGGTTTCGTACCCAACCATAATCTCTACGTTTGTTCTCCGCTATTAGTGGCTTTGGAGTGACTCTTTGTTGCATGTTGAGGGCTTGTCATATGTTCTATCTATGTTATTATTGTTGAGAGAACTTACACTAGTGAAAGTATGAACCCTAGGCCTTGTTTCCTATCATTGCAATACCGTTTACGCTCACTTTTATCATTAGTTACCTTGCTGTTTTTATTATTTCAGATTACAAATACCTTTATCTACTATATATTTTGCACTTGTATCTTCATCTCTTCGCCGAACTAGTGCACCTTTACAATTTACCATTGTATTGGGTGTGTTGGGGAGACAAGAGACTTTTTGTTATTTGGTTGCAGGGTTGTTTGAGAGAGATCATCTTCATCCTACGCCTCCTATGGATTGATAAACCTTAGGTCATCCACTTGAGGGAAATTTGCTACTGTCCTACAAACCTGTGCACTTGCAGGCCCAACAACGTCTACAAGAAGAAGGTTGTGTAGTAGACATCAGCGTTATACTAAGGGGCTATTTGTTTTGTGACTAACTTTGCCAAAGGTTTCCATACCTAAGTTTAGGGAAGTTTAAGAAACTTAGATGAGTGTTTGGTTCAAGCCACACCTTAGGCAAGCCACACAAGGGCCCCACATGGCATACACAAAGAAAATGTGGCAAGATTCCCTCATTTTGATGAACTAATCTTAGGCAAGCTTGGCAAAAATGTGCAGCAAAGTGTGGCACTGCAAGGCCTAGAACCAAACATCCCCTAACAGCAAAAAAGTGGTAAGAGCATGGGGAGGCCCATTCAGACAATGCGCGCACCAGTACGATGTACCTCCACGGACGCATAGAGTGGTGAGGGAGGGATG
Source organism: Triticum dicoccoides (assembly GCF_002162155.2). Taxonomy (NCBI): domain Eukaryota; kingdom Viridiplantae; phylum Streptophyta; class Magnoliopsida; order Poales; family Poaceae; genus Triticum; species Triticum dicoccoides. The sequence goes on from NC_041381.1 coordinate 93,183,580, forward strand.
GTTGCCCAGAGCAACAAATATCCAGGCAGCATATGTGGATTACGTCCCATTTTTGTTCTCTTTAGCCACCTTTTTCCTATGTGAGGACAACAAACTGATCGACCTGGTCATTCTCTATTGGGTTGTCATGCCTTTCTACCCTTTTTCAACCAAGAGACAAGAGACTCGTTCCATAGCCACTAATTTTCCCCTTTTCAACTAAGATGCAGGTTTGATACCTAGTCGCTTCGACAGTACTTTCTCCCTTTCTTTCCTTATTCAACCCAGACATGGATTAGTCCGCATGAAGTAGGGTTTCCATTAATAGTGCAAATTAAGGTTTTCGTCTGCGTGACCAGCAGAGCAGAGGATAGTAAATTGGAGAGATGGGGGAGTGGGAAAAGATCCACATGCAGCGACATGGCAGATGGGGTAATAGAACAAGGGTATGGTTTGAAAAGAGCTAGCATACCCGAGGTCGGTGGGAAGTGGCTTCGCTCGTGGTCGTCATCCTCTGCACACACTACGACAACGAGCTTGGGGACGGAGGCCATCCCGCACCAGCACTAGCTTTGAGAGGACGGCCTTGTCGTTAGTGTGTGACCTCGCTCACCGACGATGAGTGCGTCAACGCTGCACGTCCTTTTCTTCCCCGGTGGACGGGATTCTTGCGGATCTGTGACCACCTGTGAGGAGGGAGAGAGAGGGGCCACCGCCATATTTTTTAGATCTGTAGAGAGGGTGATAGTCTGAGAAGCAAGTGGGCAGCCCTTAGCAAGCAAGGGGTGAAGCTCCACCCTATATACTTTACTAGTACTAGTAAGTACTAGAGGTAGAGTAGTTTACATTTTCTCTGCATACAGTACCAATTAGTTGTGCTTCAAAACTGAATGACACGCCATTAAAAAATAAAGTCAAGAAATAATGCAGCACCTCGGGCCAACGCAGCCAAATCGCATTTTGCACGAGAAATGACACACCATGTTTCATTGACATGTGGTCCCGTTCCAACATGTCAGTGAGACGATGACGAGTCCTTTTGTATAATTTCCAAACAGACGTCTATGTAGGCCGGGGCGCCTCTTTCTATACTATGACGACCGTCCGCTCCCCACTAGGCTCTTCCTGTACTGTGGCAACCGCCTCTTCGCCTTTCCCTCTCGATTTGGAACTATTGTCGCACGCTCTTCCTCCCTCCATTTGCCTTGACTCTTCCTTCTGCCATTGGTCATCTTCTCGATGGAGCAAACAGGAAGGAAACGACCCCGTTATTCTTGCCCCAATCAGAAAAATGACATGGTGGAGGAACTCATTGATCAGTGCGACGTCATCACCACAGCCATCATGGCAGGTTCATTCAAGAGCATTCTTGACTCAACAAATAACATCATTACAAAGAACCCAAGGGTTCAGGAGCGGTTTGATCTCCCCTATCTTCTTCGCCATGACCCTCTCGCTAGCGCGGGGACGACGGAAGCCTCGCCTTATGCAAGTTGATGACGCTTGATAATGATACATGTGATGTAAAGATGCCATCACTTAAGGGTAAGGCCTAGGTAGGCGCAAATGGAGATTGGGTTGTGTATATTGGGTACAACTATGAGTGGGAAATTGATAATGTGTACACTCATCACCGGGTTTCACTTCCAAAAATATCAGACTGTCGTGAGGTTGAGCACACCGATGATCTATGTACGTTCAAATACAATTATGGTGACTGTAGTCTATAGAAGGTAGCGCTTTGTCGAGTTCTTAGTCACTCTTAGGATTATAGGAATGCTTGTGTTGTCGATATCTTCGACAAGCTTGTTTCCATCCTTAGTCCTTCGACTCGATGTATATTGCTCAAAAATCAGTTTTGTACACGGATGTGTAGTGTGATGCAATTCAATAAGAGGGTCTTGTGTTTGCTGCCACCACTTCTGTCACTGTTTTCACATGGGATCCTTATTGTTTTGGTACATTTGTCTTCCACTGTAATTATAATTGTTACATTCACCATGCATGTGATTTTGTATCCCTGTACTAGTTGACCTTCTCTGTTTCCAAGTTCCTATCAACATTCCCCCACCGATACTTGGAAAATTTTATAACCAAGGGGGATATCACGATGGTGATGGTGATGATCACGAGCATGAAGACGAGCGGGACCTACATACTCAGTGGCGCCTAGCAACTTATTCTGATGGATCACCTCTTCTTGTCTGTATACAGGGCACTACTGATGTTACTAAGGAAGCAGGTGTTATCTCCCATTGTCGCACTCTCCGAACCTATTCCAACATTCGTTGCAGGGTATTCGGGATGGATACTAGCGTGCTAGCACTAGCACTTTCTCCCTGGTTCAATATTGATAGTCTTGGAGAAAACTCTCTCTTCCTTGGACTAAACTATCCAATGATGGTGAAAGGCGATCCAGCTGCTCTTGGCACAACATTACTACCATTTATGAGAAGCAACTGTATATATACATCAGACATTGCTATGGTTCCCTACCCTGTCTATCACAATATGCGTCCTGATATAGGACACTTCAGCCTGGATGATGAGTCTTGCATTGGTCTCGATATTGAGTAGCCGGCCCTGCCCAGAGAATCACTTATGGTTCAAAGCAAGCGTTTCCAATGCCAAGGATTGGTTGACCTGAAGTTTATTTCATCGCTTTGTTATTTTGTTGTGTGATAAAAACTTTAGTATTTATAATGTATCCTCGTTGTTATTGTGCGTTAATGACTTGTTGTATGTAATACTAAATGATATGTCCATGATAACTTACTAAATATGTGAATGGCTTTGGAGTCGCTTCTCAGAGTGGGTGCTACGACGTGGCAAAAAAAATCCTGAATACATAATTGTATTTGCATTGCAACAGGTTATCGGGTGAGTCTAGTCAACAATTCAAGAATATTTGTACCCCTATATAGTGTGTGAATAACTTTGAAAGATGGTCATTGGATGAAGCCAATCCGACGGTGCAGAGATGGCAAATCCGAGCACTACTGGCCGTTGGATATCATCTACATTCCACCTGATTCCGCCATATGTACAATCTAGAAGACTCCATGGTTGAACTTAAGCATAATGCACAAACCTCAAAACACAAGCACTTCTCCCTTGTTCTAGAATCTTCCGTATAATAATTGCCCAAACATTTTTTTCTAGATGAATTGCCATTATTTGTTTTTACTTTATGCTTTACAACGCACAATTCCATGAATCTTAAAATAGATTTAATTTTTTATAAAAAAACTAATTGATTTTGAATGAGATGAACTATAAGAATTAAACGAACATCTACATCATGCATATATGACTCAAAGATTACATGCTATAGTGTGGTATTTATTCATAACTTGGTCGCCAAATCTCATGTGTGCAATGCCCGTGTACCTTACTAGTATTATTAGTATTAGTTAGCTTCACATGCTTCATGCGGCGGGCGGGTGTTTTTACTGTAGCTGTGAATCCCATCATCCTAGGTCGTCGGATAAGTCCAATCAATAGTATGAATTCCATTATGATGTTTGGATTCAAACTTTCAAAACTACTGCACTATCTCTACGTCTACATATACGTAATACAAGAGACCAGTCATCCACCCTCACAAAGAACGCTTTTTTGCCTAGCACAGACTCCAGGAAATTTGGCCATAGTGTGAGGTGGGCCATATGTTAATGTGTTCATTGTACATAACCAGCACCTCAAGGCCTCGATATATAGTAGGGTGGCATGGGCCAGAACAAGCATTCACGTCTAGGAGTACGGCACACACCACCAGCATGACTACCATCTGACACCATATTTCTTGGAGTCCGTGCTACAGCTATCTCTTCTCCCTCCTCGTTTCTCTAACTCAGCCATCGTTTGGCAGGCGAGGTGGGGGTTTGCCGATAGTCGGTTTCCTCACTACGGTCCCACTTGTAAGTGAAGATGCGAGACAACACGAGTTCCTCCCTTGAGCGGCGTGCCAGACCAACCGTGTGGGGGTGCCACGTGAACACGGCAGGCTTTTCCTTTTGAACTTGTGCTAGTACTAGTAAGTTGCAACACTTGGTTCTACTCCTGGCGCGACCAATAGATAGAAATAACGAATTTTCCTCAAAAAATAGAAATAACGATTCAAAACACTAGCGTTGGGCTTTTCCCGCATGATAAACGGGGGAGTTTTGCCAATTTCAGCCATCATCGCTTTCCTTACATGTGGTCCCACATTTAAGTGATATGCCTAGCCACTATGCATTGAGGGGCGGGCCGGAACGCCCGTCTTAGGTGATCCTGCGCAATGGTCTGCTCGCACGCCTTCGGTCTACTCAAAGACTCCGTCCTAATTTGTTGGTCCTTTCATATTTTGTGTCAAATTTTGACCATAGATTTAATTGAAAAAAATTTAATGCATGTTATAAACATTTATATGGTTGGATTCGTATTTGAACATAGTTTCCAATGATACTATTTTTTGTGACATGCGTTAACATTTTGTAAATTGAATTCATAGTAAAAATTTGGCACAAAACACTAAGGGGAACAATAAACCAGGATGGAGGTAGTACCACCCGCACGGTGCCTCCTTGTAGTCAATTAATAGAGGGTTGCGTGGCAGCACTTAAATGGTTAGTAGAACGCCCACGGTTTCAATACTACTATTTCCGATTGTAACATGGCAGCTCTTTGTTCCAAAATGACTTTGTTTTGGCTGTTTATGTGTGCGCCCTCGCATATTGAACCACCACGCCCAGAAGTTTGAAATCCATTCCCATATCTTGCATGGGACCTAAACATTCCCATTACATGTCAATATTAATATATAAGAAGTTTGGTTATGGCGTGGTTCATGCATGGTACGTACGTAAGTTATGAAGTTGATGCAAAAGGTAAGAAAATTACAGTATACATGGAATTGACACAAAAATAAAGATGCATACAGATCCAGCAATGACATCCTCTCGCCCTAGTGCACCGGGTCACCAACTGACAGGTGAGCAACAGTGTTGGCGGCGAGCTCAACATGCTTACGAACAACGCCATCCAAGGTTGCCTTGTGGTCCAAGAAGGCCAGCGTCCTATCGTCCTCCTCTGGCATGTAGTAGTCCTTGTGGACGATTTGCTCATAGACATGGGTGATTATGTCGATGGTGTCTTGCTGAGCTAGGCGTTGCGCGGCGAGCGCGACCTCGAGGTGGACATTCTTCAGCGCGATGGCGGGCAGTCGCAGGGACACCAGTGCATCGAAGAGGTTGTCACCATAGAGGCCATTGAGGGTGGCAGGCATCACAGAACCTGGGCGCGTGGGCTGGAGGCGTACGTCAAGGTCGTCTGCGAGCTTCTTCACGACAGTGAACTTGTCGAGGAAGCTGACGAGGGCCTCATCGAACAAGGAGACGAACCTATCGTCCAAGAGTCCTCTCGCCCTGGCGGCCTCAAGAATGACCTGGAGGCGTTCCTCGGTGCCGGGCCGTAGGCCCACGTCCTGGACCATCTGGCACAGCCGACTCATGCTCGCGCTCATCGCCTCCATGGGTCTAGCTTCTGGTCAACTAATCTTCCGATTTGATTGATCACTCTTGCAGGGTGTGTAGGATTTCGTAGATGGATTGGACTGGCGGGGGCCTTTATATGTGAAGTGCAGACTGCGTTGCATTCACGTGTGTGTTAGCCATCTACTCCTTGGCCCTTACTCCCTCCATACCGGTGCACTATAGTCATCTCACAGAGACCAAGTTGGGGAAGAGCGAGAGAACTTGATGTTTATTTGGTAATTAATGTCATTGCATGCAGAGAATTGAGCACTACATGTTGTGCTAAGTAGTCTCAAGTCATTGAATACATGCACACCCCCATGTCTCCTATTGGCTGATTTCTTTTTTCATGCCAAAAAACAGGGAACGAGGTGGGTAGTTAATGCATCGCGCCTAAAATATTTGGGATTATTTGGTTTTCGTAACATGACTAATGCACATATACGGAGGGAGTACAATAGTAGTCTGATTGATGAGATTTCAGATTTGAGCCATCTACCGCAAGGGAGAGTGTATAATATCATCGGAGACTACATTCAAAACCGAATAAAACAATACTCTGTCGGATGTTGGGTTCCGGCAGACCCTTAAGGTTCGAACACTGGGGTGCGCACGAAGATCTCTCCCCTACCGATCTACGTCCGATCGCCTCGTGAGATCTAAGCTGGAAACGATGAACAACACAAGGGACACGAGATTTATACTAGTTCGGGACACCGATGTGGTGTAATACCCTACTCCAGTGTGTGGTGTGGTGGATTGCCTCTGGGGCTGATGATGAACAGTACAAGGGAAGAACGGCCTCGCGAGAGGTGTTCTTGAGCTGGCGCGATGAACTGCTTGGGTGAGTTCGATCGCCTCTCTCTCTCTCTCTCTCTCTCTCTCTCTCTCTCTCTCTCTCTCTTTCTCTCAGCTGAACGTCCCTTCCAGATGCCTCTACTCCAAGGTTGGAAAAACGGTAGGCGTAAGCGAGGTGGTTGGCCTTCGCCTAGTGCCTAGGCGGTGCTTAGGCGCTCTAGGCGCAGCCTAGGCGGTTATATAATTTTTACTATCAAGGTGTATATGTGGTTACTGTATATGTATTTTATTAATTCAAGGCATATAAGTATGTTAACTACCAGCTACTACAATTGAAATATGGCTTTTTTGGCATATCAGTACAATATGCTTGATTTCTCGCTTGGGTAGACAATTTCTTACTTGCTCTGCCTAGACTTCTGCTTATGCCCTAGGCGAGGCGTTCGGCCATTGCCTAGCGCCTAGGCGTGCCTAAGCGCCTCCTAGGCACTGCCTTTTCCAACAGAGCTCTACTCTGTGGTTGCTAGCTCTATTTATAGAGGCCCTGGGCCTCTCCCCAAATATTGAGCGGGAAGGGCGCCAACAAGGGCCATTTCGAAGGGGAACATCTAGTACAAGTTATCCTGACTAAAGTTGGTCTTCGGCTGCCAAAAGCACTGGTGATGACGCTGTCTTGGGCTCCACGGTGACCTCCATCCTGCCGCTCCACTGGTCTTGGTCTCGTTGCACTGAAATGGCAACCTTTGCCTCATGCCTCGGTACTCCATGTCTGTGCTTGCCCCCTTTGCACCAAAGAGGAAACAAGGACACTGCGCAGGCCGGCGCCTGCCTGGCCTCGATCGTCATGGCTTGTGTCACGAGCACCTCACGAGGTACCCTGCCTTGATCTCTCTGCCTCCTCGCGAGCCTGCCTGGCGAGGCCGTCCCTAAGGAAGCCTTACATCGTCCGCCCCGCGAGGCTTGGCCCCTCGCGAGGGTCTTGAGTCTTATGCTGATGAAGATGGGTCGTACTGGGCTACCACTTGAGCCACGCCGCAGGCCACAGGCAAGCAAGTTTGGGGACCCCCGTTCCCAGAATGCCGACAGTAGCCCCCGGGCCCAAGGCGCGCTCGGACTTGGCTTAGTGGAGAAGCGAAGGGGCAAGTGCAGAGTGCCACGGTCCCCATCAGCATGTGGCCTTGGGCGCCGCGTGGTGGTTGATTGGACGTGGGCGTCTCCGCTTCCCCACGCTGCCTCGGCAACTGCTCGACTTGACAAGTCCCTGCATGCAAAAATGGGTCATGATTACCTGAGATCGTGATGGCCGATGGTTGGCCTCCTGCGGACTATAAGTACGGACGGGCGAGAGCCCCGTAGTCCATCCCTTCCTGCTACTCCCTTTCTTCTTCTTCCTCTCCCTTGTTCCACCTTACGCCAATGGCGCCGATCCGCCGGTTTTCTACGGAAGAGAAGGGAAAGGCCCCCCGAGAGGGTCCTGACCCACTTCCGCCGAAGAAGCGACCTATCCCTGGCCGTCGCGACGTGGTCGCTTGGCAGGGGTCGTCGCGGCCCTGGTACGAGCGGCCGCCGCCTGGGTTCCCGCTGCCCTTGTACGCCCGAATCGAGGGCCCTGGAGAAGAAGCCGCCGAGCGACATCACCAGTGCTGCAGGCGATGCCGGCGAATCACGGCAGTTCACGTCATCACCCCTGGCGTCCACGCCAAGGGCTCTTCCCGCGAATTTGTGCTTCACGCCGCCATGCCTCCGCGATCTTGGATTCATCTTCCTCCCTCCTTCGCCTTCGAGATGCCGCCGAGCGGGTCTCTGGAGCTTTGGCTGCAGCACGCCGACTGCAGCACCCTGGCAACCGGAGCGGAGGTTATGGTCGTCGCTCCGGGGAAGGTCTTCATGACCCGGGGCTGGGGCGAGATCGCCCGGGTCTGCCAGACAAGGGTCGCCCTTGTAATTCATCTTGAATACGACGGCGCCTCCTTGATGTTCTTCAAGGTCTTCGACGCGGAAGGCCGCCGGCTAGAGTGCTGCCCCGAGAAAGGCGGCCGGGGTACCGGTGTGGCGAGGGCCAGGCCGGCCAATCGCCTCCCCAGCAGCTCCTCGGGCAGCAGGGGAGGAGCCAGAGGATCCAGCGACTCCACCGAGCTTCACGCAACTCCGGAGACAAGCGACGACAGCTATGAGCCCCAAAGCTCGCGTCGCTCCCCGAGCAGGGCAGCTGCATCAGGCCGTCGGCGCCACTGATCTGGATGGGGTTGGCGTCGGCGCCTAACGGCCCACTATTGATGATGGCGTCTCCTGCGGAGGCGCACGTAGTTAACGCTCCCTAGGGTTGGCACCTTTTGTTCCCTGCGAGGAATCGAAATGACACCCCATGGGGATATGTAAGGCGCCTACCATGCCTTTTGTGAATTGTACATCCTTATTATGAATCGATGCGAGATGCGTGTTCTGCCCCGGTTCAGCTCCCCCTTTCTTTCCTCATCAGGGCTTGGTGCTCTACGCTGACAGGTCCCGGTCCCCAGGCAGGCTTTAGCTGTCGCTGGTATGCCAGGTCGCGATGCCGTGGTCAAGGCCAGGAGGTGAGCGGCCCAAGGTCCAGTAAGAGCCCCTGAGTCGCGATGCTCAGGAGGTCCCCCTTAGCGCTCAAGCAGCCTCCGCTGGGCGACAAAGGCAGGCAACATTGCTGCACAGAGCTGCACTGATCGTGGGTTTGGCATTGAGTTGATTTAGCTTTTCTGGAGTGTGACTTATCTCATAGGTTCGGAGTAATTATTCGGCGAGGTGCCGGGCCTGCACGCCGGCGGCTGGGGTGTTTTTGGGTTAGGCCCTCGTGAGCTTCTCCCCCTTCCCCGCACTTTCCTTCATGCTCTACGCCCTCAAGTCCCGGCCCTCGAGCAAGCTCAGCCGCCGCTGGTATGACAGGTCGTGATGCCGTGGGTCAAGGCCAGGGGGTGAGGGCTGGAGAGCCAGTAAGAGCCCATGAGTCGCGATGCTCAGGCACCCCCCTTTTAACGTGCGAGCTCATGACGCCCCCCACGTTACTCCTTAAGCGGATCCTGCACACCAATCATGAGGGAAAACAAGGTTTGCCGTTACGGTTGCCAGCCAGCCATTGGTTGCTCTGAGGGAGTGATTGGGGCACTGAAGGCCTGGTGAGGTGGCGCTATGCGGGGCTGCCGCGGCCAGAGCTCGACCACTCAGATTTGTCGGTGTTGTAGGGACGGACCCATGCGCAAGCGCCGTGCCAGAATGGGCGGCTCCAAAGGTAGGTGTCAATCGAGCTGGCGATTATCTCAAGCAGGTTAATCATGAAGGAGCAAATCAACTTAGATAGATGCAGATAAAGAAAACGCCACTGGGTCAGACCCGAGCGGCTTGGGGATGATGCAGCCCGAGGGGCGCCCCCAACAAGGTAAGCAGAGAACATAAGCAAAACGGATACATGCCGCAGGGATGGACCCACGTGACCTGGGAATGATGCAGCCCTGTGGGCGCTCCCAGCTGAAATGAAAACTGAAAAGAAGTCACCTGATACTGTCGCAGAACGATTGTCAGAGTAGCGGACGATGCGGGGTGAAGGAGCCGATCCTCACAAGCCCTCGGGACTCCGTGCCTCGGGAGACTCAGGAGGTCCTGGCGGCCTGACGAGGTCCATCTCTATCTCCTCCAAGAACGCGTGATGCTTGGCCACCTAAGCTTCCAGAATGCTCCTCATCAGGCGCTGGTGGGCTGCAGCCGCGTTCGGCAAGCCGAAGGGCATGCGAATGAAGCTATGCGGTGGGCCCGCGCAACGCCCCACGTGCGAAGGCCAGAAGCACTCCTGAGAAGCGACTCAATTGACCCCTGGGTAGTCGATGCAGACGCACAGCCTGCCATCCTCGCCTGGATGGGGAGCTACGCCGGGTAGACGGCGGTTGCCGCGCATGACTCTCGATTCCTCCAACTCCTGAGCGGCCTTGGTGATGAACTCCTGAGGGTTGGGTCCTTATTTCCTTATGCCTTCCTGAGGGAAACGTGCCGTGAAGAACGCTGAGGGAGTCCTGGACTAGGGGGTGTCCGGATAGCCGGACTATCATCATCGGTTGGACTCCAAGACTATGAAGATACAAGATTGAAGACTTTGTCCCGTGTCCGGATGGGACTTTCCTTGGTGTGGAAGGCAAGCTTGGCGATACGGATATGTGGATCTCCTACCATTGTAACCGACTCTGTGTAATCCTAGCCCTCTCCGGTGTCTATATAAACCGGAGGGTTTTAGTCCATAGGACGAACAACCATTATAACAATCATACCATAGGCTAGCTTCTAGGGTTTAACCTCCTTGATCTCGTGGTAGATCCACTCTTGTACTACTCATATCATCAATATCAATCAAGCAGGAGTAGGGTTTTACCTCCATCGATAGGGCCCGAACCTGGGTAAAAACATCGTGTCCCTTGTCTCCTCTTACCATCCGCCTAGACGCACAGTTCGGGACCCCCTACCCGAGATCCGCCGGTTTTGACACCGACATTGGTGCTTTCATTGAGAGTTCCTCTGTGCCGTCACCGATAGGAAGGATGCCTCTTCCCATCTTTAAAGACGATATCTTCGCCAAAGGAGCCTTGGCCACTGGCCAAACTATCGGCTGGGTGGTTTTCTCATGACCGCCTGTTCGGCCACCGCTTCGACGATGACCTCTCGGGTCATCAAAAGCAATCTTCACGTCAGCTCGGGATTCGCCGAGCAGCTGGATCCAATAGAGCTCTCGTCCGTAAATGAGCTCTTGGATCGCATCGCCGCCCTGGGAGTCGCTACAGACTACAATCAGATTGGGCTTAAAACCGATCTGAGAGAGATTAACTCTCCCCAAGTTACCCACCACGTTGCGGTGGTAGAGGAACAACGCGGCGACTCTTCTTCTGTATTGAAAACTAGTCATGTACGGACTCCCGAACCCTCCATGCCAGATTCCCGCGGAGGGACGGACTTCGATCAAGCACTGAACCAAAAGTCAGGCATCAGACCAGACTCATTGGACAACGTCCAGCAATCCAAGCTTCCAAATTCGGAAACTTTTCGGCCCTTGAGCCTCGATATGGGTAGGGTTCCGGACTCAATTCCACCCACCCACCCAGACATATGCGATCTATCTCAAATCCGGCAAGAACCTGCTGAAACAGTACATCATTACTGGGCCAGATTCCTCCTGGTTATGGACAGGATAAAGGACTGCCGAGAGGAAAACGCAATTTCAATTTTCTGCAATAATTGCACGGATGAAGGAATCTTGAACGCCGTCAGTCGCCGTGAAATTACACGCTTCGCTGATCTGGCGTCCATAGTATGAAAGTACTGTGCGATGGAGAGTTTCCGGAAAACCGAAACTAAGTTTTGGGACAATCCGGCCCCGAATACAACCCTAGTCCAAAACAAAAGGATGCATCACACTCAGGCACCAGGTACAAAAACCAAAAAGAAAAAACCTCATAAAGGGCACGGAACCGTACTGGAGGGATGGCTCAGCGGACCCTGTAAAATTCACAGTACATAAGGCGCCACTCCAACACATAGCCTTCGAGCATGTTGGATACTGCGGCAGGCGGCCAAAAGTGGCGAAGAGCTTCTAGCCCCGGAGAACCACTCCAACAGTACCAGTACGGTGTCAACAGTCTTCGAGACTTTCACATCAAATAATATGCGGAAACAAACAATCCGCAGCCTCGCCGAAGTCTACCAAGTAGCAACAACAAATCCATGGAGCGACACGGCCATCACCTTCAACGCCAGCGACGAACCTAAATTCCGAACAGCCCGAGCACCAGCCGCATTGGTCCTCAGTCCAATAGTAGACGGTTTCCGTCTTACCAAGGTACTCATGGATGGCGGCAGCGGATTAAACCTCATCTACGAGGAAACTCTTCAAAAAATGGAAATAGACTGGAGCCGCATTGAGCGAAGCAGCACGGCCTTTAGAGGAATAATCCCTAGCCGGGAAGCACGCTGCACAGGAAAAATCACACTTGATGTGGTGTTCGGCTCGCCGGACAATTACAGGTCCGAAGAGGTCACATGCCAAGTGGCCCCGTTCAGCCATGGATATCACGCTATATTAGGACGAGAGGCATTCACAATTTTTCAAGCCATACCCCATTACGGGTACATGAAGCTTAAGATGCCCGGGCCCGGCGGAATAATCACTCTCGTTAGTGATCCGGACACGGCACTTCGCGTCGAAAACAAGACAACCGCATTAGCCCTGGAGGCACTATCCGAAGCCCTAGCGGCAGAGGAACTCACTGCGCTGCGCTCTACGGTGAACAGGGATGATGTGATACTCGATAAGAGATCCAAGTCCACCTCCTTTAAACCAGCTGACGAAATAGTCAAATTCCAGGTCCATCCAACGGACCCAACAAAGACGGCCTCCATCGGGGCACAGTTGAACCCTGATGTAGACGCCGCACTACAAGAATTCCTTCGGGAAAATTGGGACATCTTTGCCTGGCACCCTTCAGATATGCCAGGAATCCCATGCAGATTGGCAGAACACAGCCTAAACATCCTAAAAGGATTCATGCCAGTCAAACAGGCTCTTCGGCGATTTTCCGAACCCAAAAGACAGGCAATGGGAGAAGAGCTGGCCAAACTACTGGAAGCCGGATTCATCAGAGACATCAAACATCCGGACTGGCTAGCAAACCTGGTAATGGTACCAAAGAAGGATAAATCCTGGCGCCTATGTGTCGATTTTAAAGACCTCAACAAGGCCTGCCCAAAGGATCCCTTCCCCCTTCCCCGCATCGACCAGATAATCGATGCTACCACAGGGCACGATTCATTGTGCTTCCTTGACGCATACTCCGGCTACCATCAAATCAAGATGGCAGAGGCGGACCAAGCCGCAACGACATTCATTACTCCATATGGACCATTCTGCTTCAACACGATGCCCTTCGGACTCAAAAACGCCGGTGCAACATACCAGCGCATGATTCAGACATGTCTGGCTACCTAGATCGGCAAAACAGTAGAGGCATACGTAGAAGACGTAGTCGTCAAAACCAAACACGTCGAAACTCTAGTAGACGATTTGAGGCTCACATTCGACAACCCCCGAGCATATGACATTAAGTTGAATCCAGAAAAATGCGTTTTTGGTGTACCAGCCGGAAAGCTCCTGGGCTTCATTGTATCTAGTAGAGGAATTGAAGCAAACCCAGCCAAGATCCGAGCTCTGTCACAGCTGGATATTCCAAAAGACCTCAAACAAATACAAAAATTGACTGGATGCATGGCGGCTCTAAGCCGCTTCATCTCCCGTTTGGGAGAACACTTCGAGTGGACGGATGCTGCCACTGCCGGACTCGAAGAAATAAAAGCCATATTGGCAACAAATCCGGTCCTGGCTGTGCCTAACCTGGGTGAACCAATGTTGTTATATATCGCGGCAACACATCAAGTTGTAAGCGCGGTGCTCATCGTCGAACGAGAAACAGAAGGGCATAAATTCCCTCTTCAAAAACCAGTGTACTACGTATCCACTGTCTTAACTCCCTGCAAGTCCCGGTACCCGCACTATCAAAAGATAGCGTACGCGGTGTTCATGGCATCCCAGAAGCTCTGACACTACTTTCAAGAGTGTTCGATAATAGTGGCCTCCGAAGTGCCCCTCAACGACATTATAAACAACCGCGACGCGACGGGCAGGATTGCAAAATGGGCCATTGAGCTCTTACCATTTGATATAACTTACAAACCTCGGCGAGCTATAAAGTCGCAAGTCTTAGCTGACTTTGTCACTGAATGGACTAAAGCCGAACTCCCTAAAGAGTACGGCGCATACTCCAATTGGATTATGCATTTCGACGGCTCCAAAATGTTGGCCAGCTTGGGGGCTGGCGTCGTATTGACGTCCCCAACCAGGGACACAGTCCAGTACGTACTTTAGATAATGTACACGGACTCCAACAATGCAGCCGAATACGAGGCCCTCCTACATGGCCTCCGGATGGCAATCTCCATGGGCATTCAACGCCTAGAGGTGCGCGGGGATTCAAACCTTGCAATATCCCAAGTAAATGGAGACTTCGACGCCAAGGATCCGAAAATGGCAGCCTATCGTAACGCTGTCCTAAAAATGTCAGCTCGGTTCGAAGGACTCGAATTCCACCACGTAGCCCGGGATAATAACCAAGCAGCCGACGTACTGGCGCGCATCAGCGCGAAACGCGACGCTGTCCCTCCAAACATCTTCCTGGAACGGCTCTTTAAGCCATCCGTACTATGGGAAGAGGGGTCCGGAAATAACAACCCGGAAGCAGCCGCACCACCCAACACAGAACAATCTGACATAATCGGCGGCTCAGCCGATGAAATAACACCTTCAGCCCATGAAATAATGGCAGTAATCGCCCCGTGGACAGAGTCATTCCTAGCCTACTTAATTAGGCAGGAACTTCCCGAAGACCAAAATGAGGCCCGCTGCATAGTTCGGCGATCTAAAGCCTACAAGGTCCACGAGGGGGAACTTTATAAGAAAAGCACAACCGGAGTCCTTCAAAGGTGTATCTCCGAAGAGGAAGGGCGAAACCTTCTGGCTGAAATTCATGCCGGACTAGGCGGACACCACGCCGCAGCCCGGGCCCTTGTAGGCAAGGCATTCCGTACAGGATTTTATTGGCCGACGGCCCGGGAAGATGCTCAGGACTTAGTCCAAAGATGCGTCGGTTGTCAGCTCTTTGCTAATCAGAGCCATATGCCACCCACCGCCCTCAAAACTATACCCATTACCTGGCCGTTCGCGGTCTGGGGGCTTGACATGGTTGGACCCCTTAAAGGGGGAACCCACAAGCAAAAATACCTACTGGTCATGGTGGATAAATTCACCAAATGGATAGAGGCTAAGCCAGTTAAGACGACAGAGTCCGGACCAGTGGTAGACTTCATATCCAGGGTAGTACACCGTTACAGCGTCCCCCACAGCATCATTACCGATAACGGCACGAACTTCACGGCCGACAAGGTCAAACTCTGGTGCAAAAACATGGGCATTAAGCTCGACTACGCTTCGGTTTACCACCCTCAAACCAACGGTCAAGTGGAACGAGCAAATGGTCTAATAATGAGCGGAATCAAACCCAGACTAGTGCGGTCCCTTACGGAATCTAACACGCACTGGGTAGAGGAGCTTGACTCTGTACTCTGGGGACTGCAGACCACGCCAAACCGTACTACCGGATTCACACCATTCTTTATGGTATACGGCGCAGAGGCAGTTTTGCCCTGTGACATAATTCATGACTCACCTCGAGTGCGCATGTACGAAGAAAGAGAAGCCGAGCTGGATCGTCAGGACAGCTTGGACGCATTGGAGGAGGAACGCGATGTGGCAAAGGCCCGTTCCGCATTCTATCAGCAGCAGGCTCGAAGATATCAAAGCAGAGAAGTACGAGCTAAAACTTACAATGTTGGTGAACTAGTTCTACGCCTGCCGGACAAGAAAAAGGACAAACTCAAGCCCAAATGGGAAGGTCCCTTCATCATCGACCAAGTCCTGATCGGCGGAGCATACCGTCTGCGGAATGCATCGGACAACCGACTCGAGCCGAACCCATGGAACGCAGCCCGCCTCCGAAGATTCTACGCCTAGCGCCGGACTAAGAGTTCGTCTCCTTCCTCCACATTTTCACAACTCAGCTGCCTTTTGTTTCTCTCTCTTCTCCTACCTTTTTCATAAAAGCCCTTGGGGGCCTATTTGCGCATTGTTCGCACACACCTGATGTGCTACCCGCACTCATTATACCTGGGGGCTTCTCTAACAGAAGCATACTTATAAGGGCTTCATGCCCAGCACATGTGTCAAACCTCCACATGTACCTTTTATTCACCATTATATGCATCGATATGACTTAAGTTTTGGCCAAGTTGGGTTGCCTGGCTCCTGTGCTTACCCCTACGTTCCCGATTGTTCGGCTAGGAGGTAAATGGAGAACCTCTGCGATTGTTACTGCCGGGTCAGCCGGATGTGTACCTCAGACTGGGTGAAGCCGAAAGCTAGCGTTCTTAAGAGAATATTCGGTCGGTGACCTGAAAGAAGATTTTTTACACATTTATCTATCTGCCCCCAGATGTTTTCCTGCATTTTCGCAGTCCGGACATGCACTTTAGGGCATGCCTCCCAGGGAAAGGAACCCTTAACGGAACTATTCTCCCTGGAAGATGTTTCTTACTAACCATGTAATATAACATAACTAGTTGGGCACTTGTCTGATAAAGCACTAATGACCCCTACGCCTGGTCTCCATGCATGCCCCGGTTTTGTCATAACCGAGAAGGTATTCGGACACACTCCGGACTCTAGGGTCCCAAGGTCGAAGCGAAAAGGTCGGCAAAGACAAACGATCTACAATCCGGCTAGAAGGCATTTTACATGTCATTTTAAATACATCGTCAAATTGACTGACTGTACTCCTCCTCAATCCCGTCTAACAGGCTGTCTAATTTACAGTCCCGTTGGGAATACTTAGCGGCCAACTCTACTTGGCCGTACACTAAGCTCACAGGGATCTCCTTCCCATCGGGCCCCACAGGTCCGACCTCGGCCATGTGGTTTGGATCCGCCTTCTTGTACCGCGTCTTCACCATGGCCCAGGCCTCCCTGGCACCTTGACGGCAGGCCGATATCTTCCATAAATGGAAGCGCTGCCGCGCTCCCTGAAGCTTCTCCGCAAGCTCTCCAAGGCCCTCGGGTAGGGAGACGGATGGCCATAGGGCCTGGACGATGCCACTCATCGCCTGCCGAACACGTTCGAGCAGTTGCACCAGCTCGGGAAGTTGGTCACCCGTTGAACTGGGCATTTCCTCCGCAGGGCGACCTGTGAGCGCACCTACAGACATATTTCTGTCAATAGGCTTCCTCGCCGAACTCTTCTTTTCAAAAGAATTCGCTCAAGCACTTACTATAGATGCCGCGACGAAGCCGCTGATTCTCCTTCACGGAGCCAGACAGCTCGGCCCGAACACCTTTCAGCTCTTCCCCAAGCTGGGTGTGGGCATCCTGGAGTTTGTTCCTCTCCTACTACACCTTCATCAGCACCCTCTCGCCGGCCTTCAGCTGGCGCAGTAGGTGTTGCTTGTCCGGATCCAGTCCGGCAACATCTGCAATATCATTGTCAGACTTACACGCATGCCGCACACCGCTTATCTTTTTGAAATAATGTGTTACCAGGAGGGGTCTATGTGTATCCTCCTGCGGCAGCGAGTGCGGCCTCAAGTTGGGACTTGCACTCTTGTAGCTCCTGGGACAATTGGGTATTCTTCTTTGTAAGTTCCTGCACATTAAACGACCCTTAAATCAGTTATTTTAACTACTTTAAGTCTCGGGGGCTACTGGCATATACCGCTATTATAATCCCTTACCCGTATGTCTTTTACATACTGCTCCGTGGCTCTGGTCAAACCATCTTGAGCAGCACGGAGGTGCGTGTCTCCCGTGTTAAAGGCATTCAACGCCTCAGGGGAGAGACACGCATCATGAAAAACTATCCGGCGGCGCCTATGGTTCATGGCGCTCTCCACCTCAGACCTAGTGGCGGACAACCTGTCGGCATCCTCCGTTGGAGGAGTATCCGGCTCGCGCCTTGTGCTCGCCTCCCCCTCCGGACCAGGTGGTGGAGCCTGGCTGGCGGAGGCTTGGGTGGCAACCTCGCCAGGCACAGTCCGGCGAGCGCTCTTTCTCCTGAAAAAGTCATGAGCATTAATACACCCCCTAGGAATCTTTTCCTAAACAACGGTCGCAAGCTATACCGTTGCGGTGACATTTCGATTCACACCGCACCCCTCTTCCGCCTGCGGGGTCGGACTGACCCTTGTTGGCCAGCCACCGCGGGTTCGGCTTCCCGCCTTGAAGGCACCTCCTGCAAGACATCGTTGTATACGGTTGTCAGGAATGCGCAAGGATGAAATAATGGTGTCAGGACTTTGGTTATAAGTACCTAGGAAGCTGGTAACAAGCCGGGGTAGTCAGCCGTAATGGCGACTAGAGCGTCGTCCATGCTGAGTTGGTGGAACACCCCATCGATTAGCTCCACCTTTATGTCCGGATCCTCTTCGGAGGTCGGATCAAGGGATCTTCCTGGATCCTCGGGTTGTGGAGCTGGACTATGTATGCCCTCCACATCCCGGCGCAGCTCCTGCGTCAAAATCGTAAAGTAAGGTACTTAAACTTTGAAGGCATGGGTCGGATAA
This sequence comes from Triticum dicoccoides, assembly GCF_002162155.2. NCBI lineage: Eukaryota > Viridiplantae > Streptophyta > Magnoliopsida > Poales > Poaceae > Triticum > Triticum dicoccoides. The sequence goes on from NC_041381.1 coordinate 93,202,095, forward strand.
ATAAAATGTCCGCTTACCCAGCGCCGAGGGTTATTCATGGAGAACCCATTCAATGGGCTCGTCTGGAGGAAGTCCTCCTTCTCCCCCTCGTACAGGCCGGACAGAATCTTCACCAGATCTTCGGCCGATTCCGGCCCTTTGCGGCCATGACGGGTGGCATCATTTTCCCCGTTGAAATCCCACATGGGGTGGCCCCTGTATTGCAGCGGCTGCACCCTCCGCATTCTGCACGTGGCCATGACTCCGATCATGGTCAATCCGGAATGGGCCAGCAACCTTATCCGGCCCATCAAATCATGGACGCCCTTGTCTTCCTCTAGTTGAGGGCTCCGCGGGCGCCAACTTAGGCGTTTCTTCAGAGGAGCCCTACTGAACTCTGGGAGGCCGATTCGAACTGGGTCCGGCAGTGGAGCGTCTTCTACATAGAACCATTCCGAAGGCCAGTCTTCGGGCGCCTTCTTTGGGGTTCCGGATGGATATCCGGTCCCGGCGATGCGCCATATTTTGGCACCACCCACTTGATATATTGACCCCTCGTGAGAACGGGGTATGAGGCAGAATAGCCTCTTCCACAGCGCAAAATGGGGCTCGATGCCCAGGAATAGCTCGCAAAGAGCTACGAAACCTGCGATGTGCAGAATGGAAGTGGGCGTGAGGTGATGGAGCTGGAGTCCATAGAACTCCAGAAGCCCGCGGAGGAACGGATGTACAGGAAATCCAAGCCCCCTTATTAGATAGGGGATGAAGCACACCCGCTCTCCTTTAGAGGGGCTAGGGGTGGCCTCCGCTTGCTTCCCACCTTTGTAGGTGGCCAGCCCGGCTCGAACCGGGACCATAAAGGCCGGAGGAAGATATCCCTCCGCTTGAAGCTTCACCAGCTCGTTGTGCGGAACTGAACATCTCCTCCAATCTCCTGGCAGAGGGCTGGGAGCGCGAGAGGAGGAGCCGCGTCGACGGTCCATGATGGGATGGGTTTTCGGTCAGAAGCGCTCCGATGAGTACTCGCGGTAGGAGGATGCTGTGATTTGGATCTGGATTCTTATCTCTCTTATAGGCAGATTATTTGCGCAGCTGTGGGGTAAAACGTAAAAGATACCCTGGCTTTTCGCATTCGTGCGACGCATGGAAGAGGGCCATTATTGGGCGTGGAAGCCAAGGAGCGCAACATTTGTAAGGGAGTCGAACACTATTCGGCAAGCACATGGAATTTGGAGGAGAACCCGCCTTGCAACACCGAAGACTATATATGCGTTGGACTCGTCGTCATTGAAGCCTGGTTCGGGGGCTACTGAGGGAGTCCTAGACTAGGGGGTGTCCGGATAGCCGGACTATCATCATCGGCCGGACTCCAAGACTATGAAGATACAAGATTGAAGACTTCGTCCCGTGTCCAGATGGGACTTTCCTTGGCGTGGAAGGCAAGCTTGGCGATACGGATATGTGGATCTCCTACCATTGTAACCGACTCTGTGTAACCCTAGCCCTCTCCGGTGTCTATATAAACCGGAGGGTTTTAGTCCATAGGACGAACAACCATTACAACAATCATACCATAGGCTAGCTTCTAGGGTTTAGCCTCCTTGATCTCGTGGTAGATCCACTCTTGTACTACCCATATCATCAATATCAATCAAGTAGGAGTAGGGTTTTACCTCCATCGAGAGGGCCCGAACCTGGGTAAAAACATCGTGTCCCTTGTCTCTTGTTACCATCCGCCTAGACGCACAGTTCGGGACCCCCTACCCGAGATCCGCCGGTTTTGACACCGACACACGCCTCCAAGTGGTGCCCAATCGCCTCCCTCATGATCTTGGCAAGGTCGGTGGCTCCCAAGGACAGAGCCCCCAAGCCCTGCCCGAGGAGGGCACCGGGCGCGCCTTCCTATGCGATGGAGGGTGGCGCCCCTTGGACGGGCGCGTGTCCTGATGTGGCGCCTCCGAAAGTGCCTGCCTCCTGAGGCCTTGATTCAGGTGATGTCTTCTTCTTCTTGGGAGCTGCTCTAGGGAGGTTTCCACTCTTGCTGTTCGGGTCCTTGATCGACGCGGCCTGGAAGGCGCGCTCGAGGGAGCACACCGCATCCTTCTCTTCACAGGGGACCGTGATGACCCCACCACTTCCTGGCATCTTGAGGACGTTGTAGCCATGGTGAGTCACTGCCATGAACTTGGTCAGGGCCAGATACCCGAGGATGGCATTGTACGGCAGGCGAATGTGAGCGACGTCGAAGTCAATGAGCTCGGTGCGGTAGTTGTTGCATTGTCCAAAGGTGACAGGAAGGCGGACCTGCCCTATCGGGACAGTGGAACCATCAGTGACTCCTGAGAAAGGCTTGGTTGGCTGAAGCTGATCATATGGCACTTAGAGATTGTTGAACATCTCGACGGACAGGACGTTGAGTCCTGCTCCGTCGTCGATGAGGGTCCTGGTGACTTGCACATTGCTGATGACTGGGGAACAGAGCATTGGGAGGACACCGGCCGTTGCCGCGCACTTGAGCTGGTCCGCTGAGCTGAACGTGATGGCGCATGTAGACCACCTGAGAGGGCGTGTGGCCTCCAGCTTGGGAAGGACTGCATTCACCTCGCGAGCAAACTGCTTGAAGATGCGCTGTGAGGCTGGGGCCTGAGTGCCGCCCAGGATGCAAGCGATTGCACGTGGCTCTTGGAAGCCCCCAGCTCCCTCGTCCTGATGATGGTCCCCATTCCTTCTTGGTGGTGGTGGCAGAGGAGGAAGGCCTGCGTTGCCTTGCGGGCGGTCCTCGCGAGGCTGATCTCTCCAGGCTCCCTCGCGAGGCTGGTCCTGCCAGCGGTCCTCGCGAGGTCGGTGACGCCACCCTTGGCGAGGGCCACGGTCGTCCCATCGTCCTCTACCTCTTGCTCCGCCTCGGTCGTAGCCCCGATCGTTGTGCTCGGGGCGTCGACCGACGCGACCTTCTCGCACGGCCCTGAGCTCTTGGCTCGTTGGTGTTATGGGTGTGGAGATCATGGTACACACAGTACCGGCTGCCCTTGGACGACTCCGGCTGGTCCCTGTCGTGCTTGGTGTCCGGCTCTGCTGCAAGCACAGCTGCTCCCTTGCACTTCACATCCTTGGCCTTGACTTTCTTCTCTTCCGGGTCCGCTGCCGGGAGCTCAAGAAGGGAGAGGTGTCCCTCCTCAGCCCTTGCGCACTTGGTCGCCAGGTTGAACAGCTCCAGAGACGTGCACAGATCTTCATGGATTGCCAGCTCCTCCTTCATCTTGACGTCGCCAACACCATCGGAAAATGCAGAAACAATGGCCTCCTCTGTCACCCTGGGAATCTTGAGGCGAGCGTTGTTGAAGCATTGGATGTACTTCTGCAAGGTCTCTCCAGGCTGCTGCTTGATGCGGCACAGGTCACCCACGGCCGGCGGGCAGTCGCGAGTGCCCTGGAAGTTGGCGATGAAACGGGTGCGCATCTCATCCCAGGAGGAGATCGTGCCAGGAGCCAGGTTCAGGAGCCAGGTGCGGGCACCGTCCTTGAGCGCCATGGGAAACCAGTTTGCCATGACCTTTTTGTCTCTGTTGGTGGCTTCGATGCCCAGCTCGTACAGCTGTAGGAACTCTGCAGGGTCTGCAGTGCCGTCGTAGCGAGGAGGCAGGTCAGGCTTGAACTTGCCTGGCCAGGCGACACCGCATAGCTCGGGGGTGAAGGCACGGCAGCCTGCAGTGGCCACCGGAGCCCTCTGCTGATGCTGGGCTTGCTCCGGGGGATTCCAGTGCATCGCCGCTTGGAGCAGCGCGGGGTCTTGGTGTGCTGGCGCAGGGATGCGGTCATGGTGCGCCGGTGCTGGGAGCATGCAGGCACCGTCTTGGGGACGAGGGATCTCTTGGCAGCTCCTTTCTTGTCGCGCGGGCGCCGGACGCGGTGGATCTCGTCCTGGGGCCGCGCGCCTTGGAGCCAGGGCGCCTTCTTGGGGAGGAGGTGGCGGAGGCACCTCCTGATCTGCGTCTCCTGCGCAGGACGAAGGGCGAGGCAGCGAGAGGGACAGCACAGGAGATCCCCTGCAGCACTGACAAGCTCGATGATGCGGGCGAGCCAGTCCTCGTAGAGGTCGTCGACGGGACGGTAGTGCAGGAGCTCATGCGCCAAGAGCAACGCGGCATGTGCATCCGTGGGGGCGCGTCGGGCGTGGGACGACGAACCGGCTGGAGTCAGTGACGGGGTGGCGGTGCAGCCTTCCCGCCGCACCGATGGATGCAGAGACGAGGCCTGCTGCTCGTTCCCCGCCGGGCTGGTGGCGGCGTTGGAGGCAGGCGGCGGGGAACGAAGGGGACACCCGCCGACGGGCGCCGTCTGGGCGACGCAAGCGGCGAGAGCAGCCCGACGCTCGGCGCGAGCCTAGCGAGCGTCAGCCATGGACACGACGGAAGATCGAACGCGAACATCGGAAGAAAGATTCCGACGCACCCCTACCTGGCGCGCCAAATGTCGGATGTTGGGTTCCGGCAGACCCTTAAGGTTCGAACACTGGGGTGCGCACGAAGATCTCTCCCCTACTGATCTACGTCCGATCGCCTCGTGAGATCTAAGCTAGAAACGATGAAGAACACAAGGGACACGAGATTTATACTGGTTCGGGCCACCGATGTGGTGTAATACCCTACTCCAGTGTGTGGTGTGGTGGATTGCCTCTGGGGCTGATGATGAATAGTACAAGGGAAGAACAGCCTCGCAAGAGGTGTTCTTGAGCTGGCGCGATGAACTGCTTGGGTGAGTTCGATCGCCTCTCTCTCTCTTTCTCTCAGCTGACGTCCCTTCCAGATGCCTCTACTCTGTGGTGGGTAGCTCTATTTATAGAGGCCCCGGGCCTCTCCCCAAATATTGAGCGGGAAGGGCGCCAACAACGGCCATTTCGAAGGGGAACATCTAGTACAAGTTATCCTGACTAAAGTTGGTCTTCGGCTGCCAAAAGCACTGGTGATGACGCCGTCTTGGGCTCCACGGTGACCTCCATCCTACCGCTCCGCTGGTCGTGGTCTCATTGCACTAAAATGGCAACCTTTGCCTGATGCCTCGGTACTCCACGTTTGTGCTTGCCCCCTTTGCACCAAAGAGGAAACAAGGACACTGCGCAGGCCGGCGCCCGCCTGGCCTCGATCGTCATGGCTTGCGTCACGAGAACCTTGCGAGGTACCCTGCCTTGATCTCTCCGCCTCCTTGCGAGCCTGTCTGGAGAGGCCGTCCCTGAGGAAGCCTTGCGTTGTCCGCCCCGCGAGGCTTGGCCCCTCGCGAGGGTCTTGAGTCTTGTGCTGATGAAGATGAGCCGTATTGGGCTACCACTTGAGCCACGCCGCAGGCCGCAGGCAGGCAAGTCTGGGGACCCCCGTTCCCAGAACGCCGACATACTCCATGTATTTTTTTACAGAGAGAGTAGTATATTTTTTGTGACATGCATTAGTAGATATTGCTAGTCAAATACTAAATCCAGACGGATGTGGTAGTACTAGTAAATCCAGACGGTGGTGCTAGTACTAGTAGTACTGTACTACCCGTTGGTCAAATTATAACGTGCTGCTCCTCACAATGAAGTGCCAAGACCTTGCGTCGGAGATGACACCTGAGTGTAGGCGGCGTGTTCGGCATACCAAAGTCAGCCTCACCGTGTGTAGTCACCATCATCATGGATGTAGAGCTAGCCTGCCTACAACTTGCTATGTTTGACATAATTCCCGTGCGTTGCCATGAATAATAATAAATACTGTACTCAAGTAATGGGTATATCGTTGCCGCACCTATACACACAAACATTAATCATAACATAGTATTGATACGTATCAAACGTATCTATAACTTGTGATTGTTCCATGCTGTTATATTATCATTCTGTGATGTTTTACAATCCTTTTACATCAACTTCATATCATTTTTGGGGACTAACCTATTGACATGGTGCCTAGTGTTAGTTGTTGTTTTTGCTTGTTTTTTACTTCGCAGAATATCAGTACCAAACGGAGTCCAAACACAGCAAAACTTTTGGGAGTTTTTTGGACCAAAAGACAACTTGGGAGCCAAGGAAGCACCTAGGGGGAGGCCCGTGGGACCCACAAGACACCAGGGAGCACCAGAGGCCCCTCGCACGCCCTTATAGATTGTGGGGCCCACTGGGGTCTCCTACACCACCTCTCAGCTCTAAATACCCTAATATTACAGAAACCCTAGGGGAGTTGACGAAACACAATTCCAGCGGCCGCATGTTCCAGAACCACGAGATCCAATCTAAAGCCCTATTCTGGCACTTTGCCGGAGGGGAACACGATCATGGAGGGGTTCATCATCCTCATTGGTGCCTCTCCGATGATGCACGAATAGTTCACCATAGACCTACGGGTCTGTAGGCAGTAACTAGATGGCTTCTTCTCTCTTTTTTGATTCTCAATACAATGGTCTCTTGGAGATCTATTTGATCTAATGACTTTTTGTGGTGTGTTTGTTGGGATCCGATGAAGTTTGAGTTCATGATCAGATCTATATCCATGAATATTATTTGAGTCTTCTTTGATCTCTTATATGCATGATTATTTATAGTCTTGTATTTCTTCTTCGAATCTTTGGTTTAGTTAGGCCAACTAGATCAATTTCTCTTGCAATTGGAAGAGGTGCTTTGTGATGGGTTCGATCTTACGGTGTCCACACCCAGTGACAGAAGGGTTAGCAAGTCATGTATGTATCGTTGCTATTATGGATAACAAGATGGGATCTATTCCTACATGAATAGTGTAGGATCGAAAGTATGTCTAGAGGGGGGTGATTAGACTACTTGACTAAATAAAAATCTAGCCTTTTCCCAATTTTAGTTCTTGGCAAATTTTAGCAACTTAGCACAAGTCAAGCAATCAACCTACACATGCAATTCTAAGAGTTTAGCAGCGGAATGTAAAACAATTGCATATGAAGGTAAAGGGAGGAGTTTGAGGGAGCAAACGCAATGTTGACATGGAGATTTTTTAGCCATGGTTCCTATAGGTGGTGCTATCGTACATCCACGTTGATGGAGACTTCAACCCACGAAGGGTAACGGTTGCGCGAGTCCATGGAGGGCTCCACCCACGAAGGGTCCACGAAGAAGCAACCTTGTCTATCCCACCATGGCCGTCGCCCACGAAGGACTTGCCTCACTAGGTGTAGATCTTCACGAAGTAGGCGATCTCCTTGCCCTTACAAACTCGTTGGTTCAACTCCACAATCTTGTCAGAGGCTCCCAAGTGACACCTAGCCAATCTAGGAGACACCACTCTCCAAGAAGTAACAAATGGTGTGTTTATGATGAACTCCTTGCTCTTGTGCTTCAAATGATAGTCTCCCCAACACTCGACTCTCTCTCACAGGATTTGGATTTGGTGGAAAGAAGATTTGAGTGGAAAGCAACTTGGGGAAGGCTAGAGAACAAGATTTATGTGGTAGGAATGGAAGATCTTGACCTCAACACAAGTGTAGGTGGTTCTCTCTCAGAAAATGTATGCTGGAAGTGTAGGTATGTTCTGATGGCTCTCTTCATGTGTGAAGAGTGGGTGGAGGGGTATATATAGCCTCCACACAAAATCTAACCGTTACACACAACTTACCAAACTCGGTGGGACCGAATCGTGAAACTCGGTCGGGTCGATTTAGGAAATAATGTGACCATTAGGATTTTCGGTGGGACCGACATGTCATCTCCGTGGGACGGATATGGTTAGGGTTAGGGCATAACGTAATCTCAGTGGGATCGATTACACAAACTCGGTGAGACCGATTTTGGTAATGGACACATAGAGGGTTGGTCAGGCAAACTCGGTGGGACCGATTCACTCATCTCGGTTAGACCAAAATGTTATGAAGGGGAAACAGGGAGTTTGCATTGAAATCTTGGTGGGACCGATATCTCATCTCGGTGTGACCGAAACGTTACGAAGGGAAACAAAGAGATTGCAATCCCATCTCGGTGAGACCGAGATCCCTATCGGTGAGACCGAAAAGACTAGGGTTTGTGGCAGTGGCTATGACATCTGAACTCGGTGGCGCCGGATAGATGATTTCGGTGGGGCCGAGTTTGACTTTTGGTTTGGGTCATATGTGGATGTGAGAAAGTTGTTGAGGGCTTTGGAGCATATCACTAAGCATTTTGAGCAAGAACCTCATTAAGCAACACCCATCCCTCCTTGATAGTATTGGCTTTTCCTATAGACTCAATGTGATCTTGGATCACTAAAAATAGAAAATGTAGAGTCTTGTGCTTTGAGCTTGAGCCAATCCTTTTGTCCTTAGCATTTTGAGGGATCCACTTTTCTCATCCATGCCATGCCAATCATTAAGCTTTCCTGAAATATTTATCTTGAAATAGCATTAGCTCAATGAGCTATATGTTGTTAGGAATTACCAAAACCACCCAGGGATAGTTGCACTTTCAATCTCCCCCTTTTTGGTAATTGATGACAACATATAGATCAAAGCTTCGACAAAAGATAATAAGATTGAAAGACATCGTCGCTTTGAGAAGTATGTGATAAGTAAGAGCCCCCCCCCTAAAGTTGTGCACTATTTTAAAATTTTGCTTTGGACTGCAAATGCACAATGAGTTAGGATCATGGGTCACTCTTCCATGTCACATACATCTTGGTGGAGCGCTCAAAATGATAATAATTAAACACATGCACTCATCACCAAGCAAAGTGAATGATCATATAAGGATATGAAAGATAATGTCATCCAACAAGCATTAAGGTAGCATATGATCAAACACATGATCATCCAAGTATCTCACAAAAGTCATAAGGTATCAAGCAAACACACACACACAAAAAAGAGTTCAACCACAAAAATCAAGAGAGATAAAAAGCAACACTCTCTCTCGAAGCCTATGATCTATACATTCTTCTCCCCGTTTGGCAACAAGTTACCAAAAAGTTCAAAAATGCATAGTACTAATCGACTCTCAGGCTTGGTCTTCATGAGGTGGTGTAGAGATGATTCCAAGGACGAAAGCATTAGTTGATGTAGCTAGAGCTGGTGGAGTAGGTGCTGGAGCTGGGGGCACTGAGGTTGTAGCAGCTGGTGCAGATGATGTAGCTCTGGTGTCTAGAACAAGCACTGCAGCAGATCTCTGACCTCTGGGCACTCTAGCAAATGCATCTGTGGTAGACTTGCCCTTCTTCTCCTCCACATCCTCCTGAAGTTGCTCAACTGCAGTTTGGATTTCTGTGACCTTCACGTCAAGTGCATAGAACTTCTGCTCTATGATTCTCTCCAAGCTCTCCTAGTTTTGAGTCAGGGTGACCAAGCCCTTCTCAATCCTCAAGGTGGAGGCAATCAAGTAGCCAAGTTGGTCTTGCTTGCTCTTCAGAAACACTTGAGATGCCTCTTCTGCAGTTGGCATCTTAGCAGCTTTCTCTGCCCTTGCTTTCTCTCTCTTTTCATGTGCTTGCACAGATGATGGTTCTTCCTCATTCATCTCAACAGTGTTATCTTCAAATTTAGGATATAGGGGTAGATGCTCCTTGTCCAAAAGATATGTGTTTGTGCCCATATTTAAGTCGATGAGCTCCTGAATGTGTGAAGCATACCCACAACTCCTCTTCTGATCAGCTGCAGTCCTCTTGATTGTTTCCACAATCAAGCTCATGACTTTGAATTTCTGAGGTATATCAAACAAGTGCAGCAAGTTGATAGCATGACCTCTGATCATGTTGTGATCTCCTGACTTGGGAAGCAATGTGTGCCTAAGAATCCAATTTATAGTAGGCAGACCAGACAACAAGTAGTGCATAGATCCAAGCTTGTGAGTTTCCAAAGCTTTGTCTAGGATCTCTCTGTACATGTGAGCCATAGAGTTGTGGAATTTCTTCTTCTCTGCATATACATCCAAGTCATCTTCAGATTCCTTAGGGGCATTTATAAGCTCAGCCCATTCCTCAACTGTGGATTGGTACCTAGTACCCTCAGACATCCAGACAATCTTCCCATCTGGGTAGAAGTGAGCCGTGGAGTAAAACTGCATAATGAGCTCATCATTCCATTTGGTGAGCTTTTGGGCAACAAAGTCATCAACTCCACAAGACTTGAAGCTGTCAAACACTCCTGGATAGTGAGCTTCATTCTTCTTCATGTAATCCCAGTTGATCCTTCTCATGTCACACACAATGGGCTTCTTGTCAAGCAAGATAGTCTCATAAAAGTCCTATTGCGCATTGGTGTGAAATATGTAGTCAACTGTTGTCCTTCTTCTCACAGCATAAGGATCTGACTGTCTCCACAATCTCAGTCCAGCATCCTTTCTGATATGCATGTCTTAAGCAACTAGATGAGCATCATTGTGATCAGGAATCTTAGGCTTCAACTTTCTCAACACAAGAGAATCAACTTCTTCTTCAGCAGCTTCAGGCACTGGGGCCTTGTTCTTTTCAGATGCAGGAATATTTCTGGTATTCCTCTTGGGTTTAGGCTTTGGTACTGGGGCAGCAGCCTTGGGAGCAGCTTTGGGCTTAGATGGAGCAGCCCCTGACTTGATTGCATCTCCCATTAGCTTCTGAGCTTTAGGAGCTGGTGCAGCATCCTCTTCCTCTTCTTCTTCCTCATCAGAAGATCTCCTCATAGAGTGCTTGCCAAGGACTTCGGCAGTAGTAGTTCTGACTCTCTTCTTCTTCTTATCTTGGCCAGCAGATTCTTCGTCAGACTCAATGGTGAACTTCATGGTTTCACCAGTGGCAACCTTCCTAGGTTTGGAAGTGGGAATTCTCCTGGCAGGTACCTCCTTGTGCATGCCTGGCTTGGTGGTAGCAGCTGTGCCATATTCCTTTTTCAGCACCTTCTTCTTAGAAGTGGCCTCATCCTCAATAGCCACATAGTCCTCATCTTCAGAATCTGAGGTTTTCTTCTTCCTTGTCCTGGTGGCAGCTTTTGGCAAATTGCTGGGTGTGCTCCTGCTGCCATCATAGCTGCTTGAGGGACTAGTGCCCTCACTCATCTGAACTTGCTCCTCTATCTTGTTCTGACTGTCCCTTTGATCAGACATCCTGCAAACTTACTGACAGCAGACCCTGCGAACAGATGTAGATGAGGTAGAGCGGATGAGCATCACAAACCACAGAGGTTTTTGCACAAAAATTGAATCAAAAACTTAGTTTTAGTTTTCCACAGAAAGCATTTTGGAGCTACCGATTTGTAAACTCGGTGATACCGAAGCAGCTTTTGGAACCTAAACTAGTGAACTCGGTCAGACCGAGTCACAGTTCGGTGGCACCAAGACTGTTAGGGTTTCACAAAGAATCGATCTCGGTCGCACCGATTGGCAATTCTCGGTCAGACCGAGAATCACATGTGCAATGGCCTGAGCCAAATCGGTGAGACCGATTTCTACAACTCGGTCGGCCCGAGATGAATTCTGCGGAAACCTAACCCTAAATTTTCAATCCAAAACTAATCTATGGAGTAGTTTCCCTAGATAGAAAGATTTCAAACGTGGAAAGATTCATGGCAATGCAATGTGCTAGGAATCGGAGTTAATGATAGCACACAGTTTCAAGTCCATTCCCTAGTTCAGCAATGAACTCGCTACGGGGGCAACAACGGGGCAGAATGCCATTGACGGCGGCGGAGACCAACGGCGGGAGGTCGCTGGCGACAAGGAGGACGATCCGGAGACCCGAGGAGGCAAAGCAGGCTATGCGTGGGCGAAGGGGTTCCGGAAAAAATTCCAAATTTTGACCCAGGGGTATATATAGCCTAACCCTGTCGGTGTGACCAAGTGGAACAACTCGGTGTGACCGAAAAGTTCTAATCAGTTGCACCGAGGTTGAAAACCTAGATCAACTTAGTGATCTCGGTGCCACCTAAAATGGTGAATTGGTCAGACCGAAATGCACAAAGAAGTTTTGGAAGTTTAAGTCTATGATGAATCAGGGACTTCGAGTGCTCCTCACACAGAGTGGTTCGAATCTGACTTGATCAAACTTTTTTATGTAGCATGAATAGAGTTTGAGACAAGAAAGTCATAGATAGCTAGAGAAGGTTCTTCGGCATTCTTGTCCATCCACTTGGCAAAAGAAAAGAAACAGAACAATCAAAACAACAAGTGGATGTCCTCGAATGAGAAAAATATGCAACCAACATGCTCACACAATAAATGGCAAATGAAATATGTGGCAAAGCATGCACAACCAATTCTAGCATCTATCAAACAATTGGCGATGACTAGGTCATCTATATATGAGTATATTAACTTAGGAGTCAAATGAGAACATTTGATTATAGGTCATACTCATCGTTTAAGCACAAGTGGGGTTACCACTTTTACATAAAGCATTGTTGTGTTCACACCATTAGAGTTGCCTTAGCTCAATTCTTAGAGTAAAGCTCCCCCTAGATGTGAGATCCCCCCTAAGAGGGATGAACTAACCTTGGGTTTTGTCGATGAGGACTTCATGTAGGTGTCGAAGATGTGGATGCTCAATGTTGATGTAGATCATTTGGAGCAATCCATTGGAGTGGGTTGCACTTTCAACATCTACATGGGTTAGTCCCACAAGGAACAAACAAGGATATCCATAGACATAGAGTGATGCATACACAAGATGATGTCCATGAAAGCATTAGGTTACCTTGTCCCTTGTCTTACCAACAAGAGGGTTTGTGACTCCTTGAACTAGTGCAAGATGTGGAAGTTGATTGCACTTTTCCTTGCCAAAATGATAAGAGTGGAGTATGTTGGCGGAGTCACCCTCAAGAACACTCCAGTTCTTCTTCAAATGCATCAATCTCCTCTTGAAGCTTGTCCTTGCCTTTTTGATTGTGGTCTTGTGGTGGAAGATCATCTTGAGCTTGTGTCCCTTTGAAAGAAGTGGGATCATACTTCTCTTGTTGAGGAACAAACTTCGTCTTGGGGTATTAATCTTCCCACTCAACTCCATTGGCATTGAACTTTCATTCAAAACCAACACCTTGATTCTTCCGGTGCCTTCCTTGCTTGCGTACAATTTCCTCGAAATGCTTACTTCCGGCAAGACTCTTGTACAATAAGCTATTTTCTTGCTCAAGTGTAACTTGGCTAAGAGAATCATTAGTGGAATCAAGAGAACTACTAGAAGCAACAACATTGGATTTAGCATCATTATTGTTACTACTAGAAGAAGAATCTTTCTTGTTCTTGTTATTAGACTTGACTTGAGGCATGTAAGTAGACAAGAGTAAACGTTTGGCAATGTAAGAAGAACTTTTCTTGCAAAGATCATCATTCATTGCCTTTCAAAACTCATGCTCTTGCTCAAGGTTGAGCTTTTCAAAGTGTAACTTCTCATGAGTCTTTAAAAGTTCTCGATGATCTTCCAAGATAGTTTCATGAGCTAACTTAAGAGTGTTTAGTTCTTTAGTTAGGTGCTCAATCTTCTCCTTATCATTTTCATTCGTTTTATCTTGATTCGCATGATTATTTGACGTTTCATCATAGTATTCATCACTAGAGTTGTCAACAAGTAAATCATTGATACGTCTCCAACGTATCTACTTTTCCAAACATTTTTGCCCTTGTTTTGGACTCTAACTTGCATGATTTGAATGAAACTAACCCGGACTGACGTTGTTTTCAGCAGAACTGCCATGACGTTGTTTCATGTGTAGAAAACAAAAGTTCTCGGAATGTCCTGAAAATACATGGAGGCACTTTTTGGAAAATATAAAAAATACTGGCAAAAGAATCAAGACCAGGGAGCCCACACCCAGTCCACGAGGGTGGGGGGGGCCTGTCTTGTGGGCCCCTTGGACCTCCACCGACCTCAACTCCAACTCCATATATTCATGTTCGGAGAGAAAAAAATCAGAGAGAAAGTTTCATCGCGTTTTACGATACGGAGCCGCCGCCAAGCCCTAATCTCTCTCGGGAGGGCTGGTCTGGAGTCCATTCGGGGCTCCGGAGAGGGGGATTCGTCGCCGTCATCATCATCAACCATCCTCCATCACCAATTTCATGATGCTCATCGCCGTGCGTGAGTAATTTCATCATAGGTTTGCTGGACGGTGATGGGTTGGATGAGATTTACCATGTAATCAAGTTAGTTTTGTTAGGGTTTGATCCCTAGTATCCACTATGTTCTGAGATTGATGTTACTATGACTTTGCTATGCTTAATGCTTGTCACTAGGGCCCGAGTGCCATGATGTCAGATCTGAACCTATTATGTTTTCATGAATATATGTGTGTTCTTGATCCTATCTTGCAAGTCTATAGTCACCTATTATGTGTTATGATCCGAAAACCCCGAACTGACAATAATCGGGATACTTCTCGGTGATGACCATAGTTTGAGGAGTTCATGTATTCACTATGTGCTAATGCTTTGTTCTGGTTCTCTATTAAAAGGAGGCCTTAATATCCCTTAGTTTCCGCTAGGACCCCGCTGCCACGGGAGGGTAGGACAAAAGATGTCATGCAAGTTCTTTTCCATAAGCACGTATGACTATTTACGGAATACATGCCTACATTACATTGATGAACTGGAGCTAGTTCTGTGTCACTCTATGTTATAACTATTACATGAGGAATTGCATCCAGCATAATTATCCATCACTGATCCATTGCCTACGAGCTTTTCACATATTGTTCTTCGCTTAATTAATTTTCTGTTGCTACTGTTACAACTACTACAAAACCCAAAAACATTACTTTTGCTACCGTTACCTTTATTATCATACTATTTTGCTACTAAATACTTTGCTGCAGATACTAAGTTATCCAGGTGTGGTTGAATTGACAACTCAACTGCTAACACTCAAGAATATTGTTTGGCTCCCCTTGTGTCGAATCAATAAATTTGGGTTGAATACTTTACCCTCGAAAGCTGTTGCGATCCCCTACACTTGTGGGTTATCAAGACTAATTTCTGGCGTCGTTGCCGGGGAGCATATCTCTATTCTCTGAGTCACTTGGGATTTATATCTGTTGATCACTATGAAGAACTTGAAAGGCGCGAAAACTACGATCTATCCCTCAACTACGAGGGGAGGTAAGGAACTGCCATCTAGCTCTGCACTAGATTCTCCTTCTGTTTTGAGTAAGCTTGCGACACCTAAACCTGCTACTGCTATGAACTCTGATATGTCGCATGTTATTGATGATGCCACTTCTGCTTTGCATGATACTTATGATGAAACTACTTCTGTGCGTGATACTACTTTGCCATTAGGTGAATTTCTTGATGAACAACTTGCTAGAGTTAGGGGAATGAAATTATTGAAGATGCTATTATTGACGATAGTGATGATGAAAATTCTTCCAATGATTATGAATTGCCTGTTATTCCTAAGGGTTATGTTATGAATGAAGAAGCTGCTAGAGCTATCTTTGCTTGCAATGATAGATATGATCTTAAGAAATTATTAGCTAAATGGAAGCAGCAGTCTCTTACTGCTAGAATGAATCCTAACCCTGCTTTTGCTACTTCACCTATCTATGTTACTGATAAGGATTATGAATTCTATGTTGATCCTGAAATTATTACTTTAGTTGAATCTGATCCTTTTTATGGCCTTGAATCTGAAACTGTTGTGGCACATCTTACCAAGTTGAATGGCATAGCCACCTTGTTTACTCATGATGATAGATCTCGCTATTTTTATATCCTTAAGATATTTCCGTTCTCATTAAAGGGTGATGCTAAGACTTGGTATAATTCTCTTGCTCCTGGTCGTGTGCGTAGTCCCCAGGATATGATTTATTACTTCTCTGCTAAATATTTCCCTGCACATAAGAAACAAGCTGCCTTGCGGGAAATATGTAACTTTGTGCAAATCAAAGAAGAGAGTCTCCCACAAGCTTGGGGAGGCTTCTCCGGTTACTTAATGCTTTGCCTGATCATCCTCTTAAGAAAAATGAAATACTCGATATCTTTTATAATGGACTAACCGATGCTTCCAAGGACTACTTGGATAGTTGTGCTGGTTGTGTTTTCAGGGAAAGAACAGTCGATGAAGCTGAATTACTATAGAATAATATGTTGACTAACGAAAATAATTGGACTCTTCCCGAGCCAATTCCTGAGGAAATTCCTGAACCAATTGAGCCAACTCATGAACCTATTCCTAAACCCACTCCAAAGAAGAGAGGTGTTTTATTTCTCAGTCCTGAAGATATGCAAGAGGCAAAGAAATCAATGAAAGAAAAAGGTATTAACGCTGAAGATGTTAAGAATTTACCACCTATTGAAGAAATACATGGTCTTAATATACCGCCTGATGAAGAACCACATTATCTTGATAACCCGACACAGGTAGTAAAGGTAAATTATCTCTATAGATATGATAAAGTTGAAATCCCCTCTACTAAATTTCATAGCCCATGCTTACATGAATTTGATGACTTTATAGCTAGACAAGAAAGTTTTAATGCTTATGTTGGTAGAGAGTTAAAGAATAATGCTTTCGATATAGGACGCGTAAGCGATAATATGGCTAAAGTTAAAGGTGAACTTAAACTCATTAGCAAATATGCTTCTATGGTTGCTACTCAAGCTGAGCAAGTACTCAAAGCTCAAAATGATTTGCTTGATGATTTAAATAATAAGAATGACTTTGCTATTAGAGTGGCTACTAGAACTGGTATAATGACTCAGGAACCTTTGTATCCTGAAGGCCACCCTAAGAGAATCGAGCAAGATTCTCAGAGAAATAATTTAGAGGCACCTAGTTCTTCTAAAAAGAAGAAAATGAAAAACGATAGAACTTTGCATGCTTCTAGTGAACCTACTGTAGACACACCTGATAATCCCAATGATATTTCTATTTCTGATGCTGAAACACAATCAGGTGATGAACATGAACCTAGTGATAATGTTAATGATAATGTTCATGTTGATGCTCAACCTAGTAAAAACAATGATGTAGAGATTGAACCTGCTGTTGATCTTGATAACCCACAATCAAAGAATCAACGTTATGATAAGAGAGATTTTGTTGCTAGGAAGCACGGTATAGAAAGAGAACCATGGGTTCAGAAACCCATGCCCTTTCCTCCTAAACCGTCCAAGTCAAAGGATGATGAGGATTTTGAGCGCTTTGCTGAAATGATTAGACATATCTTCTTACGTATGCACTTAACTGATATGCTCAAAGTAAATCCTTATGCTAAGTATATGAAGGATATCATTACAAATAAAAGAAAGATACCGGAAGCTGAAATTTCCACCATGCTTGCTAATTATACGTTTAAGGGTGGAATACCAAAGAAACTTGGAGATCCGGGTGTACCAACTATACCATGCTCCATTAAAAGAAATTATGTTAGAACTGCTTTATGTGATCTCAGAGCCAGTGTTAGTGTTATGCCTCTCTCTTTATATCGTAGACTTGAATTGAATAAGTTGACACCTACTGAAATATCTTTGCAAATGGCTAATAAATCAATTGTTATACCTGTCGGTATTTGTGAGGATATGCCTATTGTGGTTGCAAATGTCACTATCTTAACGGACTTTGTTATTCTTGATATTCCTGAGGACGATAGTATGTCGATTATCCTTGGTAGACCCTTTTTGAATACTGCAGGGGCTGTTATTGATTGCAACAAAGGCAATGTCACTTTTCATGTTAATGGTAATGAGCATACGGTACACTTTCCGAGGAAACAATCTCAAGTTCATAGCATCAATTCTATTGGAAAAGTTCCAACTATCATTATTGGAGGTTTCGAATTTCCTCTCCCAACTGTCAAGAAAAAGTATGATATTCTCATTGTTGGGGATTTTCATATCCCCGTTGAGGTAACTTAGTGTTATTCGAAATTTCTCCGGTTCCGTGTTATTCGGAATGAGTTTGTTAACAAGACTTGATCAACCTTGTTAGTGGATTCATTTTGATGATCACGAGATGGATGAAACTAGAAGGCACAACCTTCTGTACCCTCTTTTTACTTTTTGTTATTTAGAATAAAAATAGCAAAAATAGTATTACCTGTCTGTTTTCTGAATTATCCGTGCATTAAAAAATATCCCGAAAATAAAAGTGCTCCAAATGCCCTGCAAATTTAGTATGATTTTTATGGAATATTTAAAGATTTTAGGCACTGAAAACACTGCAGGAGGGGCAAGCACCAGGCCACGAGAGTGGAGGGCGCGCCCACCCCCTGGGCGTGCCCCCCTATCTCGTGGGCCCCTGGTGGCCCCCCTCTACTTATGCCAGCACCCACACACTTCATCTTCTACCCAAAAAAATCCCCATCCAGCTCAAGTACGAGTTCTAGCTCTTTTTGCTGCGATTTTCGATCTCCTTGCTCAAAGCTCCATTCACAAAACTGCTTTGGGAGATTGTTGCTTGGGATGTGACTCCTCCATTGGTCCAATTAGTTTTTGTTCTAGTGCTTTATTCATTGCAAATTTTTGCTGCATAGGTGACCATGTTCTTGAGCTTGCATGTTGACTTTATGAGGTCCCAAGCAATTCCAATGCATGATATAGGATCTAGGCACTTGTAGGAGTAGTTGCTACCAATCTTATTTAGTTTTATTCACTTTTATTTTGAAGTTACTAAAATTTCAGAAATTTTCAGAAAATGTTAAGGAAACTTTTGAGGGGCTCTTCTAGCCAAGGCTCTCAGGAAAAACAAGCTAAAGAGAAGGAAAAAGCCAAGTATAATCTTCCTCGCTTAGCGGAAGTACGGTCGTGTGAATGGCCATGCGATGATTTCTTGAAAGAAGCTGGAATTCATGAAGATTTTTATTCTTTGATCGAGAATGCAGGCCTCACTGGTTTCATCAACGACCGGATCGATCAGTATCTCTTACTCACCAATACTTTCGTGCAAAATTTTATTATTATCCTAAGAAGTCACCGCCTTCAGTATCATTTCATTTATATGATGAATTCAGAGAAATGTCTTTACGTAATTTTTGCGTGGTATCTAGGATACCCTACGAGGGAGAATTAGAGGAACCCCATCGTAAAGATGTGGATGGCTTTGTTAACACTATAGCTGTAGAGGAGCCAAAGAAGGGTTCCGAGGCGAAAATCTCTAGCATACATTTTCTTGTTTTACGCTACTTTGCCATATTTGCTAGTAGATGCTTGATTGGTCATGGAAATAGTGGAAACTTTAGTGTTCCTGACATTATCATCCTTCAACATGCCTTGCTTGGAGATAATAGTTTTAGTATGGGTGCCGTCGTTGCTAAACGGCTAGGCCTGAATCATACAAAAGGCCCCATATTTGGAGGTATCTATGCTTCACGTCTTGCTAGAAATTTTCAGATTCCTATTAGGCACCATGAGAAAGAGGAGACAAAATTGCCTCCTCACATTTTAGATTACAAGAGCATGGTAGCCCACAAGTTTATCGTTGACAACGAAGAAAGGATGCTCTTGTACAACCTTAGATTTAATAAGAAACACAATGAGACTATTATTTTGCCTGCGCCTCTGTTGCTTGATTTGACTGCAGATAATTTTCTTGTTACACCTTAAGTGATGTACACTCATCGAGCCCAAGCTTTCACTCCAGAACCTGAACCTGAGCCGGAACCTGAACTGGACCCTTATCGTGCATCATCTTTCCAGTGGGATCCGGAGATGACCAGCCAGTGGTATCTTGATTACCCCTCCCAGTACACCGGGGAGAGTAGCAGCAGTCCTTGGTACTAGACCAACTTAGGCCAAAAGCCTAAGCTTGGGGGAGTACGTATTTCTCACCGACTTTACATTCATGTTCACACACTAGTCGTCGGTGCTCATACTCTTTCATTGTATTATCCATGTTAGTTTAATTTTCTTTTTCTAGTTTTCTTCTTGTGTGTTTGATAAACCTTGAGAAAAACCAAAAAAATTAGTTAGTTTAATTTCTTTGCCTGTAGTAGACATTAAAATGAAAACCCAAAAAGATTTCTAGTTCTTCTTCTTACTTGTTGGGAGCTTTCCCGTGTAAATAGTTTTATTTTATTTCCTTTTCTTTGGGGGTCGAGAGTAGAAGACCATATTGAAAATGCTTAGTGGCTCTCATATGCATGATTGTTTATTTAATTTAGAGCCCATATTACCTGTCTTCTCTTTTGAGTTGAATGCTTGCAGATTCCAGCTTAGTCCAATGCACGTGCACTCTTATTATTATACACATCGTTCGGTCGTGCAAGTGAAAGGCAATAATGACGATATATGATGGACTTATTGAGATGAGAAAAGCTGGTATGAACTCGACCTCTCTTGTTTCTGTAAATATGATGAGTTCATCGTTTCTGATTCAGCTTATTATGAAGTAAACATATTTGCAATGACATTTAGAGATTATAGTTGCTTGTGCCATGCTTGATTAGCTATGAGTTATAATGGTTTAACTTGCGTGCCAACATGCTATTAGAATGATTATGATGTGGTATGATGGGATGGTATCCTCCTTTGAATGAATTGAGTGACTCGACTTGGCACATGTTCATGCATGTAGTTGAAACAAATCAACATAGCCTTCATGATATTTATGTTCATGGTAGATTATATCCTACTCATGCTTGTACTTGGTGTAAATTAATTTTAATGCATGTTTATAACTATTGTCGCTCTCTCAGTTGGTCTCTTCCCAGTCTTTTGCTAGCCTTCACCAGTACTAAGCAGGAATACTGCTTGTGCATCCAAACTCCTTAAACCCCAAAGTTGTTCCATATGAGTCCACCATACCTTCCTATATGCAGTATTTACCTGCCGTTCCAAGTAAATTTGTATGTGCCATACTCCAAACCTTCAAATGAAATTCTGTTTTGTATGCTCGAGCAGCTCATGTTTCAACTAGGGCTACTATATCTTCCATGCTAGGTGGGTTATTCTCAAGAGGAGTGGACTCCGCTCCTCAATCACGAGAAAGGGCCGGTAACCGGGATGCCCAGTCCCATGATCTAGAAAGATCAAAGCAAATCAAAATAATTAAACAAAACTCCCCCAGGGCTGTTGTTAGTTGGAGGCACTCGTTGTTTCGAGCAAGCCATGGATTGATGCTTGTTGGTGGTTGGGGGAGTATAAACCTTTACCATTCTGTTTGGGAACTGCCTATAATGCATGTAGTATGGAAGATACAGTCATCTCATAGTTGTTGCATTGACAGTGAAAGTATGCCGCTCAAAATGTTATTCAATCTCTATTTTAAAATCGAGCTCTGGCACCTCTACAAATCCCTGCTTCCCTCTGCGAAGGGCCTATCTATTTACTTTTATGTTGAGTCATCACCCTTCTTATTAAAAAGCACCTGCTGGAGAGCACACTGTCATTTGCATTCATTACTATTGGTTTATATTGGGTATGACTTGACTGGATCTCTTTTACCATTAATTACAATGTTTAGTCAGTCCTTGATCTTTAAAGGTGCTTTGCATTTATGTTTTGCGGTCTCAAAAAAGGCTAGCGAGATACCATTTTGTTATATCATGTTATGATTGTTTTGAGGAAGTGTTGTCATCCGAGTTTTATTATTATGGCTTGCTAGCTGATTATGCTATTGGTATGAGTAATTGTGAGACCTAAGTGTTATTGTGAGTATGGTTAGTTCATGATATTTGCTGAAACCTGAATGATGGCTTTGCATGTTTACAACAACAAGAGCAAACAGAGTTTGTAGAAGTTTTTCTTTATCACTTTCAGTTTATCAACTGAATTGCTTGAGCACCAGCAAAGGTTTAAGCTTGGGGGAGTTGACACGTCTCCAATGTATCTACTTTTCCAAACACTTTCGCCCTTGTTTTGGACTCTAACTTGCATGATTTGAATGAAACTAACCCGGACTGACGCTGCTTTCAGCAGAACTGCCATGATGTTGTTTTATGTGTAGAAAACAAAAGTTCTCGGAATGTCCTGAAAATCCACGGAGGCACTTTTTGGAAAATATAAAAAATACTGGTGAAAGAATCAAGACCAGGGGGCCCACACCCTGTCCACGAGGGTGGGGGGCGCGCCCCCTCCCCCTGGGCGCGCCCCCCTGTCTCGTGGGCCCCTTGGACCTCCACCGACCTCAACTCCAACTCCATATATTCACGTTCGGGGAGAAAAAAATCAGACAGAAAGTTTCATCGCGTTTTACTATACGGAGCCGCCGCCAAGCCCTAATCTCTCTCGGGAGGGCTGGTCTGGAGTCCGTTCGGGGCTCCGGAGAGGGGGATTCATTGCCGTCGTCATCATCAACCATCCTCCATCACCAATTTCATGATGCTCATCGCCGTGCGTGAGTAATTCCATCGTAGGTTTGCTGGACGGTGATGGGTTGGATGAGATTTACCATGTAATCAAGTTAGTTTTGTTAGGGTTTGATCCCTAGTATCCACTATGTTCTGAGATTGACGTTGCTATGAATTTGCTATGCTTAATGCTTGTCACTAGGGCCCGAGTGCCATGATTTCAGATCTGAACCTATTATGTTTTCATGAATATATGTGTGTTCTTGATCCTATCTTGCAAGTCTATAGTCACCTATTATGTGTTATGATCCGACAACCCCGAAGTGACAATAATCGGGATACTTCTCGGTGATGACCATAGTTTGAGGAGTTCATGTATTCACTATGTGCTAATGCTTTATTCCGGTTCTCTATTAAAAGGAGGCCTTAATATCCCTTAGTTTCCGCTAGGACCCCGCTGCCACGGGAGGGTAGGACAAAAGATGTCATGCAAGTTCTTTTCCATAAGCACATATGACTATTTACGGAATACATGCCTACATTACATTGATGAACTAGAGCTAGTTCTGTGTCACTCTATGTTATAACTATTACATGAGGAATCGCATCCGGCATAATTATCCATCATTGATCCATTGCCTACGAGCTTTTCACATATTGTTCTTCGCTTATTTACTTTTCCGTTGCTACTGTTACAACTACTACAAAACCCAAAAACATTACTTTTTCTACCATTACCTTTATTATCATACTATTTTGCTACTAAATACTTTGCTGCAGATACTAAGTTATCCAGGTGTGGTTGAATTGACAACTCAACTGCTAACACTCAAGAATATTCTTTGGCTCCCCTTGTGTCGAATCAATAAATTCGGGTTGAATACTTTACCCTCGAAAGTTGTTGCCATCCCCTACACTTGTGGGTTATCAATCATCATCACCTAATAAGTCATCTTCATCACTATTGAAATCAACATACTCGGGGTGTGATACCTTTGGGCCTTTAGCCATGAATCATCTTCCAAGTCCTTCATTTTGTGAGTCAAATATGTCGTAGGAGTTGGTTGACACAAGTGCTAGACCGGCAACACCTTCCTCTTGAGTATATTCGGAGTCGGAGTGATAGCTTCTCTCGGAGTGATTGTCGGAGTCGGAGCCGGATACCCATTCACCAACATGAGCTTGATGTCTTTGTTTTGTGTAGCTCCTTGATGACTTGTCCTTCCTTTCCGAATCCTTGCTTCTCTGGGATGTTCTTCGTTCATAACGATCATCTCTACTCCTTCTTTCTCCTGATGGTGATTCTTCTCTTCTACTTCTTCTTTTTGGAGAATCTTCTCTTCTTTTGTAAGGAGTCGTACACTCATTGGAGTAGTGTCCGGGTCTTCCACAATTGTAGCAGTTACACTCACGACTAGAAGATCTTTTGTCATTGCAGGACCTTGACTTGGAACTTCTTTCCTTGCTTATATTCTTGTAGAATTTGTTGAAGTTCTTCACCATTAGGCTCAATTCTTCATTGAAGGTTTGTTTCTCACTTGATGATGTGGGAGCTTCACATGAGGCTTTGTAAGCACCACTTGACTTGTTGTGGAGCTCCTCCTTATCCTTGAGTGACATCTCATGAGCAACAATTCTTCCAATGACTTCTGTTGGCTTGAGATCTTTCTAATTGGGCATCATTTGGATCAAAGTGCACACGATATCATATTTTCCATCCAAGGCTCTTAGTATCCTCTTGATGATGAATTTGTCGGTCATCTCTTCACTTCCTAAGCCGGCAATCTCATTTGTGATGAGAGCGAGCCTAGAGTACATCTTGGTGACGCCTTCACCATCCTTCATTTTGAACTTGTCAAGTTGACTTTGAAGCACATCCAATTTGGATTCCTTGATGGAGTCGATACCTTCGTGCATGTCAATCAAAGTATCCCAAATTTCCTTTTCATTCAGCTGATTTTGTTGAATTCTTCGGGGCACAATCCGTTGAAGAGGATATCACAAGCTTGAGCGTTGTATTGCAGAATCTTCAACTCTTCCACGGTAGCTTCACGGTTCGGTTCTCTCCCATCAAAGAATTCACCTTGCAAGCCAATACACACAATAACCCAAACGGCGGGGTTATGTCCAAGAATATGCATATTCATCTTATGCTTCCAACTAGTAAAATTAGTACCACGAAGTAAGGACCTCTACGGTGATAATTTCCCTCGCTAGACGCCATACTCTCCTAGGTTGTGAAACCAAGGCTGTGACCACCAAAATCTATGGAAATCAAAGCAAATGGAGACCAAAGCTCTGATACCACTTGTAGGATCGAAAGTATGTCTAGAGGGGGGGTGATTAGACTACTTGACTAAATAAAAATCTAGCCTTTTCCCAATTTTAGTTCTTGACAGATTTTAGCAACTTAGCACAAGTCAAGCAATCAACCTACACATGCAATTCTAAGAGTATAGCAGCGGAATGTAAAACAATTGCATATGGAGGTAAAGGGAGGAGTTTGAGGGAGCAAACGCAATGTTGACACGGAGATTTTTTAGCCGTGGTTCCGATAGGTGGTGCTATCGTACATCCACGTTGATGGAGACTTCAACCCACGAAGGGTAATGGTTGCGCGAGTCCACGGAGGGCTCCACCCACGAAGGGTCCATGAAGAAGCAACCTTGTCTATCCCACCACGGCCGTCGCCCACGAAGGACTTGCCTCACTAGGGGTAGATCTTCATGAAGTAGGCGATCTCCTTGCCCTTACAAACTCCTTGGTTCAACTCCACAATCTTGTCGGAGGCTCCCAAGTGACACCTAGACAATCTAGGAGACACCACTCTCCAAGAAGTAACAAATGGTGTGTTGATGATGAACTCCTTGCTCTTGTGCTTCAAATGATAGTCTCCCCAACACTCAACTCTCTCTCACAGGATTTGGATTTGGTGGAAAGAAGATTTGAGTGGAAAGCAACTTGGGGAAGGCTAGAGATCAAGATTTATGTGGTAAGAATGGAAGATCTTGACCTCAACACAAGTGTAGGTGGTTCTCTCTCAGAAAATGTATGCTGGAAGTGTAGGTACGTTCTGATGGCTCTCTTCACGAGTGAAGAGTGGGTGGAGGGTAAATATAGCCTCCACACAAAATCTAACTGTTACACACAACTTACCAAACTCGGTGGGACCAAATCGTGAAACTCGGTCGGACCGATTTAGGAAATAATGTGACCGTTAGGATTTTCGATGGGACCGACATGTCATGTCGGTGGGACCAATATGGTTAGAGTTAGGGCATAACGTAATCTCGGTGGGACCGATTACACAAACTCGGTGAGAGCGATTTTGGTAATGGACACACAGAGGGTTGGTCAGGCAAACTCGGTGGGACCGATTCGCTCATCTCGGTTAGACCAAAATGTTATGAAGGGGAAACAGGGAGTATGCATTGAAATCTCGGTGGGACCAACCGCTCATCTCAGTGTGACTGAAACTTTACAAAGGGAAACAGAGAGATTGCAATCCCATCTCGGTGAGACCGAGATCCCTATCGGTGAGACCGAAAAGACTAGGGTTTGTGGCAGTGGCTATGACATCTGAACTCGGTGGCGTCGGATAGATGATTTTGGTGGGGCCGAGTTTGACTTTTGGTTTGGGTCATATGTGGATGTGAGAAAGTTGTTGAGGGCTTTGGAGCATATCACTAAGCATTTTGAGCAAGAACCTCATTAAGCAACACCTCATCCCTCCTTGATAGTATTGGCTTTTCCTATAGACTCAATGTGGTCTTGGATCACTAAAAATAGATAATGTAGAGTCTTGTGCTTTGAGCTTGAGCCAATCCTTTTGTCCTTAGCATTTTGGGGATCCACTTTTCTCATCCATGCCATGCCAATCATTGAGCTTTCCTGAAATATTTATCTTGAAATAGCATTAGCTCAATGAGCTATATGTTGTTAGGAATTACCAAAACCACCCAGGGATAGTTGCACTTTCAAATAGATCTTGTCTACATCATGTCATCGTTCTTATTGCATTACTCTGCTTCTCCATGAACTTAATACACTAGATGCATGATAGATAGTGGTCGATGTGTGGAGTAAGAGTAGTAGATGCAGCATCATTTCGGTCTACTAATGTTGGACGTGATGGCTATATATTGATCATTGCCTTGGACATCATCATAATTATTTGTTCTTCTATCAATTTCCCAACAATATTTTGTTTACCCACCGTGTGCTATTTTCTCGAGAGAAACCTCTAGGGAAATCTACGGCCCCCGGGTCTATCTGTTATCATATTTGCTTTCCGATCTATCCTTTGCCGTATTTATTTTCAGATCTATTATTCCAAAAACCCAAAAATAACTTGCTGCACTTTATCTTTACTTATTTTATTTCGTGTTTTATTCAGATCTATTTATCCAAACTCATACAAATTAATCTATCTTTTTACCGAGGAGGGATTGACAGCCCCTCTTACGCGTTGGGTTGCGAGGATTTGTTCTTTGTGTGCAGGTACCGTTTACATAGTGTTGCTTGGTTCTCCTACTGGATTGATACCTTGGTTTCATAACTGAGGGAAATACCTACCGTAGTTGTACTGCATCATCCCTTCCTGTTTGGGGAAATACCGACGCATATTCTAGTCACATCAAAAGGAATTTCCGGCGTCGTTGCCGGGAGACATCATAAACATCTACCGGGTTCCTAATCACAAATAGCATCTCCTTGCAATTTACATTATTTGACATTTGCCTCTCGTTTTCATCTCCCCCACTTCACAAGAATTTTCCTTTTATTTGTCGTCTTTTTCGTTCACCTTTTTCCCGTCAGATCTATTTTTTTGTCTGCCATCTTGCTTGCCTACTTTGTCGTTATGGCTAGTTCTTCCTCTATTCCGTGTACCCCGAGAATGAGGTTCTTAATAAAGGGGAGGGGAGAATATAAATGACTCTTGGTATATAATTTGCAATGCTCATAATAGATCTATTCGTAAGCAATCTACCATTGTTCTTCTTCGCAGTTTTTATGTGAGCATCACCACTTGGTATAGGTTCATCCTTGATACGATTACCGGTGGGAACTTCTTGATGTGTCCATCTTTGGATGCTTTTAATGCTATGGGAGATCTAGTGGGTGCACCACCTATCATTATTAATGAAACGGTCCTAACTCTTGAGCATGTTATGCAAAGATTAGATGCTATTGAAAAGAAAATGATCACCGAAGAACAAATTGAAATTTTGGATAAAAGGATGCATAAACTTGCTAATAAAATTGGGTCAAAAGCGGGAGATGTTTTTAAATTACTAAGGGAAAAGGAAATCGTAATTAACGAAAGAGTAGAGGAAATCCCTTCTCGGATTGATAAGTTGGAAGAAATTTTTAGTAACCTAAGCTCGGCCTTTCCTTCTGTTAAAAATATTGAAAAAACTCCCATAAAAATTTGCAAGTCTACACAAGTTACTAAGAACAAGGGTGCTACTTCTAATAGCAACAAGGAAGATCTTAAAATGATTAGTATTCACCCTAATTTTGTTGAAGTAGCAAAAGATCCTACTTGCAAGAATGAATTCTTCAATCTTATTCCTAGAAGTATTGTTATTGAAAGTATGCATGTTAAGTCTCTGAAGAATTCTAGTTGTGTGATTGATGAGTTGGAAACCAAAGATGACAACACTTGAATCTATGCATTATGCCTATAGCTAGGGGCATAAAACGATAGCGCTTGTTGGGAGGCAACCCAATGAATAAAATTTATTTTTGCCTTTTTCTTTCTGTTCTTGAGTGTTCATACAATTATGCTGCTGTTATGATTGTGTTTTTTATGTTTTAGTTAGTGTTTGTGCCAAGTAAAGCCTTAGGGATCATGTTTGGTGATAGTTGATTTGATCTTGTTGAAAAACAGAAACTTCTGCGTCCAGTAGCAGAATTTTGTAAAATCACAGAAGCGACGAAAAATTCTGAATTTTTTTACACAAGATTGATATGAAAATTTCCAACGATTTCCTAATGTTTTAGAACTTTTGGAGTTATAGAAGTATGGTTAGAGTTCAGATTACTACAGGTTGTTCTGTTTTTGTTGCATTGGTTGCTTATTTTGATGAATCTATGGCTTGTATTGGAGGGTATAAGCCATGGAAAAGTTGGAATACAGTAGATATAATGCAATAATAAAATATTAATGGGTTTGCAATAGTACTTAGAGTGGTGATTTGCTTTATTACTAACGGATCTCACGAAGGTTTTGTTAAGTTTTGTGTGATTGACGTTTTCAAGTTTTGGGTGATGTCGTGGGAAACCACGGCCACCTATGGGGCCATGAGCCCCTTTTTGGTTCGGCGGGGGGATAGGCACATTGCACAAAGAGCGGAGAAGCGTAGCACAGCGCGGCAGAGATCACACGGGCAGTTTTACCCAGGTTCGGGCCGTCGTGAGGCGTAAAACCCTACTCCTGCTTTGGTGGATTGATGGTGGAAATATGGTTGCGAACGTAGTGCACTTGCCCGACAAGGTTGCCTCAAGGCGAGAGTGGCTACGCTCGTATGAATGTGTGAGGGTCCGAATCAGCCAACCCTTTCTATGGTCGCCATGGGCCTCCTTTTATAGATTAAGGGGTCACCACAGTGGCAAATCAGTCTTTACACACTGATTAGATAGCAAACAGTGCTATCACACCTAACTCTGCAGGCTGACAGAGCACATTAAATGTGTCGTCTAGTGTCACATCACAGCGTGCCGGGCAAGGGTTTGCCAGCTTTGCACCTGCTTGTTTGACACGTCTTAGGACATGTGTCGTATGGAGGCGTTTGCTATAGGAAGTGGCTGCCATGTGGCAAGAAACAGCCACTTAGTCACTTAGGGGCTTGACACCGCACTGATTGATGACTTGCGTTGCTTGTGAGGTGGAGCGGTGGTGTGGCTTGCCTCCTCAAGCCTCGGCAAGCCTGCCGAGATGATCTGAAAGCTTGCTTCCGGGGTAAACCCAACCTTGCCAGGCTCGCCCGACAAGGGAGGTTCTTTGTTTAGTGATATCTTGCTCCTCTGGCTCATCTTGGTCTCCCTGATCTGCACTTGAATCCTTCAAAGGAATTGATCCCTCATGCTTCGGTTGATCTTAGTGATGTAATCTTGTCTTCGGGCCTATGCACAATCCGGACAACGGACCCAGGGTTTGTTGCACCGACAAGAGCCCCTGGGCCTGGCACGAACACGCCGCTGGGCATCATCGGGGTAGGTCCAACCAGTGCACGGGTAGGAGTGCAGGGGTGGCTCCATCCTTTGAGATCTTCTTTGCTTCTTCATTATCCCAAACTTGGGTCAGTTTCTGGTTCTCCTGCATGTCGTGCAATGCCAATCAAGGTGGGGCCATTCTTGTAATGGCCCGTGAATGACTTTAACGCATGGGCGGGTAACTGCCAATTCACTCTTCCCACCACGCCCTTATCCTAAGCCACGTATGTTGCATGCATTGTGTGGGGTAGGTAATGGAGGCGCATGGTGCGGGAGAGCATCAAGGCATTGGCCCAGTCTTCGTGGATTAGTGGAGGAGGACGGCGGTTACCCCCCGGGGAATCAGCCCCCAGCTCGCCTATAAAAGGAGGAGCGGGGGAGAAGCAGAGGCATTCATCCACATTCCTCTCTTCCTCCATTTTCTGCTTTCTCCTGGGTATGCTGAAAGGGAGAGCCCAGGGACAAGCCCCAGGCCCTAGCTCATAGCTGATGATGTCAAATGCTCGTGTCGATGTTTGGGGAGTGAGTCTGGTCTAGGCCCAGAGGTGGCGCGGTAGGCGAGCCATTCGTGGCGCGGGAGATTTCAAGCTTTCCCATTGTGGTGAAGTGCTTGCTTCCTATGCCTTGGCCATCCATCTGGCGGGGAGCGTGGTACCCCATTTGCAGCTTGTCGGCCTGGCGACCAGGTTCTCAGAGTATTCGGCGCCCGTCTGGGGCGCAGGGCTCGGGGTCGTTGGTAATCCCAGCACTGCCCCTTCCTTTGGAACCGGGGTTGACATCAAAGAGGAGGGCGCCTTCCTGCCCGCCAAAGTGGGGAGCGACGCACCTCTAGCGCCCTGGCCATTGCGGTCGCCTGCCGTCTCCTCGGGGGAGGTGCCGGACTGAGAGGTCGGCATCCTCCTCGAGCGGTGTTGATGAAGAGGAAGCTAGGGAAGACGGAGAAGGCAGGAGGCAGGCCGTCAGGTCGGAGTATGATGGCACCGACATGTTCGTCTCGTACTGGCGACCTGCCGCCTCGTCTTTCCTTTATTCCCCTCCCCTCTCCGGCACCATCATCATCGGCCTCCCGGTCACCATGGAGGGGCCGCTCTCTTGGTGCCTTCGCCTCCTCCAGCAGTCTTCCAGCTGAGCTCCGCCGACCCTCCCTGCCGGTGCTCGCGCTGGGGCTTCTAACTAGTCCCGGAGGTGGTGACTAAGGTACCGCCGAGCTGCTCCTTCCGCCCTCCTCCTTTGCAACCTCGAAACTCCCGATCTTGTCAGGCTACACTTGGCAGGCCATGACGGGACCGGGATGGCTTCCTTCTTGGGCACTACTCCTGTCCCCTTCTCTTCCCACCGCACTACCTGGGATAAGAGGAACAGGGAGAGGAGTTTACGGGGCACTTATCTTTTTTCAATCTTAAATATGTAGGCACTTGCCAAATTTTAGTTCAAATAATGTAATCTCTTGAATCCATGTTTGTGTCCTGTAAGGTCTGTACTTGTTTGATCAGCATATTAATGAAAAGGATAAACCTTGCCGGGGACTCATGCGTGTATATGTCCATGCAGAGGGGGAATGCCTCTAAATTTTTAAGTAAACTAGCTCCCCCGGCAGGCTATCCTGCCGGTACCCTATGTTTTGTTGCCGGGGAGTTAAGCCTATTGGGCACAAACCGTAAAGAGGGGCCAGCCCCCCGCCAGTCCTTTTCCACCAAAGGCCACTGTGAACACCCTGACCAAAGCAACATTCGAGTCGAAGGGTGGGAGCACCTAAGTTTCAAAGGGTAGCAGGGTTTTCTCGTGCACAAGACCTCACTTACAGAACACGTATGGATAAAAATAAGAACTTATCTGTTTGGCTTGCCGGAGACCACAGTGTTGGCTTGTCTTCTCATCTCCTCTTGGGGACTGAATCCACGGCAGGAGCCTGCAGTTTA
Organism: Triticum dicoccoides; assembly: GCF_002162155.2. NCBI lineage: Eukaryota > Viridiplantae > Streptophyta > Magnoliopsida > Poales > Poaceae > Triticum > Triticum dicoccoides. The sequence goes on from NC_041381.1 coordinate 93,233,354, forward strand.
TGCAGATGAAAATGATGCCAAATGTGATCTTATCTACATGAACATGTGATGCTCATGATATGCTTATGCATGCATGCAACTTGTCGGGGGGGCAGCGCTTCGTTTTTTCTCTGTTGCTCAAGTTTGCGCCTGGCTTTGTACAAGGGGTTACATGCAACTGAGGCAAGGCCTGTACAAAAGGGTGGCTGTCGGGCAGGGCCCGACAGCCGCGCCTTACGGGTAGAACTTGCGGAGATGCTCAATATTCCATGAGTTTTGCAATTGAATGCCATCTCCGATCTCCAGACGGACTGCGCCGGGTCTAGTGACCCATACTACCCGGTAAGGGCCTTCCCACATTGGCGTCAACTTGTTTGTACCCTTGGCAGACTGAACGCGCCTAAGGACAAGGTCGCGTTCCTCAAAACACCAGGCATGAACCCTGCGGTTATGATAGCGACGCAGAGCTTGCTGGTAGCGTGCAGCACGCGTAGCAGCTTGGAGACGGTTCTCCTCGAGAAGCACAACATCGTCACGCCAGTGTTGTTCCTGTGCTACTTCATCATAGGACAAGTACTTGAGGTGACCCGTAAATGAGTCCCGTGGGGACAACTGCTTCTGCCCCATAGAATAGGGATAAGGGAGTCTTCCCGGTAGCTCGATTTGGTGTCGTTCTGAGGGACCAAATAACCATCGGCAGCTCATCAATCCATCGCCTGCCACACTTCGGCATCTTATCAAATGTTCTTGTCTTGAATCCTCGTAGCACTTCAGCGTTCGCCCTCTCAGCTTGCCCATTGCTTCTGGGATGTGCAACAGAGGCAAATGAGATCTTGCTTCTGAGGGCATGAACATATTTCATGAAGGCGCGGCTCGTGAACTGGGTGCTGTTGTCGGTGATGATCCGAGCACGGACCCAGAAGGGGCACACCAATCCTTTCAAGAACTTGGTAGCTAACTGAGCAGTCACATTCCTCACGGCATCTACTTCCGGCCACTTTGTAAACTTTTCGATTGCAACAAACAAGAATTAAAAGCCCCCGACAGCTCGGGGGAAAGGGCCGAGGATATCGAGCCCCCAGAACGAAAACGGCCATGACAAAGGGATTGTCTAAAGAGCTTGGGCAGGCAGATGGATATTCTTGGAATGGAACTGGCAGGCTTTACACTTGGTGACTAGCTCGACCGCATCTTGGAGGGCTGTGGGCCAATAGAATCCTTGCCAGAATGCTTTCCCAACCAAAGCCCTCGATCCAATGTGGAAGCCGCACAAGCCTTTGTGTATTTCTGCCAGCAGTTCCTTTCCTCCTTCTCGGCAAATGCACTTCAATTTCACACCGTTGGGCCTTCTTCTATATAGTGTGTCATCGACAAACTAATACATATTGGCCCTTCGGGCTACTCTTTTCGGTTCTTCTTGCTCTTCGAGAAGTTCTCCGGTTTGGAGGAAGTGGACTATGTTCCTTGCCCAAGTTGGAGCCTGGGGCTCAGCAACGAGGACTAGTGGTACCTCCTCATTCATGGGATCGCATCCTCAACTGCGGGGACTGGAGGCCCAGCAGGAGGGTGCAGCCCGGCAAATGAAGGGGAGTTATTTTCGGCAGGGTCCCTTCTAGGAGCCCCGAGAGGCTCTATCGGGAGAGGCTTACCGCAGTCCAATTTCCTCCTCTTTCATGCCATTGTTGTCGGGGATATGGAGGACCGAGTGAGATGAAGAACAAAAGTTCCTGGTTCCACAGGAAGCTTCTGCGCAACGCACTTTGACAGATGATCAGCAATGCTGTTTTCCGCACGGGGTACGTGCTCTGTTTGCAATCCGCCAAAGTGCTCCTCCAATCTTCGCACTTCCTCGACGTATGCCTCCATCAATGGACTTTGGTAATCCTTGTTGACTTGTCTCACCACAAGTTGTGAATCTCCTCGAATGATCAGCTTCTTGATCCCTAATTCTATGGCAGTTTTGAGCCCGGCAAGGAGCCCTTCATACTCCGTTGTATTGTTGGTCGCCTTCTCCCGGGGAAAATGCATCTGGACGACGTACTTCAGGTGCTCCCTAGTGGGAGCAACGAGAAGCACGCCAGCTCCTCCAGCACCTCTTCATCAGTGGTAGGTGTCCATTCTGCAATAAACTCTACCAATGCCTGCTCTAAATTGTTGATGTGCTCTCAAACTTCAGGCCAGAGCTGGATAATTCCAATGCCCATTCCACTATTCTGCCGGTAGCCTCTGGGTTTCGGAGTATACTTTGCAACGGGAAGCGGGTGACAACCGTGATCTCATGGGCTTAGAAGTAGTGGAGCAGTTTCCTTGAGGCCATGACAAGGCCAAAATCAATTTTTGCACGCCAGAATACCTGGGTCTAGCCCCCTGCAACCGGGAGCTGATGAAGTATACTGGGCGCTGCACCACCTTCTTCCTTGCCACGTCCTTGGGGTTGCCTCCACTGTTGTGCTCCTCTTTGTCCTGATCCACATCTGGCCTTGTCGAGTTGTTCTCTCTCTCTCTCTCTCTCTCTCTCTCTCTCTCTCTCTCTTACCTGGACGAGTCACTTGTTGGGGCTGCTGTCTCATCCACTTCCTGCTGGGCAACTAAAGCTGCGCTAACCACTTGATTAGTCGCTGCCAGATATAGCAGCAACGGCTCTTGCGGTTTGGGTGCAACCAAAGTGGACACAGAGGATAAGTAGGTCTTCAAATCTTGCAGCACTGCGTCTGCTTCCGGGGTCCACTTCATGGGTCCTGCCTTCTTCAAAATCTTAAAGAACGGCAAGGCGCGCTCGGTAGACTTGGAGATGAACCTGCTAAGCGCGGCAACACATCCTGTCAGACGCCTCACATCCTTAACTGTCTTGCGTGCCTGCATCTGGTCGATGGCCTTGATCTTATCTGGGTTGGCCTCGATCCCACGGTGGGACACAAAGAAACCAAGTAGCTTGTCGGAGGGAACACCAAACACACACTTCTCCAGGTTCAGCTTCAAGTTGATCTTACGCAGATTAGCAAATGTCTCTTCTAAAACCTGGATGAGGGTTGATCTGTCCTTGGTCTTGACCACAATATCATCCATATAAGCTTCAATGCTCCTGTGCAACTGTGGTTCAAAACCAACCTGGACTGCTCTTGCAAAGGTGGACCCGACACTCTTCAACCCGAAAGGCATGCGCACGAAGCAATATGTGCCACATGGGGTGATGAATGAGATCTTTTCTTCATCTTCCTTGGATTGATGGTATCCAGAGTATGCATCCAGGAAGGAGAGCAAATCACACCCAGAAGTGGAATCCACAATCTGGTCGATGCGCGGCAAGGGGAATGGGTCCTTCGGGCCTGCCTTGTTCAAATCCGTGAAATCTATGCAAAGCCTCCATTTCCCATTAGCCTTGCGCACAACCACTGGGTTTGCTAACCATGTTGGATGTAGCACTCCTCTGACCAAACCAGCTGCCTCAAGTTTCTTGATCTCCTCGGTAAAAAACTGCTGTCACTCCAAGGCCTGCTTCCGAACTTTCTGCTAGACGGGTTGGGCATGTGGGCAGACAACAAGGTCGTGCTCGATTACCTCCCTAAGAACACTGAGGATATCAGATGGTTGCCAGGCAAAAACATCGATATCCGCCCACAGGAAGTCAACGAGCGCGCTTTCCTATTTGTCATCAAGGGTGGCACTGATAGTGAAAGTACCATTAGCGCCAGCCAGCCTTGTCGGGACCTTTTTAACTTGGGGTGCAGCAGCTTGGATTTCTTGATGTTGGAACTCTCCGGCACGTCATCAATTGGTGTGGCGCACTCTAAAGAGGTACACTTCCCGGATTCCTTCCCGGTGCCCCTACTAGCCTTCTTCTTTCCTTCACTTCCCTTGGCGGGAACTATGGCCTCAGCGGCCTTTGCCGCAACCGCGTCTCGGTACATCTTATCCACGCAAATAACTGTGTCTTTCTTGTCTGACGGAATGGAAATGACACCCATCGGCCCCGACATCTTCAAGGTGTTGTAGGCATAGTGGGATGCCGCCATGAACTTGGCTAGGGCCAGAAGCCCAAGGTTTCTGTTGTACGGCAGGGGGAGGTCGACCACATCAAACACAATCTTCTCAGTTCGGTAGTTCAACTCTCCTCCAAATGTCACTGCCAACGTGATCATTCCCTTAGGATGACTCCTGCCAGGATTGACTCCTTGAAATGTGCCAATGGCCTTAAGCTCTTCCCCTGCTACCTGGAGTTTGCTGATAACCTTTGGGAAATCGGATTCAACCCGGCCCCACCGTCAACCAACATCTTTGTGACTTTGAGGTTGCGGATTGTTGGTGAGACCAACAACGGCAAGCACACTACCGCAGTGATGCGGTCGGGGTGATCCTCTTCATCAAAGATGATGGGCGTGCGTGACCACTTGAGCGGCTTCCGAGAATCTACCACTGGCTCCATGGCATTGACCTCACGTGCCCACTGCTTAAGTTGCCGGTCTCGTATTTAGGGATCCGGCAAACCTTGAGAGGTTCGAACTCTAGGGTGCATGCAGAGATCTCAACCTGCCCAGCCTGCCTACTCGCGATCCTCCTAGCCTAGTGCGTCGAGCTCAAAGAGACACAAAGACACAGAGATTTATACTGGTTCGGGCCACGATTGTGGTGTAATACCCTAATCTAGTGTGGTGTGGTGGATTGCCTTGAGGGGCTATGGATGAACTAGTACAAAGGATGAACAAGCCTCAGGAGATGAGGTGTTCTTGAGCTGGTGTGGTGTTTTACTTGTTCTGATTTCCGTCCCTCACTTGGTTCTCCCCCTCCTATGGTGGAGGCTAGTCCTATATATAGTGGCCTTGGTCCTCTTCCCAACTATGAGCGGGAAGGGATTCCACAATGGCGGGATTTGGAAGGGGACAAGTAGTACAGTCTATCCTGACAAAAGTAGTCTTCGCCTGCGAAAAGCCTCTGATCGTGACGCTGCAGTGGGCTCGGTGATGAACTCCGTCCTGCCGTCCTGGTGGTCTTGGTCTTGTTGCACCAGAATGGAAACCTTTGGCTGATTCCTTGGGACTCCGCGCCTGTGGCTTGCCTCCCTTGCACCAAAGAGGAAACCTGCACTCTGCACCTGCCTGGCGCCCGTCTGACCTTGGTCGTCATGGCTCACTTCAGCTGAGCCTCATGAAGTAGCTGCATAGAACTCTCCGCCCCTCAGGAGCCCTCCTGAGGAGGCCAACTCCTTCAGGGGTCTTGGCATCATCCGCCACGCGAGGGTCTTGTGGTGTTGGTGTTGAAGCTGGGCCGTACCAGGTCGTCGATGAAGCCACGTGGTGGGCCATAGGCAGGCAGGGCTGGATACCCCCAAATCCAGGACGCCGACAGTAGCCCCGGGCCCAAGGCGCGCTCGGACTTGGCTTCCAGCCGAAGCCAAAGGGCAAGGGTGGAGCGCCGTGGGCCCTATCAGCCCGCGGCCTTGATGATGCGTGGCGACTGATTGGACGTGGGCGACTCCATTTCTCCATGCTGCCTTGGCAACTGCTCGACTTGACAACTGCATGATGTATGTAGAGAGGATCATCATTACTGGAAATCGTGGGAGACCGATGATTTACCTTCTCCCGGCTATAAACGTGCGAGCAGGTGAAGGCCCTGCCCATCTATCTTTCATCTTGCTCCCGCCTGCTTCTTCTCTTGTCCATCTTGCTCCCATGGCGCCGATCAGGAGGTTCTATGCGGCAGAGAAGGGGAAGGCTCCTAGGGAGGGGCCAAACCCTCTCTCGCCAAAGAAACAGGCTCCACCTGCCTGACGATGCCGGCGCAGGGTGAGAGGTGGTCAGGCCTTGGCAATCGAGGCCTCCGCCTGGCTTCCCCCTCCCCCTATACGCCCGAGCATAAGGTGAAGGAGTGCGTCGTTGAGTGGCGCCTCGTGAAGATGGCAGGGCTGCCATTGCCCTACCGAACGCACCACAGACCCATGCCGAGGGTAGCTTGCATGAGTTCATGGTGTGGGCGGCAATGCCCCCCGACACCTGGATCCGACTCCCGCGGTTCTTCGCCAGCGAGCTGCCTCCAAGGGGACCAGTGGAGTTGTGGCTGCAGCACGCAGGGTGCGGCAGCCTAGCCATCGGAGCTGAGGTCGAGGTCGTGCCGCCTGGAGATGTCTTCAAGACGCGAGGATGGGGCGAGGTCGCCGGGCTTGCCGAGCGGAGGGAGCCCTAGCGATCCACTTCGAGTACAACAGTGCGGCCACCTTGTTCTTCAAGGTATTCAACGAGGAGGGCGAGCGGCTGGAATGCTGCCCTGAGGGAGACAGCTCGAGGGACAGCGCAACGGGCGCTGGTTACGCTGCTCCCCCTTTAGCGCTTCGTCCAGCAGCAGTGATGACTCTTGGGAATCCAGCAACTCTCTTGAGCCCAGTGATTCTTCAGAGTCGAGTGACGATAGCTACGTGCCGCCAAGCTCCCGCTGAGGTCGCAGCGCGGCTGCGGCTACCGCCCGGCGTTGCTAGCGATACCGTAGGGCCCTGTAGTTGTTTCTCCTGCACGAGATGAAGATCAGCCCCCGTGGGGCTTGTAAGGATCGAATGTATTTAATAGTATCGCTATTTCTTTTGACTTTGTAATGGATGCGCGTATTCCAGTTCGGCTGAGTCCCTCCCTTTTCTCTCTCCTAGACAGTGCGGCGCTCTACGCTCTATGTCAAGCAACAGAGGAGGCGGCCACGAGGGTGCCCAGCGCGCCCCCTACAGGTGGGCGCGCCCCCCACCCTCGTGGGCCCCTCGAGCGTCCACCGACCTACTTCTTCCTCCTATATATACCCACATACCCTTAAACCATCGGGGAGCACCACGAAAAACTATTTCCACCGCCGTAACCTTCTATATCCGCGAGATCCCATCTTAGAGCCTTCAACGACGCTCTGCCGGAGGGGGAATCGACCATGGAGGGCCTCTACATCATCTCCAAGTCCCTTTTGATGAGTTGTGAGTAGTTTACCATAGACCTCCGGGTCCATAGTTATTAGCTAGATGGCTTCTTCTCTCTCTTTGAATCTCAATACAAAGTTCTCCTCGATCTTCTTGGAGATCTATTCAATGTAACTCCTTTTGCAGTGTGTTTGTCGAGATCCGATGAATTGTGGGTTTATGATTAAGTATATCTATGAGAAATATTTGAATCTCCTCTGAATTCTTTTATGTGTGATTAAGGTATTTGCAAGTCTCTTCGAATTATCAGTTTGGTTTGGCCTACTAGATTGATGGTTCTTGCAATGGGAGAAGTGCTTAGCTTTGGGTTCAATCTTGCGGTGTCCTTTGCCAGTGACAGCGGGGGCAGCAAGGCACGTATTGTATTGTTGCCATCGAGGATAAAAAGATGGGGTTTATATCATATTGCATGAGTTTATCCCTCTACATCAAGTCATCTTTCTTAATGCGCTACACCGTTCTTTATGAACTTAATACTCTAGATGCATGCTGGATAGCGGTCGATGTGTGGAGTAATAGTAGTAGATGCAGGCAGGAGTCGGTCTACTTGTCACAGACGTGATGTCTATATACATGATCATGCCTAGATAATCTCATAATTATTCGCTTTTCTATCAATTGCTCGAAAGTAATTTGTTCACCCACCATAATACTTATGCTATCTTGAGAGAAGCCACTAGTGAAACCTATGGCCCCCGGGTTTATCTTTTATCATATAAGCTTTCAATCTACTTTTATTTGCATCTTTAGTTTTCCAATCTATATCACAAAATACCAAAAATATATTTATCTTATCATATTATCTCTATCAGATCTCACTTTCGCAAGTGGCCGTGAAGGGATTGACAACCCCTTTATTGCGTTGGTGCGAGGTTCTTATTTGTTTGTGAAGGTGCGTGGGACTTCTGAGGAGTCTCTTACTGGATTGATACCTTGGTTCTCAAAAACTGAGGGAAATACTTACGCTACTTTGCTGCATCACCCTTTCCTCTTCAAGGAAAACCAACGCAAGCTCAAGAGATAGCAAGAAGGATTTCTGGCGCTGTTGCCGGGGAGGTATTTGCTCAAGTCAAGACATACGAAGTACCCATCACAAACTCATCTCCCTCGCATTACATTATTTGCCATTTGCCTCTCGTTTTCCTCTCCCCCAGTTCACCCTTGCCGTTTTATTCGCCCTGCTTCTGCTTTGATGTCTTACTTGGCTCGTTTGCTCGTTTGGTTGGAATAGTTGTTTATTTATTGCTAAACAGAGAACCTAAGATCTATGGATCCTCATTCTCTTGCCAATCTTTTTAAGAGGTCCAATTATGATGAACCAAATTCTAGTGATTTGAGTGCACTAGATTATCTTTATGAGGTTTTGCTTGAAATTCGTGAATGTGAAAATTGTGATGAACAAATTTATGAAGAGATTAATGATAGCTCCTTGAATAAAAAGCATGATTGCAATGATCTTATTTTAAATTCTCTTGATGTCTATTGTGCTAATAATATCCAAAACCCTAAGCTTGGGGATGCTAGTTTTGCTATGTCTACTACTTGTTGCAATGATCATGATTCGGGTGACTCTTCTTATGATCTTGAAAATTTCGTTAAACCCCATGATGAATATGAGATTGATAATAGTGTTTGCAATAATATTGAAAGTGGGTTTCGAAGAGTGTCAACTTCAGACCCCACATATTTGGAGAATGTTCAATCTTATGGTATTTTTGATAAAAGTGGGTTTGGAGAGGTCATGACTTTAGTTAATGTTAACCCCACTATTTTGGAAGAGTGTCAACTTTGCATACATATGGATCGTGTCAAGAATATGTTTTGTGATAGCTATATTATTGAATTTGCTTATGATCCTACATGTAACTATTATGAGAGAGGAAAATATGGCTGTAGAAATTTTTCTATTACTAAATTACCTCTCGTCATGTTGAGATTGCTATCGTCTCTTTCTTCTTCCTTGCATATGCTAGTTTTTGCTTGCCTTGCAAATTTGTTTGCTTATAATATGCCTATGCATAGGAAGTATGTTAGACTTAGATGTGTTTTTCACGTGTTTCACGATGCTCTCTTTGCGCTTCAATTCTTGTCTTTCATGTGAGCATCATTAAAATTATCAATGCCTAGCTAAAAGGCTTTAAAGAAAAGCACTTGTTGGGAGACAACCCAATATTTTTATTTGCTTTTATTCAATAAATATTTCATTCTAGCTTCTGTTTAGATGTGTTTTCATGTTTTAATTAGTGTTTGTGCCAAGTAGAACCTATAGGATAACCTATGGTGGTAGTTAATTTGATTCTGCTGAAAAACAGAAACTTTTCACACACGAAAATAATTTTAGTAATTCACAGAAACGTGATTTTGCATTGATTCTTTTTTATGTAGATCAATATACAGATTTCCCAGGACTTCCTATTTTTTTAGGATTTTTATAGTTCCATAAGTATTCGAGAGTTACCGATTGCTACAGACTGTTCTATTTTTGACAGATTCTGTTTTTCGTGTGTTGTTTGCTTATTTTGATGCATCTATGGCTAGTATTTGGGGGTATGAACCATAGAGAAGTTGGAATACAGTAGGTTTAACACCAATATAAATAAATAATGAGTTCATTACAGTACCTTATGCGGTTGTTTTTCTTTCTTGCACTAACGGAGCTTATGAGATTTCCTGTTGAGTTCTGTGTTGTGAAGTTTTCAAGTTTTGGGTAAAGATTTGATGGACTATGTAATAAGGAGTGGCAAGAGCCTAAGATTGGGGATTCCCATGGAACCCCAAGATATCAAGGATAACCAAAAGCCTAGGCTTGGGGCATCCCCTCTTTCGTCTTCGTCTATCGGTAACTTTACTTGGAGCTATATTTTTATTCGCCACATGATATGTGTTTTGCTTGGAGTGTCTTGTATGATATTAGTCCTTGCTTTTTAGATTACCACAATCATACTTGCTGTACACACCTTTTGTGAGAAACCCACATGATTTGGAATTTATTAGAATACTCTATGAGCTTCACTTATATCTTTTGAGCTAGATAGTGTTGCTCTAGTACTTCACTTATATCTTTTAGAGCACGGCGGTGGCTTTATTTTGTAGAAATTGTTGATATCACATGCTTCACTTATATTATTTTGAGAGTCTTTTAGAACAGCATGGTATTTGCTATGGTTATAAAATTGGTCCTAGAATGATGGGCATCCAAGTTGGGTATAATAAAAACTATCATAGGAAGTGAATTGGATGCTATGATCAATTTGATGCTTTATAATTGTTTTGAGATATAGAGGTGGTGATATTAGAGTCATGCTAGTTGGGTAATTGTGAATTTAAATAATACTTGTGTTGAAGTTGGCAAGTCCCGTAGCATGCACGTATGGTAACCATTGTGTAACAAATTTGAAACATGAGGTGCTCTTAGATTGTCATCCTTATGAGTGGCGGTCGGGGACGAGCGATGGTCTTTTCCTACCAATATATCCCCCTAGGAGCATGCGCGTAGTGCTTGTTTTTTTATGACTTGTAGATTTTTGCAATAAGTATATGAGTTCTTTATGACTAATGTTGAGTCCATGGATTATACGCACTCTTACCCTTCCATCATTGCTAGCCTCTTCGGTACCGTGCATTGCCCTTTCTCACCTTGAGAGTCGGTGCAAACTTCGCCGGTGCATCCAAACCCCGTGATACAATACGCTCTATCACACATAAACCTCCTTATATCTTCCTCAAAACAGCCACCATACCTACCTATTATGGCATTTCCATAGCCATTCAGAGATATATTGCCATGCAGCTTTCCACCGTTTATCATGACATGCATCATCATTGTCATATTGCCATGCATGATCATGTAGTTGACATCGTATTTGTGGCAAAACCACCATGCATAAATTTTCATAAATGTCACTCTTGATTCATTGCCCATCCCGGTACACCGCCGGAGGCATTCATATAGAGTCATATCTGATTCTAGTTTTGAGTTGTAATTCATGAGTTGTAAATAAATAGAAGTCTGATGATCATCATTATTAGAGCATTGTGCCCAAATAAAAAAAGGCCAAAAAGAAAAGAAAAAAGGCCAAGAAAAAAATAAAGGCCAGAAAAAAAGGCCCAAAAAAAGAGAAAAAAGAAAATAAAATAAAAAGGGGGCAATGTTACTATCCTTTTCCACACTTGTGCTTCAAAGTAGCACCATGTTCTTCATATAGAAAGTCTTTTATGTTGTCACTTTCATATACTAGTGGGAATTTTTCATTATAGAACTTGGCTTGTATATTCCTACGATGGGCTTCCTCAAAATGCCCTAGGTCTTCGTGAGCAAGCAAATTGGATGCACACCCACTAGTTTCTTTTGTTGAGCTTTCATACATTTATAGCTCTAGTGCATCCGTTGCATGGCAATCCCTACTCCTCATATTGACATCAATTGATGGGCATCTCCATAGCCCGTTGATTATCCTCGTCAATGTGAGACTTTCTCTTTTTTTGTCTTCTCCACACAACCTCCATCATCATATTCTATTCCACCCATAGTGCTATATCCATGGCTCACGCTCATGTATTGCGTGAAAATTGAAAAAAGTTTTAGATTACTAAAGTTTGAAACAATTGCTTGGCTTGTCATCGGGGGTGTGCAAGATGAGAGCATTTTTGTGTGACGAAAATGAAGCATGACCAAACTATATGATTTTGTAGGGATGAACTTTCTTTAGCCATGTTATTTTGAGAAGACATGATTGCTTAGTTAGTATGCTTGAAGTATTACTATTTCTTATGTCAATCTGAACTTTTGTTTTGAATCATTTGGATCTGAACATTCATGCCACAATAAAGAAAATTACATTGAGAATTATGCTAGGTAGCATTCCACATCAAAAATTCTGTTTTTATCATTTACCTACTCGAGGACGAGCAGGAATTAAGCTTGGGGATGCTTGATACGTCTCCAACGTATCTATAATTTTTTTATTGTTCCATGCTATTATATTACCCGTTTTGGATGTTTATGGGCTTTACTTTACACTTTTATATCATTTTTGGGACTAACCAACTAACCGGAGGCCCAGCCCGAATTGCTGTTTTTTTTGCTTATTTCAGTATTTGGAAGAAAAGGAATATCAAACAGAGTCCAAACGGAATGAAACCTTCGGGAGCGATCTTTTTGGAACAAACGTGATCCAGAGGACTTGGAGTGGACGTCAAGCAACAGAGGAGGCGGCCGCAAGGGTGCCCGGCGTGCCCCCACCCTCGTGGGCCCCTCGAGCATCCACTGACCTACTTCTTCCTCCTATATATACCCACGTACCCTTAAACCGTCGGGGAGCACCACGAAAAACTATTTTCACCACCGTAACCTTCTGTATCTGCGAGATCCCATCTTGGAGCCTTCGTCGATGCTCCGCCGGAGGGGAAATCGACCACGGAGACTCCAAGGCCCTTCCGATGAGTTGTGAGTAGTTTACCACAGACCTTCGGGTCCATAGTTATTAGCTAGATGGCTTCGTCTCTCTCTTTGAATCTCAATACAAAGTTCTCCTTGATCTTCTTGGAGATCTATTCGGTGTAACTCTTTTTGCGGTGTGTTTGTCGAGATCTGATGAATTGTAGGTTTATGATCAAGTTTATCTATGAGAAATATTTGAATCTCCTCTAAATTCTTTTATGTGTGATTAAGTTATCTTTACAAGTCTCTTTGAATTATCAGTTTGGTTTGGCCTACTAGATTGATCTTTCTTGCAATGGGAGAAGTGCTTAGCTTTGGGTTCAATCTTGCGGTGTCCTTTCCCAGTGACAGCAGGGGCAGCAAGGCACGTATTGTATTGTTGCCATCGAGGATAAAAAGATGGGGTTTATATCATATTTCATGAGTTTATCCCTCTACATCATGTCATCTTTCTTAATGCGTTACTCCGTTCTTTATGAACTTAATACTCTAGATGCATGCTGGATAGCGGTCGATGTGTGGAGTAATAGTAGTAGATGCAGGCAGGAGTCGGTCTACTTGTCACAGACGTGATGCCTATATACATGATCATGCCTAGATAATCTCATAATTATTCGCTTTTCTATCAATTGCTCGACAGTAATTTGTTCACGCACCGTAATACTTATGCTATCTTGAGAGAAGCCACTAGTGAAACCTATGGCCCCGGGGTCTATCTTTTATCATATAAGCTTTCAATCTACTTTTATTTGCATCTTTACTTTTCCAATCTATATCACAAAATACCAAAAATATATTTATCTTATCATATTATCTCTATCAGATCTCACTTTCGCAAGTGGCCGTGAAGGGATTGACAACCCCTTTATTGCGTTGGTTGTGAGGTTCTTGTTTGTTTGTGTAGGTATCTGGGACTTCTGAGGAGCCTCCTACTGGATTGATACCTTGGTTCTCAAAAACTAAGGGAAAGACTTACGCTACTTTGCTGTATCACCCTTTCCTCTTCAAGGAAAACCAACACAAGCTCAAGACGTAGCAATGACCCCTATGGCCTGTAGCTTATGGGTTTCCTGGACAATGAAGGCTTGCTTCTTGGTGGACTGGTGGCGAGCCTTCTACTTCATCGGCCGCACATTTGGGCATACCTTCAGGTGGTGCTCGATTATTCCCCTTGGGATCCCAGCCAAGTGTTTGGGTTCCCAACCGAATACATCCTTATTGGCTCGCAAGAAGTTGATCAATGCCTCCTCTTGACCCTGAGGGAGGCCAGCCCCTATGGTGAAGGTGGCGCTGGCCATCCCATCCTCGCAGATCGACACTTGCTTCGTTTTGGCTCGGTCTTCGGAGAACAACTGCTTCTTCTTGGCAGGTGCTGCTTCTGGGGCCTCCCGATCCTTCTTCTCGTTGGGTAGCGTGGTCGCGGCTGTCTTGAATGTGAGCTTGAGGGCCTGCAGCGCGCCTTTGGTGTCTCCCGCCACCGCGAGGACACCGTTGCTGCCAGGCATCTTCATGAGGTTGTACGCGGGGTGGGTCGCAGCCATAAACTGGGCCAAGGCTGGGTATCCCATAATAGCATTGTACGACAGGTCGATCTTCGCAATGTCGAAGTTGATGAGCTCGGTGCGGTAGTTGTCGCGGGTCCCGAAGGTGACGGGGAGACGGATCTGCCCCAGAGGCCTGGTGGAGCCGTCGCCGACCCCAGAGAAAGGCTTGGAGGGGCGTAGCCGGCTGGGCGGCACGTGGAGCAGGTCGAACGCCTCCGGGGAGAGCATGTGAGGCCGGCTCCGCCGTCGATGAGGGTCCTGGTGATCGCCACGTGGCAGATGGTGGGGGTGCAAAGCATCGGGAGCACGCCTGCTCCTGTCATGGCGGCGGGGTGATCCTCGAGGCCGAAGGCGAGGTCAGCTTGGGGCGCCGCCCAGCCCGGGGGAGCCCCCGAGCCCGCCTGAGTGTTGCCTGCCCATCGGTAGAACTGCTTGATGTGGCGGTCGGAGGGTGGCGCCTGCGAGCCACCTAGGAGAGTTGTGACGACCGGGGGCACCGGCGCCGCGTAGTGGGCGAGGAAGAGGCCGTGCAGCTCCTCCCATGAGGCCACGGAAGATGCCGGCAGGTTAAGCAGCCAGGCACATGGTGCGCCCACGAGGGCCATGGGGAACCAGTGGGCCTTCACCATGTCATCTCCGCCAGCCACCCAAACTGCTTCCTCATATGCCTGAAGAAAGGGGGCTGGATCTACCGCGCCATCGTAGTGCGGGGGCATCTCCGGTCGGAACTTGGGCGGCCACTGCACCTGCCGCAGGGAGAGGGTGAAGCAGCGCAGCCCTGGCGCTTCTCTGGGAACGCGGGTCGACGGGGCCGACGGAGGGCGCCCGCCATGGGGGTCAGTGGCACGATCTAGAGGTCGAGGAAGAAGATTCTGACGCACCCCTACCTGGCGTGCCAAATGTCGGATTTAGGGATCTGGCAACCCTTCAAAGGTTCGAACTCTGGGGTGCGTGCAGAGATCTCAACCTGTCCAGCCTGCCTACTTGCGATCCTCCTAGCCTAGCGCGTCGAGCTCAAAGAGACACAAAGACACAGAGATTTATACTGGTTCGGGCCACCGCTGTGGTGTAATACCCTAATCCAGTGTGGTGTGGTGGATTTCCTCGAGGGGCTATGGATGAACTAGTACAAAGGATGAACAAGCCTGAGGAGGTGAGGTGTTCTTGACCTGGTGTGGTGTTCTACTTGTTACAATTTCCGTCCCTCACTTGGTTCTCCCCCTCCTATGGTGGAGGCTAGTCCTATATATAGTGGCCTTGGTCCTCTTCCCAAATATGAGCGGGAAGGGATTCCACAACGGCGGGATTTGAAAGGGGACAAGTAGTACAGTCTATCCTGATAAAAGTAGTCTTCGCCTGCGAAAAGCCTCTGGTCGTGACGTTGTGGTGAGCTCGGTGATGACCTCCGTCCTGGCGATCTTGTTCTTGTTGCACTAGAATGGAAACCTTTGGCTGATTCCTTGGGACTCCGTGCATGTGGCTTGCCTCCCTTGCACCGAAGAGGAAACCTGCGCTCTGCACCCGCCTGGCGCCCGCCTGGCCTTGGTCATCATGGCTCACGTCAGCTGAGCCTCATGAGGTAGCTGCATAGAACTCTCCGCCCCTTAGGAGCCGTCCTGAGGAGGCCAACTCCTTCAGGGGTCTTGGCGTCGTCCGCCTCGTGAGGCTTGGCCCCTCGCAAGGGTCTTGTGGTGTTGGTGTTGAAGCTGGGCCATACCAGGCCGTCGATGAAGCCACGTGGTGGGCCGCAGGCAGGCAGGGCTGTATACCCCCAAATCCAGGACGCTGACAGGCGGTGAGAGGAGTGCAAGGATGCACCCCTATCAATACACAGGGCGTTAGTGGCCTTCTGGAATTCCTGCTCGTTGGTTTCCTCTTCATTCCCTCCATCACTTTCATCATTGCAATCCTCTTTCTCTCGGCCCCAGGCGGGTTTCCCTTGGTTCCGAGAAGCCTTGTCGGGGTGATTTGCTTCACCGCCCCGGCCCTTCCCGCCAGTACCATTCTGACCCTTTTCTTTATCATGCTTCTCATACTTAGCCTCTACCTCTTGATGAGCTGCTCAACTTGATGACACTCCTGGAGATCATGGCCTTTGGTCCGATGAATCTTGAAATACGGCCCATCACTTTTCCCAGCTTTCTCAGCAGCCGTAGCCTCCCGGCAGTCAGCGCATGCGGCAGCCTCCTTGTCGAGGGCTTCAGCCTTAACCTTCTTGTCGGTACTAGGCGTGCCTGATCCCTCAACGGTCATCATCGCCTTATCTTTGCACTTCTTGTTCCACTTCGTGTTCTTCTTCTTCTGACGGGTGGTCTCGTCGTCATCCTCTGAGTCGATGTTGACGCAATCTTCCTCTCCAGGCAGTTTCCTCCCCTCCTCCACCTGAGCACACTTGTCCGCCAAGGTGTAGAGCTCCTTCATAGTCTTGGGCAACCGAACGTTCATCTTGGAATGTATCCTGCGGTTGTGCACGTTAGACTGGAAGGCAGATATCACAGCTGCCGGGTGGATGTCTGGGATGTTTCTGTGGACTCGGCTGAATCTCTGCAAGTACTTCCATAGAGTCTCTCCTTCTTTCTGCTGAAGAAGCTGCAAGTCGCTAGGCCGCCCTGGTTCTTGGTGGACACCCGTGAAGGCGCCAATGAACTCATGGCACAGGTCAGCCCAGGTCGAAATGGAGTTCTCCTGCAGGTGCATCAGCCAAGACCTCACATTTGACTTGAGTGCCAAAGCGAAGTAGTTGGCGAATAACTTCTCATCTCTTTCCCCGGGAGCTTAAACAGCGATGGTATAGATGCTCAAGAACTCTGTCGGATTCAGTTTCCCATCATACTTCTCAGGTATCTCTGGCTTGAACATGTGAGCGGACGGCCAACTGACTTGCCACAGCTCACGAGTGAAGGCAGGGCACCCAACCTCGAAAGGCAGGCACCCGCCATGTCCGAGCGCAGGCTCATCGATGTCAGGGCCATCACACCCATTGGACTGGCGATGGTCATCGCGGCGCCGCTCGACGATGACGCGCGTGCCTTCCCTCCGCCTGTCCTACGGGGCTCGCCGTTGGCCTTGACGTGCTCGAGGGTTGGAAGATGCCATTGATACGTCATCAGGCTCTTGGTTTCGTGGCTCCCGTGCTGCTTGCTGTGGTGGGGATTGCACCATGGGGGTGAACCCCGCCTCACGAGTTGTTGTCGTTGCCTAGGGAGGCCGCGACAGGCTAGCTCGCTATGATCCTTCCGCCTCGGTGAAACCAATCAGGCTTTGGATGGTGGCTCATCACTCATCCATCTGATCAGCCGCCGACAGAAATCTCAACAGCAGTTGAGCTCGTGCCATGGCCTCTGAGGTAGTGCTTGGCATGGGTGATGACGATGTAGATCGCAGCATCGCTCGGCTCCTGATGGTGCCGATGGCAACCACGCCGCGCCCTTGTTGTTATGAGCCAGCCGCTTGGATGGTGTGGTGACGGGGTGGAGGTGCTTGAGGGCCGATGGCTCCATTGGGCACAATAGTTGGGTCGGCCCATTCCGGAGGTGGCGCGTGCCTGCGGTCGCGCCCACGATGGGGGCGACCGAAGGGTTGCGATTAGCCCCAGAACGAGCGCCACCACTGCGGTTGTGCCCTTTGGCAAGGAGAAGGGGTTCGGACGGAATAATCCCTCCATCCGTACCTCATGGAGCATGAACGCTAGGATGTTGCTAATGTTGTCCTTCCCCGGTGCCTCCAGCTCCTGCTTCGGCCATGGGGGAGGTGGTGACAATGCCGCCTGCACCGACCACGTCCCCCGCAGCGTTTGCATCCTCATGCGTCCCCGCATTCCTCATGACCTGGACGGTCGCGGGCACGGAGCTTTTGAGGTGGACGGGTGGTTTGCAGCTCCAGGCTTCTTTTTGGGTGCCATAGTTGATGATGGAAATGGCAATGAAGATGACGCACTACTGACGCTCTCAGGTTCGCGCAAGTGATCCCCCTACCTGGCGCACCGTGGGAAACCATGGCCGCCTATGGGGCCATGAGCCCCTTTTTGGTTCGGCGGGGGGATAGGCACGTTGCACAAAGAGTGGAGAAGCATAGCACAGCGCGTCGGAGATCACATGGGCAATTTTACCCAGGTTCGGGCAACCGTGAGGCGTAAAACCCTACTCCTGCTTTGGTGGATTGATGGTGGAAATATGGTGATGAACATAGTGCACTTGACCCCCAAGGTTGGCCTGGGGCGAGAGTGACTACGCACGTATGAATGTGTGAGGGTCTGAATCAGCCAACCCATTCTACGGTCACCATGGGCCTCCTTTCATAGATTAAGGGGTCACCACAGTGGCAAATCAGTCTTTGCGCACTAATTAGATAGCAAACAGTGCTATCACACCTAACTCTGCAGCTCTGACAGAGTGCATTAAATGCGTCATCCAGTGTCACATCACAGTGTGCCCGGCAACCCTCGTCGGGCTGTTTTGCCAGCTTTGCACCTGCTTGTTTGACACGTCACATGACGGGTGTCATATGGAGGCATTTGCTATAGGAAGTGGTTTCCATGTGGCAAGAAATAACCACTTAGTCACTTAGGACCTTGACACCACACTCATTGATGACTTGCGTCGCTTGTGAGGTGGAGCGGTGGCATGGCTTGCCTTCACAAGCCCCGGCAGGCCTGGCGGGACGATCTGAAAGCTTGCTTCCGGGGTAAAGTCAACCTTGCCAGGCTCACCTGCCCGGCAAGGGAGGTTCTTTCTTTAGCAATATCTTGCTTCTCTAGCTCATCTTGGTCTTCCTAATGTGCACTTGGATCCTTCAAAGGAATTGATCCCTCATGCTTGGGTTGATCTTGGTGATGTAATCTTGTCTTCGGGCCTGTGCACAGTCCGAGCAACGGACCCAGGGTTTGTTGCACCGACATGTGAGATCACAGTGGATGAAGGAATAAGGAGTGAAAAGAGCCTTAGCCTGGGGAAGCCCATGGCACCCCAAGTTAATATTCAAGGAGAACCAAGCAACTAAGCTTGGGGATGCCCCGGAAGGCATCCCCTCTTTCTTCTAACGACCATCGGTAATTTCACTTGGAGCTATATTTTTATTTGTCACATATCATGAGTTTTGCTTGGAGCGTCTTGTATTATATGAGTCTTAACTTGTTTTGCTTTTTATTTTTTCGCAATCATCCTTGCTGGACACTCCTATTTCACAGAGCCATAATTATGCTATGATTTGTTAGAATTGATCTATGTGCTTCACTTAAATTTTTTGAGCTATGAAATTGCTCTAGAGCTTCACTTACATCTTTTTTAGCACGGTGGTGCTTTAATTTTTGAAGAAATACTCTCATGCTTCACTTAGATTAATTTGAGAGTTAGTAAATTTTTGAAGAAATTCTCCCATGCTTTACTTATATTATTTTGAGAGATGAAAATCTTTATGCTCATGTTCTTCACTTAAATTTGTTTGAGCTTGTCAAAAGCAATTGCAACATATCAAATTAGTCCCAAAGTGATAGATATTCAAGATGGATATAATAAAAACTTTCATGAAGATCATTGGACAAAATAAACTTGACTCTTTGTAATAGTTTCGAGATATGATGATAGTAATATGTGAGTCATGTTGGTGAGTAATTATGCTTTAGTAAGAATATTGGTGTTAAGGTTTGTGATTCCCTATGCAAGCAGAGTCACTAGTTATGCAATGAAATTACATCCTACTTATGGTGCATTATTCGGTGTTAGTTATGCTTAACGCTCATTTATGAGAATTTTCCTTTCTTGGTTGGTTGCTTCTCAATCTTTTTGCAAGCCTCCATTTGTACTAAGTAGAAATACTTGTGCATCCAAAATCCTTAAACCCAGTTTTGCCATATGAGTCCACCATACCTACCTATATGCGATATTTCTGTGTTATTCTAAGTAAATTTGTATGTGCCAACTCTAATTTTCAAAATGAATTTCCTTTTTGTGTGCCCGTACCGCTCATGAAGTGGCAGGGGGTGGCCAATATTTTCCATGCTAGATGTGTTATTCTCAAGATGAGTGTTTATTCACTTGTCATTGCACGAGAGTACAGCGGTAATAGGGATGCCCAGTCCCGGAATGAAAAAGAAATTTACTTTATGTTGTCAAATGATAAATTCCTTGGAAAGTGTTGGTATGGACGGTACCCGTGGATACGGCTAGCCGTGGAGTGTGAAAGTATGGTGGAAAAAGGACTAAACTTTATTTTATGTTTGGGAACCGCCTATGATATATCTAGCACGTAAAGTGTTGGGAATTACTCGGTCCTTTTCGTTGATGGGAAAAGCACGCCTCTCAAAATTTTTATCTCTCATTATTTTAGCTTTGAGCTCTTGCACCTCTACAAATCTCTTCTTCCCTCTACAAAGGGCCTATCTATTTACTTTTATTCAATTTTTTTATTTTGAGTCTCCATTTTATCTTATAAAGCACCAACTAGGGAGCACTATGATCATACTTGAGCATTGGATGTAGCTAATATTCGAGTGTGTCTCATGAGTGGATCAATGATTGAGCATGATGGGCTAGGGATAACTTTCTTTAGTGTTGATATTTTGAAAGGCATGGTTGCTTGTTGATATGCTTGAGTATTGAAATCTTCATGTCAAATATAGACTATTGCTTTGGATCATCTATAAGTACAAATGTCCATGATACAAAAGAAAAGAATATGTCAGGAACATGTTAGGCAGCAATCACATAAAAAATTCTGTTTTTATCATTTACCTACTCGAGGACAAGCAGGAATTAAGCTTGAGGATGTTGATAATTCTCCAATGTATCTAATTTTTTTATTGTTCCATGTTATTATATTACCGTTCTTGGATGTTTTACAATCATTTTATAGCAATTTGGACAAACCTATTGACATAGTGCCCAGTGCTAGTTGTTGTTTTTTGCTTGTTTTTTACTTCGCGGAATATCAGTACCAAACGGAGTCCAAACGCAGCAAAACTTTTTGGAGATTTTTTTGGACCAGAAGACAACTTGGGAGCCAAGGAAGCACCTAGGGGGAGGCCCGTGGGACCCACAAGACACCAGGGGTCTCCTCCACCGGCTCTTAGCTCTATAAATACCCAAATATTCCAGAAACCCTAGGGGAGTCAACGAAACACAATTCCAGCCGCCGCAAGTTCCAGAACCATGAGATCCAATCTACAGCCCTATTCTGGCACTCTGCCAGAGGGGAACATGATCACGGAGGTGTTCATCATCCTAATTGGTGCCTCTCCGATGATGCGTGAGTAGTTCACCATAGACCTATGGGTCCATAGGCAGTAGCTAGATGGCTTCTTCTCTCTTTTTTGATTCTGAATACAATGGTCTCTTGGAGATCTATTTGATGTAATGATTTTTTGCGGTGTGTTTGCTGGGATCCGATGAAGTTCGAGTTAATGATCAGATCTATATCCATGAATATTATTTGAGTCTTCTTTGATCTCTTATATGCATGATTGTTTATAGCCTCGTATTTCTTCTTCGAATCTTTGGTTTAGTTAGGCCAACTAGATCGATTTTTCTTGTAATGGGAAGAGGTGCTTCGTGATGGGTTTGATCTTACGGTGTCCTCACCCAATGACAGAAGGGGTAGCGACGCAGGTATGTATCATTGCTATTAAGGATAACAAGATGGGATCTATTCCTACATGAATATATATTGTCTACATCATGTCATCGTATTATTGCATTACTCCATTTCTCCATGAACTTAATACACTAGATGCATGCTGGACAGCGGTCTGTGTGGAGTAATAGTAGTAGATGCGGAGTCATTTTGGTCTACTAATCTTGGACATGATGCCTATATATTGATCAGTGCCTTGGATATCGTCATAATTATTTGTTCTTCTATTAATTGCCCAATAGTAATTTGTTTACCCACCATGTGCTATTTTCTTGAGAGACGCCACTAGTGAAATCTACGGCCCCCGGGTCTATCTTTTATCATATTTGCTTTCCGATCTATCTTTTGTCGTATTTGTTTTCAGATCTATTATTCCAAAAAGCCTAAAATACCTTTCTGCACTTTTTCTTTACTTATTTTATTCGTGTTTTATTCAGATCTATTTATCCAGACTCATACAAATTAATCTATCTTTTTACCGAGGAGGGATTGACAACCTCTCTTACCCGTTGGGTTGCAAGGATTTGTTCTTTGTGTGTAGGTACTGTTTACGTAGTGTTGCTTGGTTCTTCTACTGGATTGATACCTTGGTTTCATAGCCAAGGGAAATACCTACCGTAGCTATACTGCATCATCCCTTCCTCTTTGGGGAAATATCGACGCAGTTTTTAGCCGCATCAAATATCTCATGCTGGATAGTCATAATATTACAAGTTTCAAACTGATATTACAAATGCTAGAAATAATGCTACACCTACGAAGAGGGAATTATTATGAAGTTTATGTAAGAACTTTCGTTATTTTAGGTGGATGCGGCATTAAATCGTACAAACTACAATCCACCGCCCTGACAAGTCACTAATGGGCAAATCAATTTTTGAGTCTCTTGCTACTTGATGTTTCAAAAACAAATTCAGCTTCAGCGGAGCCTTTGTCATTTAGTCTTAGACGCTTGCGGTGATCAGCACGCCATTCATTGTTGCGCCAGAGAACGCCAAACCTCATTACTTTGAGCACACTTGCCTCCAGCACAAAGAACCTGGCCAATTTAATCTCAGATGTGCTGCCTCGGTAGTCGATTAAATCAATATCTATAAGATGGAGATCAAGGCATTCGATGAGATTGTTATTGAAGGAAATATGCCCTAGAGGCAATAATAAAGTTGTTATTTATATTTCCTTATATCATGATAAATATTTATTATTCATGCTAGAATTGCATTAACCGGAAATTTAGTACATGTGTGAATAATAGACAGACAGAGTGTCCCTAGTATGCCTCTACTAGACTAGCTCGCTAATCGAAGATGGTTAAGTTTCCTAACCATAGACATGTGTTGTCATTTGATGAACGGGGTCACATCATTAGAGAATGATGTGATGGACAAGACCCATCCATTAGCTTAGCATAAATGCTCATTTAGTTTAATTGTTATAGCTTTCTTCATGACTTATACATGTTCCTCCGACTATGAGATTATGCAACTCCCGAATACCGGATGAACACCTTCTGTGCTATTAAACATCACAACGTAACTGGGTGATTATAAAGATGCTCTACAGGTGTCTCCGAAG
Source organism: Triticum dicoccoides (assembly GCF_002162155.2). Taxonomy (NCBI): domain Eukaryota; kingdom Viridiplantae; phylum Streptophyta; class Magnoliopsida; order Poales; family Poaceae; genus Triticum; species Triticum dicoccoides. Next base: position 93,256,464 of record NC_041381.1, read on the forward strand.
GTGTTTGTTGGGTCGGCATAGATCAAGATTAGGATTTGTCACTCCATGTAACAGAGTGGTATCTTTGGGCCCTCTCGATAATGCACATCACTATAAGCCTTGCAAGCAATGTGACGAATGAGTTAGTTATGGGATGATGCATTACGGAACGAGTAAAGAGACTTGTCGGTAACAAGATTGAACTAGGTATGAGGATACCGACGATCGAATCTCGGGCAAGTAACATACCGATGACAAAGGGAACAACGTATGCTGTTATGCGGTTTGACCGATAAAGATCTTCGTGGAATATGTAGGATCCAATATGAGCATCCAGGTTCCACTATTGGTTATTGACCGGAGATGTGTCTCGGTCATGTCTACATAGTTCTCGAACCCGTAGGGTCCGCACGCTTAACGTTCGATGACGATTTGTATTATGGGTTATGTGATTTGATGAACCGAAGTTTGTTCGGAGTCTCGGATGAGATCACGGACATCACGAGGAGTCTCGAAATGGTCGAGACATAAGATTGATATATTGGAATGTTATGTTTGGACAACGGAATGGTTTCGGAAAGGTTCGGACATTTTCCGGGGTACCGGGAGGTTACTGGAACCCCCGGTGGGGGTTAATGGGCCTTCATGGGCCTTTATATACGGAGGCAAGGGGGCACCCCAAAGACACACAAGTTTCTCTTAGCCGTGTGCGGTTCCCCCCTCCATATTTTACCACCTCGATCATATAGTCGTAGTGCTTAGGCGAAGCCCTGCGCCGGTAACTTCATCATCACCGTCGCCACGCCGTCGTGCTGACGGAACTCTCCCTCACCCTCAACTGGATTAAGAGCTCGAGGGACGTTGCCGGTGTCAAAACCGGCGGATCTCGGGTAGGGGGTCCCGAACTGTGCGTCTAGGCGGATGGTAACAGGAGACAAGGGACACGATGTTTTTACCCAGGTTCGGGCCCTCTCGGTGGAGGTAAAACCCTACTCCTGCTTGATTAATATTGATGATATGGGTAGTACAAGAGTAGATCTACCACGAGATCAAGGAGGCTAAACCCTAGAAGCTAGCCTATGGTATGATTGTTGTTCGTCCTACGGACTAAAATCCTCCGGTTTATATAGACACCGGAGAGGGCTAGGGTTACACAAAGTCAGTTACAATGGTAGGAGATCTACATATCCGTATCGCCAAGCTTGCCTTCCACGCCAAGGAAAGTCCCATCCGGACACGGGACGAAGTCTTCAATCTTGTATCTTCATAGTCTTGGAGTCCGGCCAAAGATGATAGTTCGGCTATCCGGACACCCCCTAGTCCAGGACTCCCTCAGTAGCCCCTGAACCAGGCTTCAATGACGACGAGTCCGGCGCGCATGTTGTCTTCGGCATTGCAAGGCGGCGAATAATTCATAGAAGATTTTGAACACCAGGATAGTGTCCGGCTCTGCAAAATAAGTTCCACATACCACCGTAGAGAGAATAATATTTGCACAAGTTCAATCTGCTGACGTATTTCGTGGCATGACGTCACACCACGGCCAAGCCTTTATTCGAATTGTTTTTATTCTTCCACCTCAGCGCGTTTAGCGAAGCGGTTTCCTTGGCACGTCTTGTGAAAGCAGAGATGGTGTCCCCTTATTCCGGGATTCTCATCAATACGGGCGTGGGTAACCCAACCGCGCCCATTGGCACGCCCCCTCTATCGAAGGTGAGTCCCAAACGGTACCGGGGAGGGCTCTTGGTATTCAACCTCTTTATAACGAGACCAAGGCCTGCTCCTTTCTTTCAATCTCAATCGAATTCGCCCAGCGCCTCGAGTTCCAACACCCAAGGCTCCAGATTCAGGCACTTCGGACCTTCGACAATGTCCGGCTCCAACCTGCAAGGCTGATGGATGCCTTCTTCCGTCACGGAAGAAGACGTGCTAAAGCTGAGAGACGCCAGGTATCTAACCGGCGAAAATTCGCATAGGCTGCCTGCCCAAGGGCAAGTTATTCCTACCCCCGAGCCCGGTGAGAGCGTGGTGTTCGTGTCTCACTTCCGTCGGGGTTTAGGCTTCCCGACAGACCCCTTCGTGAGGGGGCTCGTGTTTTATTATGCGCTGGATTTCCACGACTTGGATCCGGAGTCCATCCTCCACATCTCATCGTTCATTGTTGTATGTGAAGCCTTCCTCCGCACTACCCCTCACTTCAGATTGTGGCTCAAGACCTTCAATGTGGAGCCGAAGATGATCGAGGGGCAGCAAGCAGAGTGCGGAGGGGCTGTTATAAGCAAGAGTGCTGACGCTCCCTGGCCTGAGGGCTCTTTTCAAGAGGAGCTTGCTCTGTGGCAACAGGAGTGGTTCTACATCACCGCTCCCAGGGGCACCAGATGGGTGGCGCCACCTGCCTTTCGCTCGGGCCCTCCACAACGGCTGGCGTCATGGGTCAACAAAGGGCTTGACTGGGGGGCGTCCAAGGACGTACCTCTATTGCAGGGCCGTATTCGAGACCTCCAAGAGAGGGAGATCAATCTGGTTGTAGTGGCGCAGGTCATGCTGATTCGGCGCCTTCTACCCTGCAAACGTCGCCCCCTCCGTCTGTGGGAATTCAATCCGGAGGGACCGCGAGCTCTCCAACACTTCATGGGTGCGACGCCCGTGGAGATGTATAAACTGTTCTTCGGATCACAAGAGATGTGTCCGGACTTGACCGAGGACACAGGTCTGAGCTGCAATCGCCCGGATACTCAAGTAAGTAGTCCTGTGCCCGGACACGCTATCCGTACATTTATCATAAACTTGCCCTTTAAAGAGTTGTCCCTTGAACAGGAGTGGATAGCAAAAGCAAAACTAATAAGGTGTCCGGCCCCCCTCCCTGAGACCACGCCGGATCCTGTGTTAACCAAGATGCTGGAGGTTGCGCCTTTGGAGGAGGGCGAAGGGGGGAACAGGAAAGCTATTGCCTCTGCTAAGGAGGCTCTCAAAAAAGGGGGATCGAGAATCCCTCCCTCCAGGGGGAGAAGAGGACCGCTTCTGAAGATCCGGAGGCCAAGGCCTCAAAGCAGGGGAAGAAATCTTCACCAGAGGGTCCTGCGCCGGGAGAAGCCCCGGCCGCACTATTTCCCCAAGGAAATCAGCCCTCTAGCGAGCCGTAAGTGAAAAGGGGAGTTTTGTAATAGGGGACATCCCTGTTTTTATTTCTGAAGATAAACGAAGTTTTACCTTGTAGTTCGGATCTCAGCCCTTCTCAGTAGAGCTCATCTTCGGGGGATCTTCGCCCGGAGATGATGGAGAGCAAAACGCCTCCATCTGCCGCACCGTCAGGCGGGGCGGACGACCCTGAGGTGCCGTCACGGAGGGTTTCCCCTAGTCCGGCGGGGCCGGAAGGTTCGGCACCATCTGGTGTATGGTCGGAGGAGCTGAAGGATCTGCTCGGGCGAGCGTCTATCTCAGAAGATCATCGTACGTTAATGGGTACGGTGATTGAAAGGATTTCATCCGCTGAGAGCGGATTGCATGAAGCCGTTAGAAGTTTACGGACGGGGTTTGAGGTACGCAAAAATGATATACCTTCTAACAGTTTTGCATATAGAATGCGCCTTGTATAGATAGTAGCCCCTGAGACTCGGTACGTTGTCAAAAGTAACAGCGTGCCAAGGATCATAATCTCAGTTGTAAGATGTCGCCCTTCCTATATAGGTGGCAGAGCGTTTGGTGGCCAGCCGGACTGATGGATTTGCCGAACTGAAGCGGCAACTTGACGTTGCGGATGCGGACATCACGCTGGTCAATAAGCGACTTGACTAGTCACAAGTATGTGGCTTCTCCGCGGACACCTGGTAAGGGAGCTTGACGCCCGTGCCTTACAACATGTACGCTTAATGCAGATGGTGTCGCTGCTATGGAGGACCTTCGGGCGGAGCTCGCCCGAGCCAAGGAGCAAGCCAGAAAAAGTAATGCGACTGCCTTGAAGGAGGCCGAAGAGCTAAAAGTCGAACAGGCTGCTCACTGCCGAAACAGGGAGGAAATGGCCGAGATGGCCGTGAAGCTGAAGAATGCTACCGACCACTGCGAGTTTCTTGAAAAAGAACGCCGAGCGGAGCAAGAGGACCTGAAGAAGGCCACCGCCGAAGCCAAGGATGCCTGCTCCGCGATGAGAGCTATAAAGGAGGAGCTACGTCAAGCCGGGGATATCGCGGGTGGAAAGCCCTTTCTGCTGCGGAGGAAGTTCACGGATCCAAAGTATGCTCAATCGGGCCAGCTGTGGGATGCGGAGGATGCTTATCTGGATTTGGCGGCGAGTGTCGCAGACGCAGTCGCACACTTCCGAGGCCAAAAGGATCACGGAATGGAAGAGCTTTTTTGGTCGCAGTTCCATAGTCCAGAGCGTCCACTTCCATTAACGATCGGTTAGCCGAATGGGCTAAGCTGAATAGGTTGTCCGGACTTGCCATGAAGGATGTTGTCACTCATTTGTGGCCGAAAAGGCCCGAGCCAAAGAGTTATTTTGGCTTGGTGTAGCAGTTCCTTGATGCGGTGCCGCATATCGATGCAATGAAACGGTCGGCATGCATAGAGGGTGCACGGATGGATCTTGCCCGTGTCAAAACATACTGGGCAGAGATGAAGGCCAACTGTCGGTGTCAAAACCGGCGGATCTCGGGTAGGGGGTCCCGAACTGTGCGTCTAGGCGGATGGTAACAGGAGACAAGGGACACGATGTTTTTACCCAGGTTCGGGCCCTCTCGATGGAGGTAAAACCCTACTCCTGCTTGATTGATATTGATGATATGGGTAGTACAAGAGTGGATCTACCACGAGATCAAGGAGGCTAAACCCTAGAAGCTAGCCTATGGTATGATTGTTGTTATTGTTGTGTCCTACGGACTAAAACCCTCCGGTTTATATAGACACCGGAGAGGGCTAGGGTTACACAGAGTCGGTTACAATGGTAGGAGATCTACATATCCGTATCGCCAAGCTTGCCTTCCACGCCAAGGAAAGTCCCATCCAGACACGGGACGAAGTCTTCAATCTTGTATCTTCATAGTCTTGGAGTCCGGCCGATGATGATAGTTCGGCTATCCGGACACCCCCTAGTCCAGGACTCCCTCAGTAGCCCCTGAACCAGGCTTCAATGACGACGAGTCCGGCGCGCATATTGTCTTCGGCATTGCAAGGCGGGTTCCTCCTCCGAATAATTCATAGAAGATTGTGAACACCAGGATAGTGTCCGGCTCTGTAAAAATAAATTCCACATACCACCGTAGAGAGAATAATATTTACACAAGTTCAATCTGCTGACGTATTTTGTGGCGTGACGTCACACCACAACCAAGCCTTTACTCGAATCGTTTTTATTATACCATCTCAGCGCGTTTAGCGAAGCGGTTTCCTTGGCACATCTTGTAGAAGCAAGGATCGTGTTCCCCTTATTCCGGGATTCCCATCAATACGGACGTGGGTAACCCAACCGCGCCATTGATTGCGGCGCTTGGGAGATAAGCGAGTTTTACCAGGCCAGTAGGGACGCATAGTTTCATCCGCCCATATATAAGGGGATAAGGATCCACCTTTTTTACCTACGCCTTCTTCCTCCTTTGCTTATCCATCTCCGCGCACTCGAGCTCCAGCGCCCAAGTCCGCATATCTCACCTCGACCTTCTCCAGCCATGTCCGGAGCGGGAGGCAAGTGGATGGCCTCCTCCGTTACGGAGGGGCACATAGAGAAGCTGCGCAGCACCGGATATCTGTCCAGCGACATCGCGCATCGGCTCCCCGACGAGGGGCAGCTCATCCCCACCCCCAGGCCCCATGAGAGGGTGGTATTCCTTCCCCATTTCCTCCGCGGACTGGGCTTCCCACTCCACCCCTTTGTCCGGGGGCTCATGTTCTACTACGGCCTGGATTTCCACGATCTGGCCCCGAATTTCATCCTCAATATCTCGGCGTTTATCATCGTGTGCGAGGCCTTCCTCTGCATCCAGCCCCACTTCGGCTTGTGGCTAAAGACCTTCAATGTCAAGCCGAAGGTTGTGAAGGGCATCCAAGAGGAGTGCGGAGGCGCCATGGTGGGCAAAATGCCCAACGTCACTTGGCTCGAGGGTGCCTTCGTGGAATCCATAAAAGGGTGGCAATCGGGGTGGTTCTACATCACCGAGCCGCGTAACCCTAAATGGGCAACGGCCCCCGAATTCAGATCTGGCATCCCCATGCAGCTCACCTCCTGGAAAGAGAAGGGCTTGCTATGGGGTAGTTCGGAAGAGCTGACCGGACTCCAGTCCTGTCTCCAGACCCTGGTGAACAAGAAGCTCAAGCTTGTCAACGTGATCCAGGTCATGCTCGTCCGTCGGATTCTCCCCTTCCAGCAACGGGACTTCAATTTGTGGGAGTTTGATCCGGCACAGCACCGGACCTTAAGCGGGCTCTTCGACACTACGTACGAACCTGCCTGGAGGGTGCTGTTCAAGGGCGCCGAAGCTCCCGCATCCGCTACCGAAGATCGCGGATTCAGCACGCAGCGTCCGGCTGGCGAGGTAAGCTATGTCATCCTTTATGGGACACTTGCTTTTCATAGTTTGACTCTATGTGGGATCTAAACTCCCAATACCTTTAACAGGCCTGGCAGAAGACGTCCGGACAGGTTAACTGTCCGGCTCCCCTTCCAGAAGACCCAGCGGACGCCCGTTTGATAGGGCTGCTGGTCCCGGCACTTTACGTAGTGCCGGAGAAGAAGGCCAAGAAGAAGGCCACGGGAACCCGAAGGAGTTCCCGGCGTCAGGTGGTATCGGACTCATCGTCCGATGACTCCGAGGCGGACTCCTCCCACGAGGACGAGGAGGAGAAGAAATAGGCCTCTCCCCCAGCGGGGGGAGAGAAGAAGAGGAAGGCCTCCCCAACGAGGGAGGCCGAAGGGTCCAAGAAGGGAAGGACCCTTCCCCCGGACTGTTCCGCCAACGTCGGCGACGGCGACGAGGAGTGGCCCTCAAGGGCCAAGCCCCTGGCGAGATCGTCAGTATCCGGACTCCTAGATGATTTATAATTTTTCTTTTTGCCACACGGTGTCTTTCTAATGCTGCATACAACCTGTAGTCCGCCCAAGGACGATCTTCCCGCTTCATCGAGCGGGTCCTTGGGCACGTCGGATATGGATTCTCTTCCGACCGCCTCCACCCCCCGTGATGCTGATGAGGCCGAGGTGGGATCCCGGGAAGGGACCCACCAGGAGGAGGAGGCCCCAGAGGTGCCGCAGGGCAACCTCCCGGACTTTGCACCGGACTCCGCACTGGAACCTGCAGTGGTTCCGGAGTCCGGCGGGTGGCCCCTTCGTAAGAAGGGCAAGACTGTGACACCGGCGGCCTCCGTCCAACCGGAGGCGCCGGATAACTTGCCGGAGGCGCTCAACGGCGCTTCCATCGAAGAAGAACACCGCACTGTCATGAGTGCGGTGATTCAGAAGGTTCAGCTCGCCAAGAGCAGGCTGACCGAAGCCTGCAGCAGCCTTCTAACAAGCTTTGAGGTAAGAATTTAAAGATATGTAATATAATACCGCATAGACAGTAGCCCCTGATGCTCGGTTCGGTGTTCGAAAAGAAAAGGAGGACTGAGGATCTAAAAAGATATACGCAGGAGTCTTAAAAAATATGTCAATATGGGATTGCAAGTTGCGCTGCTGACCTCTGCCGCATTGACTGCGGAGGTCAATACCTTGAAGCAAAGCCTCGAGCGGTCCGAGAGCGAGCTCGGCCGTGCCAAGAAGCAGCTCGAGGACAAGGAAGGTGAGTAACACCGTATTAAAGTTGTACCTTACAGAAAAGGATTTGGTTGCAAGAGAAATAACAAGGATAATGTGGGTACTTCAGGGACTACAAACGAGGTGGCAACCCTGAAGGAGGCGGTGCCCGCGGCCGAACGCAATGCGGCCGCGGAACGAGCCGAGCGAGAGAAGCAGGAGGCACGGGTGGCAGAGGTACAGCAAGAGCTCCAGGCTCTCGTGGAAAAGCACAAGAGTTTGGAGCGTGACTCGAAGACTCGAGAGTCCGAACTTGTGTCGGCTCTTGAGAGTGCCAAAGCCGCTAAGGCCGAAGCCCACAATGCCCTCCAGGAAATCGAGGCGTTGAAGAAAATAGCGGCGGGTAAGGCATTTTTCATGCAAAGCAAGCATGTGAATGTGAATTACCTATTACTTACCCGAATTCGGAGCTCTCCAGGAGCGTTCGCAGATCTGCCTTGCAGCGTGTCCGATGTTGCCGCTTTCTACCGGGCCGAGGAGGGGAGCTCGACGGAGAAGGTCTTCTGGTCTTAGTATGCTGAGGCCGGACATCCGGTGCCCCTTAGCGACCAGCTGAAGCAGCTGGTCGAGCTCCACAAGGTGGCCGAACAGGCCATGAAGGGCCTCATAGTTCGGTTGTGGCCCAAGGAGGCCATGCCTGGGAGCTACTTCGTCCTGGTGCGGTGGCTGGTGGATGCGTATCCCTGGGTTGAAGTCATCAAGCACTCCGCCTGCATTGAAGGTGCCCGTCGGGCCCTCGCCCGTGCAAAGGTGCATTGGGGCAGGATGGACGCTGAGAAGCTTGTGACGGACGCGCCACCGACAGGCAAGGAGTATCACACGCCCGAGATGTATTATAAGAGTGTCCTGAAGGGTTCCCGCATGATTGCGGGTGAGTGCTCCAAAGATGTAATATTTGAGTAGACTCGCATTTTGTTATCCTGTGCGCTGAAAACTTTGTTCATATGCGCTAAGCAACACTTGTTAATTTAAAATATTACCTTCTGTGCGGCCATTTATCAAATCTGAGAGATGGCAAGTCGTCAGCTTCAGCCCCCATGCCACGAGTGCTGGGGTGTTCGGGATAAACTTGAGCACTCTTCCATTTTTGGGTCCATCTAGGGAGGCGCTCAACACAACGAACGAGGCAACCAGACTTATAATGCTTGAACACTCTCACTTAGCCATAGAATTCTATAATTTTAAATTTCAGCGAAGCCCCTAGTGTTCGGAAGACCGAGTTCGGGGCGCTATCCACGCCTGGGCCGGACAAAGCCGGTTCCTCGCTCTAAGCGGCATAAGTCTTTAGGGACTCGAAAAAAAACCCTCGAACAGCGACCAGCTCTCGCCTTATCATGACGGTCAGTTTTAGCTTTCTCCACTGAGGCGCTCGCCCAGCTCAACTGGGGCGCAATCGCAGTGGTTCTCCCAGTGCTACCTTAGCCGATACAACGGAACGTAAGGTACCAAAACATGGGAGCGGGGCAAACCCAACTATTGACCCAAGACATGATTCGGAGCCGATGCATATAATGCTATAAGTTCGGGGTGCCGCACTTGTGAAAGTGTTCGGACTTATCACACCATAATGTGGGGAACTTAAGCCCCTGGTGTATTTAGCCGTACCAAAGTGTACGGATGCAACATGTCATAAATGAACATATGTATAAGAAAGAAATGCAATTATAAGCAAAAAAGCGATGCATTGTTTATTCAAGAAATACTGCCATGAATACAGAACGATACAAATAGTGCGGTAAGCAAGGGATGGGACTATTAAACATGTCCCCCTCCAGGGGTAGGCTGCGGAATGGTGTATAAAACAGATTTAATGCTCGTAATGGAGACCACCTGGATACTCGTCGTAGCCTTTCTCCTTCTGTCACACCCAAGATGCGACTCTATCCTAAAGGAACTCGAAGGTCCCACCAAGGATAGAAGCGCATCTTGGAGACGCTTTTGCAAGGTGGATATCATTACATCAACATTACATAATAGATAGGGATACATACAAGAGGCATACAATGCCACATGAATACAACAATACAACATACAAGAACAACATCCGACTACGGATGAACCATAAACAGAAACTCAAACAATATCCACCCTGCTAGCCCAGGCTGCCGACCTGGAACCTATCCCCTGATCGAAGAATCAGAAGAAGAAACTCCAAAACAAGCAACATCGCTCTCGCGTCATGATCATCGCATAACCTGTACCTGCAACTGTTGTTGTAGTAATCTGTGAGCCACGAGGACTCAGCAATCCCATTACCATGGGTATCAATACTAGCAAAGCTTAATGGGTAAGGAAGGGGTAAAGTGGTGAGGTTGCAGCAGCGGCTAAGCATATATGGTGGCTAACATACGCAAAAGAGAGCGAGAAGAGAAACAAAGGAAGGGTCGTGAAGCTAGCAATGATCAAGAGGTGATCCTGAACACCTACTTACGTCAAGCATAACCCAGAAACCGTGTTCACTTCCCGGACTCCGCCGAAAAGAGACCATCACGGCTACACACACGGTTGATGCGTTTTAATTCGGATCTGGTGTCAAGTTATCTACAACCGGACATTAACAAATTCCCATCTGCCACATAACCGCGGGCACGGCTCTCGAAAGTTTATACCCTGCAGGGGTGTCCCAACTTATCCCATGATAAGCTCTCGCGATCAACGAAGGATATTCCTTCTCCCAGGAAGACCCGATCAGTCTCAGAATCCCGGTTTACAAGACATTTCGACAATGGTAAAACAAGACCAGCAAAGCCTCCTGCTGTGCCGACAAATCCCAATAGGAGCTGCACATATCTCGTTCTCAGGGCACACCGGATGAGCCAGACGTCGGGTTGGCATAGACCCTGGTTGCCCAGGGGGCGCCGGACATCGCTCGGTTCGAACCAACACTTAGACAACCATTGGCCCGGGGGGACTAAAATAAAGATGACCCTCGGGTTGGCCGACCCACGGGAAAGGTATAGGTGGTGGTGAGGCAAATGGTAAAACCAAGGTTGGGCCTTGCTGGACAAGTTTTGTTCAAAGCAAACTGTCAGGGGGGTCCCATAAATCACCCGACCGCGTAAGGAACGCAAAATCCGGGAACATAACACCGGTATGACGGAAACTAGGGCGGCAAGAGTGGAACAAAACACCAGGCATAAGGCCGAGCCTTCCACCCTTTACCAAGTATATAGATGCATTAATAATATAAGAGATATTGTGATATCCCAACAAAAATCCTGTCCACCATGGAGAAATCTTCAACTTCACCTGCAGCTAGCAACGCTACAAGAGGGGGCTGAGCAAAGTGGTAACATAGCCAAACAACGGTTTTCTAGGAATGGTGTCAAAGGTTAGAGGTTCATGGCAATTTGGGAGGCTTGAAGAGCAAATGATAGGTAACGCAGCATAGCGATAGAACGAAGCAACTAGCATAGCAATGATAGTAGTGAGATCCAGGGTAGCGGTCATCTTGCCTGAAATCCCGCAAGGAAGAAGAACGAGTCCATGAAGAAGATGAAGCCACGAAGACGAACCAAGCATAGACGAACAAATCCTCACGATCGCAACGAAACGGGAACTATCGAGAAGAAGCACACAACATAGTAAACACACCACACATGAACAAGACATGATGCACAACAAGCATGATGCATGACCAAGCTACATGAAGCTACTCATGGCAAGAGACGATGCGAACAAGAGCAACACATCAAAGCAAGTTTAAATGAGGCCGGAAACAACATATAACAACTCCGGTAAGTCCTCATATGCATATTTCGAAATTGGTCCAGATCTGAATAAACCTTATGTTCAAGTTGTTAAACAGCGATTTAAAGAGCACTAAGAGGATCTACACGAAATTCTAGTCAAGTTACATATAAAGTTCATTTAGTTCGGAGCTACGGCCTAGAAGATATGAGCAAAACAAGTTAAGCATGGCATTGATGCAAAATGCATACAAACATCAAGCAAACACCTCAAAACAAGGATGCAACATGATAATATGAAACTACATGCAAAATCAAGCAAGTTTCATATAGAGCACACTCAAAACGGAGCAACGGTGCAACACACACACACTATACAAGTCATAACAACAATCTGTCCATAACAGCAACTAGGCATCTTGCAAGCATCAAAACAATAAGCTACAGCACCCCAACATAATAACAAAAGGCATGGGCATGAAGTACAGGTAAAGCATAACAAAACATGAACACTGAGCTATCTCCAGAAATTACTAGAACATGCTCCAAAACACATGGTAAGATTGCAAATAATAACAGTTTCAGACTTATCAGGAAATAACATCAGGTTGCAATGTTTAGAGCTATCAAACAACATGTTACAGGAACTTAACATGGAAAACAAAGGCATGGCATGAATCTACTAATTGCATAGATCAAAAGTCCCTTACTGACCATGAGCCAAAAAGGATCAGAAGATAAGATGGCACCCATGTAAACATGGCAAGTTATATTACAGATTCAAACATGGCAGGAACAACAATAAGTAGGCATGTTCGTGAGCTTGAACCACTCACCACAGAGCAATACATGGCATGGAAAGGCAACCAACAGTAAAAAGGCATGTTTATGAAGTTAAGCGTGGCAAGAGCAAGGTCATAGGATGCATGGAACACTAGCAAAACACATGGGAACTAGTGAACTTAATGTTAACAGGCTGATAGCAACATTATCAAGCAAATTTGGAGCAAGATATGAACAATCTACAACAAGCTATAAATGCAACCAGGGGCATGAATGGATAGAGGATGACATGTAGATCAAAACATGTTTATAGAGCATCTCCAGATTATGCATGAAATGACTTGTAGAAGCATGTTAACATAGCAACAAAATATAACAGAATCTGCCTAGCAAAACAGCAACAGCAAGTACCCTACTTAACAAGCTTGATGCACTCAGCACACAACTCACAAAAATACATGGTTAACACCCCTGTAAATATGGCATGGCATAGATCAAAACACATGTAGACATCAACCCCATAGGATGCACACATCAATCATGGCAAAAATGATAAATGAGCAAGTTATAACAGTTTCAGCAGATTAACAGCAACATGCACTATTCCAACAGCATTTCGGGCATCAAGATGAGCTCAAATGAAAATGATGCAATCGAATGAAATGAATTACTCGTAGAGGCGAACAATTTGACATATTACACGCACGAAAGGGAGCTACGGATGCAGAGATACAGCATGATGAACATGGCATGATAATGTCAGGGATTCGGGGACTTGGTGGAAATTTCACCTCGCGGGATTGGGACGGAGAGATCCCGGGACGGACGTGGGCGTGTTTGGATGGTGGGCCCGGGGCGTTCCGGGACGGGGCGGTGCAGATCGGCGACGAGGTCGGCGCCGGCGACGGAGGGAGCTCCGGCGAGCCGGCGGAGGGCGGAGGAGGTCGACGCGAGGCGGATCCGGCCAGCTCCCGGTCAGATCTGGTGGAAGAGGCGAAGGGCTCGGCTCCGGCGGGGTCCGATGGAGGCGAGGTCCGGCGGCGAGCGGGGTGGCCGGGGCGCGGGCGGCGCGGGCGGCTTGGAGAGGCACCGGCAGGGAGGCGCGGGAG
>NC_041381.1:93269987-93306689 GCF_002162155.2 Triticum dicoccoides
CGGCGCCGGGAAGGCTCTGGCGGCGCCGGTCGGGGCGAAGGCGGAGGAGCGCCGGGAGGCAGGGAGGCGGGCGGCGTGCCGCGGCTGCGGCGGAGGGCGCTGCCGGCGGAGGAGGCCGCGGGGCTGGGCGGTGGCGCTCGAACGGCGGTGGGGCAGGCGCGGGCCGGCGGCGCGGCCGGATGGGCCCGGGCGGGTCCGATCCGGGCCCCGACGGGCCGTTGCGGTGCGTGGGACGGTCGGCGGTGACGTGGCGGCACGGGAGTGGCTCGGGGCAGCGGCGCGATGACGTGTCGGCCTCGGATTGGCCGGGGCGACGTGGTCGGCGGACGTGTCCGGCGCGGGCGGACGCGTCCGGCTGCGGGAGGAAGAGGAAAGGCTAGGGTTAGGGTGGAATTGATCCGCGAATTTCGGGGGAGGGGTGTTTATATAGGTAGAGGGAGCTAGGAGAGTCCAAATGAGGTGCGGTTTTTCGGCCACGCGATCATGATCGAACGACCGAGAGCATGGAGGGGAGTTAGATGGGCTTTGGGCCACTTTGGAAGGGGTGTTGGGCTGCAAACAAAAGAGGCTTTGCGGTTACCCGGTTAACCGTTGGAGTATCAAACGACCTCCAAATGACACGAAACTTGACAGGCGGTCTACCGGTGCTATACCAAGGCCGCTTGGCAAACCTCGGGCCATTCCGAGAAAGTTTAACACCCGCTCACAGCAGAAGACAAAAGGGGACGCCGGGGAGCATAGGAGTGCCGGATTGCAAAATGGACAACGGGGAAAATGCTCGGATGCATGAGACGAACACGTATGCGAATGCAATGCACATGATGACATGATATGAAATGCAACACGCAAGCAAATGACATGGCAACGAAGGCGGATAACTGACAGACACCTAGCGCATCGAATCTGGGGCGTTACACCTTCCCTGGCTGTTGCATCGTGAGTTCGGCAGGTTGACTGCCGGATAGGGCCTCTAGTGAATGGAGTCCTGTTGGTAAGAAAAAAGAAAAAGGAAAAAGAATGACACACTTGGGAGCCCCTAGTGTGGTTAAGCCGCATTCTGGGCCTGTCGTGGTCGTGTCCCTCCCCCTATGCCCATGGTATCTCCAGAGCGTAATGATGTACGCGAAGGACCAGTCTTGCAATTTTGCAAGGGCTGGGGTTGGGGCCGCATTGCTACGCGTGCTCGGAACATGCCAGGTGGTCTTGTTGTAGGTTAATCCGGGCGCGTTTAGCCGTGTCCGGTCGCTTAACGGCCGGACTCGAAAATTGCCTTAATAGGCTGCTCTGTACTTCTGCCGCGAGAGCTGCTGTGTGTTCCTCCGTTCGGAGGGAGCGTTCAGTGTTTCCGTTGACCATGATGACTCCTCGAGGGCCTAGCATCTTGAGCTTGAGGTATGCGTAGTGCGGCACCGCGTTGAACTTTGCAAACGCGGTCCGTCCGAGCAGAGCATGATAGCCGCTGCGGAACGGAACTATGTCGAAGATTAACTCCTCGCTTCGGAAGTTATCCAGGGATCCGAAGACCACTTCAAGTGTGACTGAGCCTGTACAATTGGCCTTTACACCTGGTATGACGCCTTTGAAGGTCGTCTTTGTGGGTTTAATCCTTGAGGGGTCTATGCCCATCTTGCGCACTGTATCCTGATAAAGCAGGTTCAGGCTGCTGCCGCCGTCCATCAGGACTCTGGTGAGGTGAAATCCATCGATGATTGGGTCTAAAACCAATGCGGCGAATCCGCCGTGGCGGATACTGGTGGGGTGTTCCCTTCGATCAAAAGTGATCGGGCAGGAGGACCATGGGTTGAACTTCGGGGTGACTGGCTCCATCGCGTATACGTCCCTGAGTGCACGCTTCCGCTCCCTCTTGGGTATGTGGGTTGCGTATATCATGTTCACCATCCGCACTTGTGGGGGGAAACCCTTCTGTCCTCTATTGTTCGGCGGTCGGGTCTCTTCCTCGTCATCGTTGTGCAGCCCCTTGTCATTGTTTTCAGCAATTAGCTTGCCTGCCTGCTTGAATACCCAACAGTCCCTGTTGGCGTGATTAGCTGGCTTTTCGGGGGTGCCGTGTATCTGGCATGAGCGGTCGAGTATTCGGTCCAAATTGGACGGACCCGGAGTAGTTCTTTTGAATGGCTTTTTCCGCTGACCGGGTTTGGAGCCTCTGAATCCGGCGTCGACTGCCATATCCTCAGTGTTATCGCCGTTAACACGGCGTTTGTTCTTGTTGCGATGCGACCTGCCATTGTGGTCCTTGGTATCCGGACTGCCAAAATTTTTGCTGAGGTTGTTACTGCGGGCTAGCCAGCTGTCCTCTCCCGCGCAGAAGTGGGTCATGAGTGATGTGAGGGCTGCCATGGATTTCGGCTTTTCCTGTCCTAGGTGCCGGGCAAGCCACTCGTCGCGGATGTTATGCTTGAAGGCTGCAAGGGCCTCTGCATCCGGACAGTCGACGATTTGATTTTTCTTTGTTAAGAACCGTGTCCAAAATTGTCTAGCTGATTCGTCTAGCTGCTGAATTATGTGGCTTAGGTCATCGTCGTCTGGTGGTCGCACATACGTGCCCTGGAAGTTATCAAGGAATGCGGCTTCCAGGTCCTCCCAACACCCAATTGATTCTGCTGGCAAGTTGTTAAGCCAATGTCGAGCTGGTCCTTTAAGCTTGAGTGGGAGGTATTTGATGGCGTGAAGATCATCGCCGCGGGCCATGTGGATATGAAGGAGATAGTCTTCGATCCAAACCGCGGGGTCTGTTGTGCCATCATAGGATTCAATATTCACGGGTTTAAACCCTTCGGGGATTTGATGATCCATTACTTCATCTGTGAAGCATAGTGGGTGTGTGGTGCCTCTATATTGGGCTATATCACGACGTAGCTCAAGCGAGCTTTGTCTACTGTGTTCGGCCCGGCCGGAGTTGCTGTATCCGGCGCGACGGTCGTCGTCGCGCATCGTGGGGCGCCCACGCGATCCATAGATTGATCTTTATTGTCTTGCCTTATCCTCCAATATGTCTCGCAAGTCCGGCGCATTCCCCCGTGGCTTCGTACTTTTCGAGCGGTGCCGGGGTACGGTTCTAATGGAGGGCCTAGAGGCCTCTCTGTCGCGGCCACGAGGTGGTCGGTCAGCCGTATTGTGCGCTGGTGATGCAGGTTTATATGCCTCCTCCTCTAATCGGGGGAGCAGCTTGCGTTTGGGGTAGCTTTTGGAGGGGCGTTCGAGTTCATGCTCTTCGGCCGCAAGGACTTCAGTCCATCTGTCCGCTAGCAGATCTTGATCAGCTCTAAGCTATTGCTGCTTTTTCTTGAGGCTGTTCGCCGTGGCCATAAGCCTGCGTTTAAAACGCTCTTGTTCGACGGGATCCTCGGGCACGACGAATTCGTCGTCGTCGAGGCTTGCCTCGTCTCCGGAGGGAGGCATGTAATTATCATCCTCTACCTCTTCGTCTGCCGCTCTCTCATGAGGGTTGGCTTCTCCGTCCTCCTGTGCTGAATCTTGCTGGAGGGGGTTGTCTTCGGCACTCTCTGGGGTGTTATTATCTCCGGTGCCAGAATCTCCATTCTTGCTGTGGCGGGATTTAGAGCGGCGCCGCTGACGCCGGCACTTGGGCTGTTTCTTGGAGGGGTCTTCCTCCGCCATTCCTTCGCCATTCCCATCCTTTGGGATATCCACCATGTATATGTCATATGACGAGGTGGCTTTCCAGTGCCCAGTAGGCGCTAGTTCTTGGTCGTCTCCGGCATCGTCGTCCATACCTTCGATGTCTTCAGAGTCGAAGTCTAGCATGTCGGTTAGATCGTCGACAGTGGCTACTAAGTGGGTGGTGGGTGGGGTTTGAATTTCTTCATCGTCCACATCCCAACCGTCCTAACCGCAGTCCGGCTAGGGCTCTCCTGATAACAAGAGATATTTTAGCGAATTCAGGATGTCGCCGAAAGGTGAGTATTGAAAGATGTCCGCAGCGGTGAACTCCATGATCGACGCCCAATCGGATTCGATTGGAGGGGGCGCGGGAGGTTCGGAGTCCGGTGAGGAGTCCGGCACCTCGGAGTCACGAGCTTCACAAGGGACAAGGTTAGTATTTGGCTCCATCGCTGTAGAGGTTGCAGCCCCTGAGGCGGTGTCTAGCCACCCATCCTCGATCTGCGCAGTCGGCTCCGAATTAGGGATCGGAGCGGACTCATGTGCGGCCTCTAGGGCACTGTCCGGCAGCAGAGCTGAATCATGCTCATCGTGACAGTGCGGCGCGCTTGGCTGTGGCTCGAATCCATCGAAGATCAAGTCTCCGCGGACGTCGGTCGTGAAGTTCAGACTTCCGAATCTGACGTGATGGCCAGGGGCGTAGCTTTCGATCTGCTCCAGATGGCCAAGCGAATTGGCCCGCAGTGCAAAGCCGCCGAATACGAAGATCTGTCCAGGGAGAAAAGTCTCACCCTGGACTGTGTCGTTGTTGTTGATGATCGAAGGAGCCATCGAGCCTATTGGTGACGACACAGAGGAACTCTCAATGAAAGCACCAATGTCGGTGTCAAAACCGGCGGATCTCGGGTAGGGGGTCCCGAACTGTGCGTCTAGGCGGATGGTAACAGGAGACAAGGGACACGATGTTTTTACCCAGGTTCGGGCCCTCCCGATGGAGGTAAAACCCTACTCCTGCTTGATTGATATTGATGATATGGGTAGTACAAGAGTGGATCTACCACGAGATCAAGGAGGCTAAACCTTAGAAGCTAGCCTATGGTATGATTGTTGTTATTGTTGTGTCCTACGGACTAAAACCCTCCGATTTATATAGACACCGGAGAGGGCTAGGGTTACACAGAGTCGGTTACAATGGTAGGAGATCTACATATCCGTATTGCCAAGCTTGCCTTCCACGCCAAGGAAAGTTCCATCCGGACACGGGACGAAGTCTTCAATCTTGTATCTTCATAGTCTTGGAGTCCGGCCGATGATGATAGTTCGGCTATCCGGACACCCCCTAGTCCAGGACTGCCTCACCACCGATGTTGCATCCCAGGATTCGGACAGAAGCCGATTACCTGCCGAGCACTATTTTCAGGAAGTCCTGCAGGGCGCTCGTTTAATAGAGACGCAGTGCTCGAAAAATGTTATGTTCAAATGACATGTATGATTTGTGAAACCATGTTTCAAATATAATATAAGGGCTTTTTATACTTGTGCATTCAAGTATTGAAATACCTCCTGTGCGGCCGTTAATGTATATGTGTATATAACCTGAAAGATGGCAGTCTTCGGCTTCAGCCCCCACGCACATAGTGCGGGGGTGTTTGCAAAAAAAAGCGCATTTTCACACTTAATCCAACGTCTTGGTCCTGTGAAGGAGGTAATAGCATAGCAAACTAGGCAACCGGACTATAATGCTTTATCACTTTCAGATAGCCATAGGAGTTCGATGGTGGGGCTACTATATAGCCCCTAGGGGCACCGCGCTCTCCGAATTCGGGGCGCGTATGTGCCTGACCGGGAAACGGTCCTTCGTTAAAGCGGAGGAATTCTAAACATTCCGGTGGTCGATCGAGTGGTTGACCAGTCTCTCGCTATATCATGACAGTCAGTTTTCGGCTTTCTCTACTGAGGTGCTCACCTGGACGAACCGGGGCACAATCACAGTAGTTCTCCTGGTGCCGCGTTAGCCGATAGAGCGGAACGTAAGGCAGCAAAACACAGGAGTCGGGCAAACCCAACATTTGACCAAAGACATGATTCGGAGCTGATGCATATAAGGCCTAACTCGAGACGCCGAACACTCCCTAAGGTATTCGGTCTTTATGAAAACGGGCAGAACAATGCCCTAAGCCCTTCATGTCCAGGTACGCGCAAAAATATCTGATGCGGCCGATGCCAAAACACCAGCCTCCTCCTCGGTTATAGTAAGAAACCGGGGGATGTGTATCAACAAGAGATAGTAAGAAAGGTTTACGCAGGGTCTTAATCTGAAAAGAATCCTTGCAATCGGTCCCTACTGCACGTCTGCGCCTGTGTCTCCGTTGTGCCATATCCTGGATGGGTGTAGCACGGTGTTCATCTGTAAAAGAGAAGAACTTAGTTGGAAAAAAGGATCGTGCGAAAGAATGTCTAAACAGAGTATAAAAAAATGAATAAAATTGAGCTTTATTGTCTCTTGCTGTACATGCGTGCAGCCCCTTGTAAAGGGGTACGCGGCTAGTAAGCCCCTTGTTTATTTATGCTGGACTCGCCTAACCGTGTCCGGGATCGGAATGACCTGTTTAGGTGCTTTGATCAGCAAAGTCGGAGTAGTGTGTGGCTGTCAAGGCAGTCTCACTTTCTTCCATATTCGAGGAACACTCGAAGTTTCCCTTTAATGAGATGATGCCGCGTGGACCGGGCATTTTAAGTGTAAGAGATGCATAATGCGGTATTGCGTTAAAGCGGGTGAAAGCTTCGCATTCCAATAGTGCTTGATAGCTACTTTTAAATGGGGCGATGTGGAAGACTAACTTTTCGCGACGGAAGTTGTCGGATGAGCCAAACACCACTTCTAGTGGTAGAGAGCCCGTACAATGGGCATATGGGCCTGGCATCACTCCTTTAAAGGAAGTGTTGCTATGGCGCATTTTGGTTGGGTCTATCCCCATTCTGCGGATTGTGTCCTGATATAG
Organism: Triticum dicoccoides; assembly: GCF_002162155.2. NCBI lineage: Eukaryota > Viridiplantae > Streptophyta > Magnoliopsida > Poales > Poaceae > Triticum > Triticum dicoccoides. The sequence continues at coordinate 93,276,632 of NC_041381.1, forward strand.
CAGGTTTAGATCACTGGCTCCATCCATTAGGACTTGTGTAAATTGTAGTCCGTCGATTATAGGATCTAATATCAAATCAGTCCATCTTGCGTTCCGGATACTTCCGGAGTAATCCTGATGGTCGAAAGTGATTGGTTTTGACATCTAGTGTCGGGACTCCGCTGGGGTGGACCGTGCGGCGCGTACTTTAATGGGCGCCACTCTATTTTTTCCTGTTGTCACTTGAAGTGAGTTTACTGTTTTGACCTCTTGTGGGAAATTCCTTTGTTTTCCGGTGCTCTGCTTGTGGGGTTCGTCATCGTCCTCACTTGGTGTGTCAAGCCCATTGTGTTCGGCATTAAGTCGGCCGGACTGTTTGAAGACCCAACAATCTCTGTGGGTGTGGTTTGCAGGCTTCCCGGAGGTACTGTGGATTTGGCATATCTTGTCCAAGATTTTGTTTAGGTTGGATAGCTTGTCGCTGTTATCCTTGAGAGGCAGTTTTTTGTTGTTCTGCCGAGAGCTTTTGAATCCGGCGTTGACTACCATGCTCTTTGGACCATTTCCCTTAGTCCGGCGCTGGTCCTTGCTGCGTCGTGGTTTCCCATTTCCATCCCTGACCTCGGATGTACTTGGGTCGCTGGTGCTGCATCTTGCCAGCCAGCTATCCTCTCCCGTGCAAAAGCGGGTCATGAGGCTTGTTAGTGCAGCCATTGTTCTTGGCTTTTCCTGGCCGAGGTGTCTGGCGAGCCATTCATCTCGGACGTTATGTTTGAAGCTGCTAAGGCTTCGGCATCCGGATAGTCGACTATTTGGTTCTTTTTGGTGAGGAACTTGTTCCAGAATTTGCAGGCTGACTCTCCGGGCTGTTGAGTTATGTGACTTAAATCGTCTGCATCCCGAGGGCGGACATAAGTCCCCTGAAAATTTGCTCGAAACGCATCCTCGAGCTCTTCCCAACTTCCAATGGTATTTTCTGGGAGGCTTTTGAGCCAATGCCGGGCTGGCCCTTTGAGCTTGAGGGGTAAGTATTTTATGGCGTGGAGGTCATCTCCTCTAGCCATATGTATGTGCAGGATGTAATCCTCAATCCAGACTCCAGGGTCTGTTGTTCCGTCGTATGCCTCTATGTTTACGGGCTTTAATCCCGCTGGAAATTCATAATCCAGCACCTCATCGGTGAAACATAGGGGGTGTGCGGCGCCCCTGTATTTGGGTGTGCCATGATGTTCGAATACTCGACGTGTTGTATTGCTTTGTAGAGCTTGCTTTCTTGGCCCATAGATAGACCTAAATGGGCCATCCTTTTGGGGCGAATCCTTATGCGGATCGCGTGCCGGCTTGTGTGCGGTGCCGTTTGTCGCTCTATGTTTGCCATGTGGTCGTCTTCCAACCGGGCAGCCTCTTTATTTTTTGATTGTGGGGTCTCTACGGCCTCCTCGTCAAATTCGGGCAGTAGTTTGCGCTTCGGGTAGCTCTTTGTTTGGCGACTATCGCCGTATTTGTCTGCGGTCTTGAGTACTTTGCTCCATCTCATTCTGAGTACGTCTTCCGCTGTTTTGAGCTTCCGCTTCTGCTTCTTCAGACTTCGTGCAGTGGCGACGAGCCTTTTGTGGAGGTTCTTCTGCTCCAACGATATGTCCGATGTGAGATCGTCCGGACTGTTGTTTTTGCCGGGGACGGATTGTTTATCTAAGTTATCCTGTTCGGATGGTTGCTCGAGGGCATGTTCGTCGTCCACCGGTTCGCCCTGCACTATGGCTGGGTCTGTATGGGTGCTGTCGTTGTTGAGGCGGGCCTTTGAGCAGCGCTTACGTCGCGATTTTGACTATTTTTCGAGGGAATTATCCTTCGCAGCATCCCGTTGTTCCTCGTTATCGCTTCCTTTAGGTGTATCCACCATATATACATCGTGAGTTGAGGTGGCCTTCCAGTGCCCTGTAGGCGCTGGTTCTTGGTTGTCTCCGGCATCGTCGTCCATACCGTCGATTTCTTCGGAGTCGAAGTCTAGCATATCGGTTAAGTCATCGACAGTGGCTACAAAGTGGGTGGTGGGTGCACGTTGAATTTCTTCGTCGTCCGCATCCCAACCTTCCTGATCATAGTCCAGCCAGGGCTCTCCTTATAAAGAGAGAGACTTTAGTGAATTCAGGATGTCGCCAAAAGGCGAGTGCTGAAAGATGTCCGCGGTAGTGAACTCCGTGATCGGCGCCCAATCGGATTCGATTGGCAGGGGCGCGGAAGGTTCGGAGTCCGGAGAGGAGTCTGGCACCTCGGAGTCACGAGCTTCACGAAGGACAGGATTGGTATTCGGCTCTATCGCCGTAGAGGTAACAGCCCCCGAGGCGGTGTCCAGCCACCCGTCCTCGATCGGCGCAGTCGGCTCCGAGCTAAGGGTCGGAGCAGACACTTGTGCGGCCTCCAAGGCACTGTCCGGCGGCAGAGCTAGATCATGCCCGTCGTGACAGTGCGGCGCGCTCGGTTGTGGCTCGAATCCGTCGAAGATCGAGTCCTCACGGATGTCAGCCGTATAGTTCAAACTTCCAAATCTGACCTGATGGCCAGGGGCGTAGCTTTCGATCTGCTCCAGATGGCCAAGCGAATTGGCCCGTAGTGCAAAGCCGTCGAATACAAAGATCTGTCCGGGGAGAAAAGTCTCACCCTGAACCGCGTTGTTGTTGATGATCGAAGGAGCCATCGGGCCTATAGGTGACGACACAGAGGAACTCTCAATGAAAACACCAATGTCGGTGTCAAAACCGGCGGATCTCGGGTAGGGGGTCCCGAACTATGCGTCTAGGCGGATGGTAACAGGGGACAAGGGACACGATGTTTTTACCCAGGTTCGGGCCCTCTCAGTGGAGGTAAAACCCTACTCCTGCTTGATTAATATTGATGATATGGGTAGTACAAGAGTAGATCTACCACGAGATCAAGGAGGCTAAACCCTAGAAGCTAGCCTATGGTATGATTGTTGTTCGTCCTACAGACTAAGACCCTCCGGTTTATATAGACACTGGAGAGGGCTAGGGTTACACAAAGTCGGTTACAATGGTAGGAGATCTACATATCTGTATCACGAAGGAAAGTCCCATCCGGACACGGGATGAAGTCTTCAATCTTGTATCTTCATAGTCTTGGAGTCCGGCCAAAGATGATAGTTCGGCTATCCGGACACCCCCTAGTCCAGGACTCCCTCAGACGTCATCTGCTGAACGTGTGCAGAACACGGAGGTGTCGTACATTCGATACTTGGATCGGTTGGATCATGAAGACGTTCGACTACATCAACCGCATTACTAAAAGCTTCCGCTTTCGGTCTACGAGGGTACATGGACACACTCTCCCCGCTTGTTGCTATGCTTCTCCTAGATAGATCTTGCGTGATCGTATGAATTTTTTTGAATTACTACATTCCCCAACAGTGGCATCCGACCCAGGTCTATGCCTAGATGATATGCACGAGTAGAACACAAAGAGTTGTGGGCGATAATAGTCATACTGCTTACCACCAACGTCTTACTTTGATTCGGCGGTATTGTTGGATGAAGCGGCCCGGACCGACATTACATGACCGCGTTCATGACACTGGTTCTATCGACGTGCTTTGCACACAAGTGGCTGGCGGGTGTTTGTTTCTCCAACTTTAGTTGAATCAAGTTTGACTACGGCCGGTCCTTGTTGAAGGTTAAAACAACACAGTTGATGAAAAATTGTTGTGGTTTTGATGCGTAGGTAAGAACGGTTCTTGCTAGAATCCCGTAGTAGCCACGTAAAACTTGCAACAACAAAGTAGAGGACATCTAACTTGTTTTTGCAGGGCATGTTGTGATGTGATATGGTCAAGACATGATGTGATATAAATTGTTGTATGAGATGATCATGTTTTGTAAAAGTTATCGGCAACTGGCAGGAGCCTTATGGTTGTCGCTCTATTGTATTAAATGCAATCGCCATGTAATTGCTTTACTTTATCACTAAGAGGTAGCAATAGTCATGGAAGAAATAGTTGGCGAGACGACAACGACGCTACGATGGAGATCAAGGTGTCAAGCACGTGACGATGCAGATCATGATGGTGCTTTGGAGATGGAGATCAAAGGCACAAGATGATGATGGCCATATCATGTCACATATTTTGATTGCATGTGATGTTTATCTTTTTATGTATCTTATTTTGCTTAGTACGACCATAGCATTATAAGATGATCCCTCACTAAAATTCGAGGTATAAGTGTTCTCCCTGAGTATGCACTGTTGCGACAGTTCATCGTGCCGAGACACCACGTGATGCTCGGGTGTGATAAGCTCTATGTTCACATACAACAGGTGCAAGCCAGTTTTGCCCATGCAGAATACTCGGGTTAAACTTGATGAGCCTAGCATATGCAGACATGGCCTCGGAACACTGAGACCGAAAGGTCGAACGTGAATCATATAGTAGATATGATCAACATAGAGATGTTGACCATTGAAAACTACTCCATCTCACGTGATGATCGGACATGGTTTAGTTGATTTGGATCACGTGATCATCTGGATGACTCGAGGGATGTCTATCTAAGTGGGAGTTCTTAAGTAATATGATTAATTGAACTTAAATTTATCATGAACTTAGTCGTGATAGTATTTGCATATCTATGTTGTAGATCAATAGCTTGCGATGTAGCTCCTCGTTTATTTTTGATATTTCCTAGAGAAAACAAAGTTGAAAGTTGATAGTAGCAATGATACAGACTGGGTCTGTGATTTGATGATTATCCTCATTGCTACACAGAAGAATTATGTCCTTGATGCGCCGCTAGGTGACAGACCTATTGCAGGAGTATATGCAGACGTTATGAACGTTTGGCCAGCTCGAGATGATGACTACTTGATAGTTTAGTGCACCATGCTTTACGGCTTAAAACCGGGACTTCGCAAACGTTTTGAATGCCATGGAGCATATGAGATGTTCCAAGAGTTGAATTAGTACTTCAGACTCATGCACGTGTCGAGAGGTATGAAACCTCTGACAAGTACTTTGCCTACAAGATGGAGGAGAATAGCTCAAGTAGTGAGCATGTGCTCAGAATGTATGAGCACTTCAATCGCTTGAATCAAGTGGGAGTTAATCTTCTAGATAAAATAGTGATTGACAGAATTCTCTAGTCACTATTACCAAGTTACTGAAACTTCATGATGAACTATGATATGCAAGGGATGACGAAAACGATTCCTGAGCTCTTCGCGATGCTGAAATCGGTGAAGGTAGAAATCAAGAAAAAGCATCAAGTGTTGATGGTTGACAAGACCACTAGTTTCAAGTAAAAGGGCAAAGGAAAAGAAAGGGAACTTCAAGAAGAATGGCAAGCAAGTTGCCACTCCCATGAAGAAACCCAAAGCTAGACCCAAGCCTGAAACTGAGTGCTTCTACCGCGAAGGAAATGGTCACTGGAAGTGGAACTGCCCTAGATACTTGGTGGATAAGAAGGATGGCAAAGTGAACAAAGCTATATTTGATATACATGTTATTGATGTGTACTTTACTAGTGTTTATAGCAACCCCTCGGTATTTGATACTGGTTCAGTTGCTAAGAGTAGTAACACGAAAACAGGAGTTGCAAGATAAACAGAGACTAGTTAAGGGCGAGGTGACGATGTGTATTGGAAATGATTCCAAGGTTGATAAGATCACCATCGCACACTCCTTTTACCTTCGGGATTAGTGTTGAACCTAAAATAAATGTTATTTGGTGTTTGCATTGAGCATGAATATGATTGGCTCATGTTTATTGCAATACGGTTATTCATTTAAAGTCAAAGAATAATTGTTGTTCTGTTTACATGAATAAAACCTTCTATTGTCATACACTTAATATAAATGGTTTATTGAATCTCGATCGTAGTGATACACATATTCATATATTGAAGCCAAAGATGCAAGGTTAATAATGATAGTGCAACTTATTTGTGGCACTGCCGTTTAGGTCATATTGCTGTAGAGCACATGAAGAAACTCCATGTTGATGGACTTTTGGAATCACTTGATGCTTGCGAAGCATGCCTCACGGGCAAGATGACTAAGACTCTGTTCTCCGGAACTATGTAGTGAGCAACTGACTTGTTGGAATTAATACATACTGATGTATGCGGTCCGATGAGTGTTGAGGATCGCGGCGGGTATCATTATTTTCTAACCTTCACAGATGATTTGATCAGATATGGGTATATCTACTTGATGAAACATAAGTCTGAAACATTTAAAAAGTTCAAAGAATTTCAGAGTGAAGTGGAAAATCATTGTAACAAGAAAATAAAGTTTCTACGATCTGATCATGGAGATGAATATTTGAGTTATGAGTTTGGTCTTCATTTGAAACAATGTGGAATAGTTTCACAACTCACACCACCTGGAACACCACATCGTAATGGTGTGTCCAAACGTCGTAACCGTACTTTATGAGATATGGTGCGATCTATGATGTCTCTTACCGATTTACCACTATCGTTTTGGGGTTATGCATTAGAGACAACTGCATTCACATTAAATAGGGCACCATCTAAATCCGTTGAGACGACACCATATGAGTTGTGGTTTAGCAAGAAACCTAAGCTATCGTTTCTTAAAGTTTGGGGCTGCGATGCTTATGTGAGAAAGCTTCAACCTGATAAGCTCGAACCCAAATCACATAAATATGTCTTCATAGGATACCCAAAGGAGACTGTTGGGTGCACCTTCTATCACAGATCCGAAGGCAAGATATTCATTGCTAAGAATGGATCCTTTCTACAAAAGCAGTTTCTCTCGAAAGAAGTGAGTGGGAGGAAAGTAGAACTTGATGAGGTAATTGTACCTTCTCTTGAATTGGAAAGTAGTTCATCACAGAAAACTGTTCCCGTGATGCCTACACCAATTAGTGAGGAAGCTAATGATGATGATCATGAAACTTCAGATCAAGTTACTACCAAACCTCGTAGGTCAACCAGAGCACGTTCTGCACCAGAGTGGTACGGTAATCCTGTTCTGGAAGTCATGTTACTAGACCATGACGAACCTACAAACTATAAGGAAACGATGATGAGCCCAGATTCCGCAAAATGATGATGAACCTACAAACTACAAACTAGGCCATGAAATCTGAGATGGGATCCATGTATGAGAAAAAAGTATGGACTTTGGTGGACTTGTCCGATGATCGGCAAGCCATTGAGAATAAATGTATCTTCAAGACGAAGACGAACATTGATGGTAGTGTTACTATCTACAAAGCTCGAATTGTCACAAAAGGTTTTCGACAAGTTCAAGGTGTTGACTACAATGAGATTTTCTCACTCGTATCGATGCTTAAGTCTGTCTGAATCATGTTAGCAATTGCCGCATTTTATGAAATCTGGCAAATGGATGTCAAAACTGCATTCCTTAATGGATTTCTTAAAGAAGAGTTGTATATGATGCAACAAGAAGGTTTTGTCAATCCCAAAGGTGCTAACAAAATGTGCAAGCTCCAGCGATCCATCTATGGACTGGTGCAAGCATCTCAGAGTTGGAATATACGCTTTGATGAGTTGATCAAAGCATATAGTTTTATACAGACTTGAGGTGAAGCCTGTATTTACAAGAAAGTGAGTGGGAGCACTACAGCCTTTCTGATAAGTATATGTGAATGACATATTGTTGATCGGAAATGATGTAGAATTTTCTGGAAAGCATAAAGGAGTGTTTGAAAGGAGTTTTTCAAAGAAAGACCTCGGTGAAGCTACTTACATATTGAGCATCAAGATCTATAGAGATAGATCAAGACGCTTGATAAGATTTTTCAATGAGTACATACCTTGACAAGATTTTGAAGTACTTCAAAATGGAACAGTCAAAGAAGGAGTTCTTGCCTGTGTTGCAAGGTGCGAAGTTGAGTAAGACTCAAAACCTGACCATGGCAGAAAATAGAAAGAGAATGAAAGTCATTCCCTATGCCTCAGTCATAGGTTCTATAAAGTATGCTATGATGTGTACCAGACCTATTGTGTACCTCACCATGAGTTTGGCAAAAGGAGTACAATAGTGATCCAGGAGTAGATTACTGGACAGCAGTCAAAATTATCCTTAGAGAACAAAGGAAATATTTCTCCGTTATGGAGGTGATAAAGAGTTTGTCGTAAAGAGTTACGTCGATGCAAGCTTTGACACCGATCTGGATGACTCTGAGTCTCAATCTAGATACATATTGAAAGTGGGAGCAAGTAGCTAGAGTAGCTCCGTGCAGAGCATTGTAGACATAGAAATTTGCAAAATACATACGGATCTGAATGTTGCAGACCCGTAGACTAAAATTTATCTCACAAGCAAAACATGATCACACCTTGGTGCTCTTGGATGTTAATCACACAACGATGTGAACTAGATTATTAACTCTAGTAAACCCTTTGAGTGTTGGTCACATAGGTGATGTGAACTATGGGTGTTAATCACATGGTGATGTGAACTATTGGTGTTAAATCACATGGCGATGTGAACTAGATTATTGACTCTAGTGCAAGTGGGAGACTGAAGGAAATATGCCCTAGAGGAAATAATAAAGTTGTTATTTATATTTCCTTATATCATATAAATATTTATTATTCATGCTAGAATTGTATTAAAACTTAGTACATGTGTGAATACATAGACAAACAGAGTGTCCCTAGTATGCCTCTACTAGACTAGCTCATTAATCAAAGATGGTTAAGTTTCCTAACCATAGACATGTGTTGTCATTTGATGAACAGGATCACATCATTAGAGAATGATGTGATGGACAAGACCCATTCGTTAGCTTAGCATAAATGATCGTTTAGTTTTATTGCTATTGCTTTCTTCATGACTTATACATGTTCCTCTGACTATGAGATAATGCAAGTCCTAAATACCGGAGGAACACCTTGTGTGCTATCAAACGTCACAACGTAACTGGGTGATTATAAAGATGCTCTACAGGTGTCTCCGAAGGTGTTTGTTGGGTTGGCATAGATCAAGATTAGGATTTGTCGCTCCGTGTATCGGAGAGGTATCTCTGGGCCCTCTCGGTAATGCACATCACTATAAGCCTTGCAAGCACTGTGACTAATGAGTTAGTTATGAGATGATGCATTATGGAACGAGTAAAGAGACTTGCCGGTAATGAGATTGAACTAGGTATGAGGATACCGACGATCGAATCTCGGGCAAGTAACATACCGATGACAAAGGGAACAACGTATGTTGCTATGCGGTTTGAACGATAAAGATCTTCGTAGAATATGTAGGAGACAATATGAGCATCCAGGTTCTGCTATTGGTTATTGACTGGAGATGTGTCTCGGTCATTTCTACATAGTTCTCGAACCCGTAGGGTCCGCACGCTTAACGTTCGATGACGATTTGTATTATGAGTTATGTGATTTGATGAACCGAAGTTTGTTCGGAGTCTCGGATGAGATCACGGACATGATGAGGAGTCTTGAAATGGTCGATACATAAAGATTGACATATTGGAATGTTATGTTTGGACACTGGAATGGTTCCGGAAAGGTTCAGACATTTTCCAGAGTACAGGGAGGTTACCGGAACCCCCCGGGGGGTTAACGGGCCTTCATGGGCCCTAGTGGGGAGAGGAGGCAGCGGCCATGTGGGGGCGCATGCCCCCCCTCCCCCCCCCCCCTGTCACACCCAAGATGCGACCCTATCCTAAAGGAACTCGAAGGTCCCACCAAGGATAGAAGCGCATCTTGAAGACGCTTTTGCAAGGTGGATATCATTACATCAACATTACATAATAGTGGGGATACATCCAATACATACAATGTCACATGAATACAACAATACAACATACAAGAACAACATCCGACTATGGATGAATCATAAACGGAAACTCAAACAATATCCACCCTGCTAGCCCAGGCTGCCGACCTGGAACCTATCCCCTGATCGAAGAAGCAGAAGAAGAAACTCCAAAACAAGCAACATCGCTCTCGCGTCATGATCATCGCATAACCTGAACCTGCAACTGTTGGTGTAGTAATCTGTGAGCCACGAGGACTCAGCAATCCCATTACCATGGGTATCAAGACTAGCAAAGCTTAATGGGAAAGGAAGGGGTAAAGTGGTGAGGTTGCAGCAGCGGCTAAGCATATATGGTGGCTAACATACGCAAATGAGAGCGAGAAGAGAAACAAAGGAATAGTCGTGAAGCTAGCAAAGATCAAGAGGTGATCCTGAACACCTACTTACGTCAAACATAACCCAGAATCCGTGTTCACTTCCCGGACTCCGCCGAGAAGAGACCATCACGGCTACACACGCGGTTGATGCGTTTTAATTCAGATCTGGTGTCAAGTTATCTACAACTGGACATTAGCAAATTCCCATCTGCCACATAACCGCGGGCACGGCTCTCGAAAGTTTATACCCTACAGGGGTGTCCCAACTTAGCCCATGATAAGCTCTCGCGATAGACGAAGGATATTCCTTCTCCCCGGGAAGACCCGATCAGTCTCGGAATCCCGGCTACAAGACATTTCAACAAGACCAGCATGACCTCCTGGCGTGTCGACATCCTGATAGTAGCCGCGCGTATCTCGTCTCAGGCCACGACCGGATGAGCAGTACGTACAACTAGAACCAGCCCTCAAGTTTCCCCGAGGTGGCGCTGCAAGTGGCTCTAGTTTGGACCAACACTTAGACAAGCATTGGCCCGGGGGGCTAAAATAAAGATGACCCTTAGGATGCGCGACTCCCAAGGGAAAAAGGTAATAGGTGAGGCAAATGGTAAAAACCAATGTTGGGCCTTGCTGGAGGAGTCTTATTCAAAGCGAACTGTCAGGGGGGTCCCATAAATCACCCGACCGTGTTAGGAACGCAAAATCCGGGAACATAACACCGGTATGACGGAAACTAGGGCGGCAAGAGTGGAACAAAACACCAGGCATAAGGCCGAGCCTTCCACCCTTTACCAAGTATATAGATGCATTAATTAAATAAGAGATATTGTGATATCCCAACATAATCATGTCCATCATGGAGCAATCTTCAACTTCACCTGCAACTAGCAACACTATAAGAGGGGCTGAGCAAAAGCGGTAACATAGCCAAACAACGGTTTGCTAGGAAAGGTGAAAAGGTTAGAGGCTGACATGGCAATTTGGGGAGGCTTAAAGAGCAAAAGATAGGTAGCGCAACATAGCGATAGAACGAAGCAACTAGCATAGCAATGATAGTAGTGAGATCCAAGGTGACGGTCATCTTGCCTGAAATCCCGCTAGGAAGAAGAACGAGTCCATGAAGAAGACAAACGGACGTAGTCGAACGAATCCTCACAACTCCGGAACGAAACCGAAGCTAACGGGAGAAGCAAACCGGAAAGGAGCAAACAACATGGTAAACAACTATCACATAAACATGGCATGATGCACAAGCAAGTATGATGCATGTCCGGTTTAAAGAGGCATGGCATGGCAAAGTGCAACAAACAATACTACAAGTTAAATGGAGCTCAATATGCAACGAGTTGCATATTGACAAAACACCACATTCAATTATTTAGTTATCTCTCGTTTAAGCTACCCAACAATATTAAATGTTGTTAAACATGGCAAGAGGTGAAGCATAATATAAACTACCTATCCAGGCAAGTTTAAATGAGGCCGGAAACAACAAACAATAATTCCGGTAAATCCTCATGTCATTTAGCAATTTAATGCAAACACAATTGTAAACATTTTAATTGTTGTTATCATGATGCGGATGACATATGCAAGTTTTAAGCAATTTTATGGAAACGTTGACATGAGCATGTTATGAAGCATTTATCACCGTGGCGGAACGAAAGGGGTGCCACGGCAACTACAACGGAAATGGTGCCACAGCAACATTCCGATGATCCGACAACTCATTGAGATACCGGTGCAAAGAGCAAGTGTGCGGATGTGCGAAACATGCAAAGGATGGTGGGGTGATCCCGGTTACCGGGTTCCCACAGGTTAGTGGCATGGAAACGAGTGACAATTCGGACACGGTGCAAATGGTACATCTCATACAACACATGCATTCGGTCCACGGACGTCGTCTCGGGTTTATACCTTTGAAGCGTGCGTTTTCGGAGCGGGTCGAGTTTGTAGTGGAAGTAGTGGAAGTAGACGTTCTCGCGACGGTAGTGGAAGTAGTGGTACACGGCGACGGTAGTGGAAGTAGTCATTCACGGGTCATCGTGGGAAGTAGTTGTTCTCGTGGCGACGGTAGTGGTACTCGTTTCGGAAGCGGTTCACGACGATGGTAGTCGAACTTGGCCATCCGGAGAGGGTACTTGCCGACAACGGCCGTCGTGGTACTTGGTGCTAGTAGTTGTACACGGTCGTAGACATCCGGTGCGGTACTTGGTGAATCGAAGGTGTACTTGGCGGTCTTGGGGTCCCTCGATCAAGGAAATTGCCAACAACAAAAAGGGGCAGCAAGGTCTTGAAGCCGAGGCCGACAGGGACAGCTTGAGGAGTCAACACGGAGGTAGGGGCACGAGGTCTGGATGACGTCGGAAGGCGCGATGGTGGCGGCAGGCCGGCTCGATCCGGACGGATCCGGGCGCGAAGGTGGCGGGGAGGCAAACGACGAGACTGTAAGAGCTCATGTGCGTCACGAGGAGCACGCCTCCTAGTGGCTTGCGGGTGCTGCAGGAGGGAGGCCGAGGTAGGGGCTCGGCAGCGACGAACTTAGCGAAGCAGGGGAGGTCCGGGGTGCCGGGAACCACGGTGACGGAGAGGATCCTGCCAGAAAGAGGTCGGGGACGGCGCGATGACGGGGTCATCGGAGCGGCGCAGCAGCTTGGGGCTGATCCTGGCAGTGGAGCAGCGGGACTTGGCCGGCAGCAGGGTGTCGCAGAGGAGCAGGAGAAGGGGAGGCGTCGCATGGAGGGGTGTTGGGGCGGCGCTCGCCAGGGCGGCGATGGCGAGGAGGGGAAGAAGGCGCGGCGGCGATGAGTGGCTTGTAGGGTCAGATGAGGAGCGAGGGGATCGGGAGAGATGAGAGGTGGCAGCGCTGGAGATCGGGCGCAGGGAGCTCCTCTCCCTGGCTCGATGTGTGCGAGTGGCGGCGGTCAGGAGGGAGATGGGGATCCAGAGGAGAGATGAGGGTTGGGCTAGGGTTAGATTAGGTAGGCTGCGGCTGGGCCTTGGGCCAACTGCTGGGAGAAGGCCGAGCTGGACTATCTCTCTCTCCTTTTCTTTAGCAAAAAAGAATTAGAGAGAAGAAAAGAAGAGAGGGTTAGAGAAAGAATTTGAGAACAAGGACAATTTTCCTGGACTCATAAAAATGAGCTTGACCCAAGAAAAATAGAGTGGGCAAGATTGCAATAATTAAATTCAAAGTCATTTGAATTTAATTCAAATGGTTTGAACAAGGACTAGGTTTTAGAAGTGTCCAAAAATGTTTAGATTTTGGTGGGGCTCCGGAAAATGACGAAAGAATATATGGCAAGGTTGGAGACCAAGAATTAAGATAACAAAGGCATGGGGAATTATTTTGCAAGTGTGTCAAAGGTAATTCCACATCAATGGAATATTAGTTTTATAGCTCCCTAATAATATTGGGAGGATATATGTTATAAAGAGAAATCACCATGTGCATTTCCCTCGATTTAAATGGACCGAAGATCCATACGATTTTATTTAGATGAGTTTTATAAAAAAAAGGGTTGCATGATGACATGATGCAATGCACATTATGCAACGATGAATGCAACAAGCAAAACAAACACGTGGCGGAACTCAGAATAGCTGGAAGTCTTCTGGAGCGTCGGTCTTGGGGCGTTACAACACTCCACCACTACAAGAGGATCTCGTCCCGAGATCTAGGATGGCACCGGAGAGAAACGGAAGAGGAAGAGAAGAGGTAAAACAAACTTGCTTCTTTGACGAACGATTGAAACCATGAACCTTGAGAGGTTGAGCAATTTAAAAGAAAGAGTACAACAGAGATGTACGAGATTGCAAACAATCCATTAGAAAAGAGGAACAAGGAACATTACGATAACTTGAACGTTGAAAGACATGGAAAATAAGAGCTTCACAAACGAAAAGAATATGACCACCTCGGTATAATGACATAGCCAAGGAACAAGAATGACAAAATTTGGACAACACTCCGGTAGAAAAGAGAAGAAAACTTGATAACATGAAAGAACTTGAATGAGAACACAACACTCCGGTTAAATGGATAAGCACGAAAAACATGATCCTCACAATTCGAGATGATGAGTGAAAAGAGCAACATCACAATCCCTCCAGGAGAAAGAATAGAAGATAGATCATTGGAATAACAGAATGTAGGAGAAAATGCCAACTTCTGCCACAAATGAGCTTGAAAAGCATCCTTGCAAAGAAGAATTGAACGGAGTTGTTGGAAAATCAACAACGAGAAGCACAAGCTTGTTGTGGGCTTATGGAAAACATCTCGAGACTATGAGGTGACAACCGGCCACTAATGGAAACCATTGATTAGATTGAGAGCACAAAAGAGATGAAAAACTTCTTCACCAAGATGAGAAGGAGAAAATTGGATCATTGATAAGCACCACAAATAGCTACATTCCTTAGGGAAGGCTGTAGGTGAGATATAACCCAATATAACTCCAACAAAAGATTGATGGATTTAAACTACCTCATTCTTGACAACATATGAATCATGAAACATGAAGGAAATTGTCAAGAGTGACATAACACCACCTCAAATGAAAAGGTAGAAAGAATTGCACTTCGAAATGCAAGATGAAGAATACTTGAGCTCCTCAAAACAAAACATGTGTTGAGCACCATGTTTAATTTTTGAGTATAGCTTGGCAGATCTTAGCTTCGAGAAAATCTTGAAGAACAATTGAAGAATGAAAGAATCCTTGACGAACCACCATGCAGAGCCTCCATGAAGAACTCTGGTAGTAAAAGGATGATAAAAAGAAAGAGAACTTGAAAACACAAGGTGAAGCCTTGCGATGATCTAGATGGAGCTTCGTGACAAAGATAAAGCGGAAAACTTGGAACTCCGGAAAAGGAAAAGATGAAACACTAGAACCAAGAATTACTTCATGATGAACAATCTCCAGAAGAAAAGAATTGAATCACCTCGAGGAAATAAGAATAAGGTTTATTGTATGCTAATCCTTCATCAAATTAAATTGATGACAAGCAATGGATTTGGCATAATACTTATTCTTCTTGAGGGATTAAGGACAGAGATAGTGCAAACTTGAGAAGGTATTGATGGAACCACCGATGGGATTGAAACAATGAAAGAATGAATGAATTGATACGATAACGAAGAAAGTGAAATCTTGAACGAACCACCGTAAGAATTGAAAATGAAAGTAGCAAAGGCACAATTCACCGGAAAGAATTGGAAAATGAATGAAGATACTTGAAGGGATTTAGATACAAGTGAACGAAGAGATCATGAGCTGATTAGAGGGTATTTGAACGATGCACCGGTAAGATTTGGAGAATGATAGCTACACGCTGCGAATGAAGAATTATGACATGATGACCTTCGGAGGAAAGAAATGGAAACAACTCATGAAATGCTCCGGGTGGTAAGAAAAGAATTGTCACAATCAAAAACAATTATGAGGATGGCATGAAGCTAGAACCATAAATCTTTGGAAGAACTGGTAAGGATTTAAGAGGAACTCTTCTTCGGTCTTCAAATGTTGAGAATGATGATGGGAACCACCCTGAATTGTGGAGATACTCCGGGAGAATGAAAAACAAAGAGGTTGAGCCAACAAGGAAAAATAATTTGAAATCGATCTTGGAAAACATCTGACTGATGAAATTCATTCTTACGTCAAACTTCAAAAAGAATTAGGAATGGCTCCAGAATAATTAGAAGAGTCAAGTAAGATCCTGGGAAAAACCTGTGGGTTAGGGCCCACTCAAAAGAAACATCATTGAAGGATTGCTTGAAATAGAGATTGCACTGGTAGAATTAAATAGCTTGAATGAGAGAAAAAAAACTTGAAGTAACTTGACCGGATTAAGAATGGAAACATGAATCTTCTGAGATATCTTCAACACTCCGGAACAAATGAATAGCAAGAGGTGAGTGATTAAGAGGTGCACCGGCATGAGAAAGCATTTGACACGAGGAAAGGAATATGATCAACACTGAAAGCTTGAATTGGATCCACCGGAGAAGAAAAAAGAACGAAGGATGATGAACTTGAAGCTCTGTTAGTATCTTCACGAGGGATCACCGGATCAGAACATTTATTGAAAGAGTGAAGTGACTTCACATAAATAAATGGATACATGATTAAGAAATCTGAGTCCTTGAAGAAAAAGGGTGGAAGGGCGGGAAAACAAAGGCAACTTGGGGACAGATGAAACAAACACCGTTGAGAAAACTTAGAGTTGATCTTGCGGATGTTGAAAAATGATCGGATCCACTTGAAGAGAAGCACACCGGTTGAAAAGAATTTGCATGACCATCTCGATGATCAAAAGGATTAGTACTCCCATAGAAATATGAGAACACCATTTAGAAAAGGTATGGAATCAACACTTGACATTGAAGCAACTCAAATACCACAAATAAAACAAAACAAAGGATTTGGCTTGCAGAATAAGCCGGAACAAATACATATGATAGAGATTTACCCAATCCCATATCATGCATCTGTCGGAAAGATATTCTAGGAGCTACTTGAATTCCCACCTATGAACTCCCAAAACTTTCTGGTTATGCAATCTGGTGTTGGGGATACAGGGGAAGAAATATATCTCACCCAAACTAACAAAACCTACATCCAAGCTGTATCCATCCATCAACACATAACCAAGAAAACTCCAAAAATCGTGTACCTCAACCTTCGAAAAGCATCCGTTATACGAGCTATGGCCATACTCCCGAACTCCCCAGTACTGGGTGGCGTCGAGGTTATCTCACCAACAACTGCATAAAAGAGATTTTCGATGTCGGCAAAACTCAGGTATTCCAGAACTGCAACGATAAAATTATGACGACAACACCTCGGAGCTCAACTCCCCGGGACACTGCCACAACCCCTAAATGTCAGGAGGCACCAAGAACAATGTTCTCGTCATAAGAATATCAGAACGATCCCAAGATACCCGCGTGATCCTAAAAAATAATTTAGTGAAATTTGAGGAGAGGAAAGACAAAACATCTACGTCAGGAGACCTCACCAGAGCGACGAAGAGGCTGAGGAGTAAAAAGAATTCCTACTCTCCGATATATATAATCCTAATACTCAAAATAGTTTTCTTCTAGACTCAACAACGGCCAACAAACAAGGGGGCTCCTAGGGTCGGTCGAGGCTCTGATACCAACTTGTCACGCCCAAGATGCGACCCTATCCTAAAGGAACTCGAAGGTCCCAGCAAGGATAGAAGCGCATCTTGAAGACGCTTTTGCAAGGTGGATATCATTACATCAACATTACATAATAGTGGGGATACATCCAATACATACAATGTCACATGAATACAACAATACAACATACAAGAACAACATCCGACTATGGATGAATCATAAATGGAAACTCAAACAATATCCACCCTGCTAGCCCAGGCTGTCGACCTGGAACCTATCCCCTGATCGAAGAAGCAGAAGAAGAAACTCCAAAACAAGCAACATCGCTCTCGCGTCATGATCGTCGCATAATCTGAACCTGCAACGGTTGGTGTAGTAATCTGTGAGCCACGAGGACTCAGCAATCCCATTACCATGGGTATCAAGACTAGCAAAGCTTAATGGGAAAGGAAGGGGTAAAGTGGTGAGGTTGCAGCAACGGCTAAGCATATATGGTGGCTAACATACGCAAATGAGAGCGTGAAGAGAAACAAAGGAACGGTCGTGAAGCTAGCAAAGATCAAGAGGTGATCCTGAACACCTACTTACGTCAAACATAACCCAGAAACCGTGTTCACTTCCCGGACTCCGCCGAGAAGAGACCATCACGGCTACACACGCGGTTGATGCGTTTTAATTCGGATCTAGTGTCAAGCTATCTACAACCGGACATTAAATAATTCCCATCTGCCACATAACCGCGGGCACGGCTCTCGAAAGTTTATACCCTACAGGGGTGTCCCAACTTAGCCCTGTTGGGTAACGTAGTAATTTCAAAAAAATTCCTACGCACACGCAAGATCATGGTGATGGCATAGCAACGAGAGGGGAGAGTGTTTGTCCACGTACCCTCGTAGACCGTAAGCGGAAGCGTTATGACAACGCGGTTGATGTAGTCGTACGTCTTCACGATCCGACCGATCCAAGCACCGAACGTACGGGGCCTCCGAGTTCAGCACACGTTCAGCTCGATGACGATCTCCGGCCTCCGATCCAGCCGAGCTCCGGAGATGAGTTCCGTCAGCACGATGGCGTGGTGACGATGTTGATGTTTTACCGGCGCAGGGCTTCGCCTAAGCTTCGCGACGATATGACCGAGGTGGAATATGGTGGAGGGGGGCACCGCACACGGCTAAGGAACGATCTGTAGATCAACTTGTGTGTCTCTGGGGTGCCCCCCTGCCCCCGTATATAAAGGAGCAAGGGGGAGGGGCGGCCAAGAGGAGGAGGCGCGCCCAAGGGGAAGAATCCTACTCCAAGTAGGATTCCCCCCTCTTTCCAAGTCCTACTAGGAGAAGGGAAGGAAGGGGAGGAGAAGGAGAAGGAAGGAGAGGGAGGAGAGGAAGGAAAGGGGGGCCGGCCCCCTAGTCCAATTCGGTTTGGGCTAGGGGGGCCGCGCGCCCTTCCTCCTCTCTTCCACCACTTGGCCCATGAGGCCCATTGCTTCTTCCTCGTATTCCCGTAACTCCCCGGTACCCCCGAAAATACCCGAATCACTCGGAACCTTTCCGAACTCCGAATATAGTCGTCCAATATATCAATCTTTACGTCTCAACCATTTAGAGACTCCTCGTCATGTCCCCGATCTCATCCGGGACTCCGAACTCCTTCGGTACATCAAAACTCATAAACTCATAATATAACTGTCATCAAATCCTTAAGCGTGCGGACCCTACGGGTTCGAGAACTATGTAGACATGACCTAGAACTATTCTTGGTCAATAACCAATAGCGGAACCTGGATGCTCATATTGGCTCCTACATATTCTACGAAGATCTTTATCGGTCAAACCGCATAACATACGTTGTTCCCTTTGTCATCGGTATGTTACTTGTCCGAGATTCGATCGTCGGTATCCAATACCTAGTTCAATCTCGTTACTGGCAAGTCTCTTTACTCGTTCTGTAATACTTCATCCCGTAACTAACTCATTAGTTACAATGCTTGCAAGGCTTAAGCGATGTGTATTACCGAGAGGGCCCAGAGATACCTCTCCGACAATCGGAGTGACAAAACCTAATCTCGAAATACGCCAACCCAACATGTACCTTCGGAGACACCTGTAGAGCACCTTTATAATCACCCAGTTACGTTGTGACGTTTGGTAGCACACAAAGTGTTCCTCCGGTAAACGGGAGTTGCATATTCTCATAGTTGTAGGAACATTGTATAAGTCATTAAGAAAGCAATAGCAACATACTAAACGATCAAGTGCTAGGCTAACGGAAATGGGTCATGTCAATCACATCATTCTCCTAATGATGTGATACCTTTAATCAAATGACAACTCTTTTGTCCATGGCTAGGAAACATAACCATCTTTGATAAACGAGCTAGTCAAGTAGAGGCATACTAGTGACTATATGTTTGTCTATGTATTCACACATGTATCATGTTTCCTGTTTAATACAATTCTAGCATGAATAATAAACATTTATCATGAAATAAGGAAATAAATAATAACTTTATTATTGCCTCTAGGGCATATTTCCTTCAGTCTCCCACTTGCACTAGAGTCAATAATCTAGTTCACATCGCCATGTGATTTAACACCAATATTCATATCTGTATATGATTAATACCCATAGTTCACATCATCATGTGATCAACACCCAAAGGGTTTACTAGAGTCAATAATCTAGTTCACATCGCTATGTGATTAACACCCAAAAGAGTACTAAGGTATGATCATGTTTTGCTCGTGAGAGAAGCTTAGTCAACGGGTCTGTCATATTCAGAGCCGTATGTATTTTGCAAACATTCTATGTCTTCAATGCTCTGCATGGAGCTACTCTAGCTTAATTGCTCCCACTTTCAATATGTATCCAGTTTGAGACTTAGAGTCATCTGGATCAGTGTAAAAGTTTGCACCGATGTAACTTTTACAACAAACTCTTTTATCACCTCCATAATCGAGAAACATTTCCTTAGTCCTCACTAAGGATATTCTTGACCGCTGTCCAGTGATCTACTATTAGATCAAAATTGTATTCCTATGTCAAACTCAGAGCAAGGTATACAATAGGTCTGGTTCACAGCATAGCATACTTTATAGAACCTATGACTGAGGCATAGGGAATGACTTTTCATTCTCTTTCTATTTTCTGCCATGGTCGGGTCTTGAGTTTTACTCAACCTCACACCTTGCAACACAGGCAAGAACTTCTTCTTGGACTGTTCCATTTTGAAATATTTCAAAAATTTATCAAGGTATGTATTCATTGAAAAAATCTTATCAAGTGTCTTGATCTATCTATATAGATCTTGATGCTCAATGTGTAAGCAGCTTTACCGAGGTCTTTCTTTTAAAGAACTCCTTTCAAACACTCCTTTATGCTTTGCAGAATAATTCTACATTATTTCCGATTAACAATATGTCATTCACATATACTTATCAGAAATGTTGCAGTGCTCCCACTCACTTTCTTGTAAATACAGGCTTCACCGTAAGTCTGTACAAAACTATATGCTTTGATCAACTTATCAAAGCGTATATTCCAACTCTGAGATGCTTGCACCAGTCCATAGATGACTCGCTGGAGCTTGCACACTTTGTTAACATCTTTAGGATTGACAAAACCTTCTAGTTGCATCATATACAACTCTTCTTTAATAAATTCATTAAGGAATGCAGTTTTCACATCCATTTGCCAGATTTCATAAAATGTGGCAATTGCTAACATGATTTGGACAGACTTAAGCATCGATACGAGTGAGAAAATCTCATCGTATTCAACCCCTTGAACTTGTCGAAAAACTTTCGCAACAAGTCGAGCTTAGTAGATAGTAACACTACTATTAGTGTCCGTCTTCCTCTTGAAGATCCATTTATTTAACATGGCTTGCTGATCATCGAGCAAGTCAATCAAAGTCCATTATTTGTTCTCATACATGGATCATATCTCAGATTTTATGGCCTCAAGCCATTTCGTGGAATCTGGGCTCATCATCGCTTCCTCATAGTTTGTAGGTTCATCATGGTCTAGTAACATGACTTCCAGAACAAGATTACCGTACCACTCTGGTGTGGATCTTACTCTGGAAGACCTAGGAAGTTTGATAGCAACTTGATCTGAAGTTTCATGATCATCATCATTAACTTCCTCACTAATTGGTGTAGGAATCACTGGAACTGATTTCAGTGATGAACTATTTTCCAATTCGGGAGAAGGTACAGTTACCTCATCAAGTTCTACTTTCCTCCCACTCACTTCTTTCGAGAGAAACTTCTTCTCTAGAAAGGATCCATTTTAGCAACGAATAACTTGCCTTCGGATCTGTGATAGAAGGTGTACCCAATAGTTACCTTTGGGTATTCTATGAAGACACACTTCTTCGATTTGGGTTCGAGCTTATCAGGTTGAAAACCTTTTTCATATAAGCATCGCAACTCCAAGCTTTAAGAAACGACAACTTAGGTTTACTGCTAAACCATAGTTCATACGGTGTCGTCTCAATGGATTTAGATGGTGCCCTATTTAAACATGAATGCAGCTGTCTCTAATGCATAACCCCAAAATGATAATGGTAAATCAATAAGAGACATCATAGATCGCACCATATCCAATAAAGTGCGGTTACGACGTTCGGACACACCATAACGTTGTGGTGTTCCAGGTGGCGTGAGCTGTGAAACTATTCCACATTGTTTTAATTTGAAGACCAAACTCGTAACTCAAATATTTGTCTCCGCGATCAAATCACAGAAACTTTATTTTCTTGTTATGATGATTCTCCACTTCACTCTGAAATTCTTTGAACCTTTCAACTATTTCAGACTTATGTTTCATCAAGTAGATATACCCATATCTTCTCAAATCATCTTGTGAAGGTCAGAAAATAACGATACTTGCCACGAGCATCAACACTCATTGGATCGCATACATCGGTATGTATTATTTCCAATAAGTCAGTAGCTTGTTCCATTGTTCCGGAGAACGGAGTTTTAGTCATCTTGCCCAAAAGGCACGGTTCGCAAGCATCAAATGATTCATAACCAAGTGATTCCAAAAATCCATCTTTATGGAGTATATTCATGCGCTTTACACCGATATGACCCAAACGGCAGTGCCACAAATAAGTTGCACTATCATTATTAACTTCGCATCTTTTGGTTTCAATATTATGAATATGTGTATCACTACGATCGAGATCCAATGAACCATTTTCATTGGGTGTGTAACCATATAAGGTTTTATTCATGTCAACAGAACAACAGTTTATTCTCTTACTTAAATGAATAACCGTATTGCAATAAACACGATCAAATCATATTCATGCTCAACGCAAACACCAAATAACATTTATTTAGGTTCAACACTAATCCCGAAAGTATAGGGAGTATGCGATGATGATCATATCAATCTTGGAACCACTTCCAACACACATCGTCACTTCACCCTTAACTAGTCTCTGTTTATTCTGCAACTCCCGTTTCGAGTTACTAATCTTAGCAACTGAACTAGTACCAAATACTGTGGGGTTGCTATAAACACTAGTAAAGTATACATCAATAACATGTATATCAAATATACTTATGTTCACTTTGCCATCCTTCTTATCCGCCAATCACTTGGGGTAGTTCCGCTTCCAGTGACCCATCCCTTTGCAGTAGAAGCACTTAGTCTCAGGCTTAGGACCAGACTTGGGCTTCTTCACTTGAGCAGCAACTCGCTTGCCGTTCTTCTTGAAGTTCCCCTTCTTCCCTTTGCCTTTTTCTTGAAACTAGTGGTCTTGTCTACCATCAACACTTGATGTTTTTCTTGATTTCTACCTTCGTCGATTTCAACATCACGAAGAGCTCGGGAATCGTTCTCGTCATCCCTTGCATACTATAGTTCATCACGAAGTTCTAGTAACTTAGTGATGGTGACTAGAGAATTCTGTCAATCACTATCTTATCTGGAAGATTAACTCCCACTTGATTCAAGCGATTGAAGTACCCAGACAATCTGAGCACATGCTCACTAGTTGATCGATTCTCCTCCATCCTTTAGCTATAGAACTTTGTTGGAGACTTCATATCTCTCAACTCGGGTATTTGCTTGAAATATTAACTTAAACTCCTGGAACATCTCATATGGTCCATGACGTTCAAAACATCTTTGAAGTCCCGATTCTAAGCCGTCAAGCATGGTGCACTAAACTATCAAGTAGTCATCATATTGAGCTAGCCAAACGTTCATAACGTCTGCATCTGCTCCTGCAATAGGTCTGTCACCTAGCGGTGCATTAAGGACATAATTCTTCTGTGCAGCAATGAGGATAAACCTCAGATCACGGATCCAATCCGCATCATTTCTACTAACATTTTTCAACACAATTTTCTCTAGGAACATATCAAAATAAACATATGAAAGCAACAGCGCGAGCCATTGATCTACAACATAATTGCAAAATACTACCAGGACTAAGTTCATGATAAATTTAAGTTCAATTAATCATATTACTTAAGAACTCCCACTTAGACAGACATCTCTCTAGTCATCTAAGTGACCACGTGATCCAAATCAACTAAACCATGTCCGATCATCACGTGAGATGGAGTAGTTTTCAATGGTGAACATCACTATGTTGATCATATCTACTATATGATTCACGCTCGACCTTTCGGTCTCCGTGTTCCGAGGCCATATATGTATATGCTAGGCTCGTCAAGTATAACCTGAGTATTCTGCGTGTGCAACTGTTTTGCACCCGTTGTATTTGAACGTAGAGCCTATCACACCCGATCATCACGTGGTGTCTCAGCACGAAGAACTTTCGCAAGGGTGCATACTCAGGGAGAACACTTCTTGATAATTAGTGAGAGATCATCTTAAAATGCTACCATCAATCAAAGCAAGATAAGATGCATAAAGGATAAACATCACATGCAATCAATATAAGTGATATGATATGGCCATCTTCATCTTGTGCTTGTGATCTCCATCTTCAAAGCACCGTCATGATCACCATCGTCACCGGCGTGACACCTTGATCTCCATCGTAGCATCGTTGTCGTTACGCCATCTATTGCTTCTACGATTATCGCTACCGCTTAGTGATAAAGTAAAGCAATTACAGGGCGTTTGCATTTCATACAATAAAGCGACAACCATATGGCTCCTGCCAGTTGCCGATAACTTTGGTTACAAAACATGATCATCTCATACAATAAAATATAGCATCATGTCTTGACCATATCACATCACAACATGCCCTGCAAAAACAAGTTAGACGTCCTCTACTTTGTTGTTGCAAATTTTACGTGGCTGCTACGGGCTTAGCAAGAACCGTTCTCACCTACGCATCAAAACCACAACGATAGTTTGTCAAATAGACTCCGTTTTAACCTTCGCAAGGACCGGGCGTAGCCACACTCGGTTCAACTAAAGTTGGAGAAACTGACACCCGCCAGCCACCTGTGTGCAAAGCACGTCGGTAGAACCAGTCTCGCGTAAGCGTACGCGTAATGTCGGTCCGGGCCGCTTCATCCAACAATACCGCTGAACCAAAGTATGACATGCTGGTAGGCAGTATGACTTATATCGTCCACAACTCACTTGTGTTCTACTCGTGCATATAACATCAACGCATAAAACCTAGGCTCGGATGCCACTATTGGGTAACGTAGTAATTTCAAAAAAATTCCTACGCACACGCAAGATCATGGTGATGGCATAGCAACGAGAGGGGAGAGTGTTTGTCCACGTACCCTCGTAGACCGTAAGCGGAAGTGTTATGACAACGCGGTTGATGTAGTCGTACGTCTTCACGATCCGACCGATCCAAGCACCGAACGTACGGGGCCTCCGAGTTCAGCACACGTTCAGCTCGATGACGATCTCCGGCCTCCGATCCAGCCGAGCTCCGGAGATGAGTTCCGTCAGCACGACGGCGTGGTGACGATGTTGATGTTTTACCGGCGCAGGGCTTCGCCTAAGCTTCGCGACGATATGACCGAGGTGGAATATGGTGGAGGGGGGCACCGCACACGGCTAAGGAACGATCTGTAGATCAACTTGTGTGTCTCTGGGGTGCCCCCCTGCCCCCGTATATAAAGGAGCAAGGGGGAGGGGGCCGGCCAAGAGGAGGAGGCGCGCCCAAGGGGAAGAATCCTACTCCAAGTAGGATTCCCCCCTCTTTCCAAGTCCTACTAGGAGAAGGGAAGGAAGGGGAGGAGAAGGAGAAGGAAGGAGAGGGAGGAGAGGAAGGAAAGGGGGGCCGGCCCCCTAGTCCAATTCGGTTTGGGCTAGGGGGGCCGCGCGCCCTTCCTCCTCTCTTCCACCACTTGGCCCATGAGGCCCATTGCTTCTTCCTCGTATTCCCGTAACTCCCTGGTACCCCCGAAAATACCCGAATCACTCGGAACCTTTCCGAACTCCGAATATAGTCGTCCAATATATCGATCTTTACGTCTCGACCATTTTGAGACTCCTCGTCATGTCCCCGATCTCATCCGGGACTCCGAACTCCTTCGGTACATCAAAACTCATAAACTCATAATATAACTGTCATCAAATCCTTAAGCATGCGGACCCTACGGGTTCGAGAACTATGTAGACATGACCTAGAACTATTCTTGGTCAATAACCAATAGCGGAACCTGGATGCTCATATTGGCTCCTACATATTCTACGAAGATCTTTATTGGTCAAACCGCATAAGAACATACGTTGTTCCCTTTGTCATCGGTATGTTACTTGCCCGAGATTCGATCGTCGGTATCCAATACCTAGTTCAATCTCGTTACTGGCAAGTCTCTTTACTCGTTCTGTAATACTTCATCCCGTAACTAACTCATTAGTTACAATGCTTGCAAGGCTTAAGCGATGTGTATTACCGAGAGGGCCCAGAGATACCTCTCCGACAATCGGAGTGACAAAACCTAATCTCGAAATACGCCAACCCAACATGTACCTTCGGAGACACCTGTAGAGCACCTTTATAATCACCCAGTTACGTTGTGACGTTTGGTAGCACACAAAGTGTTCCTCCGGTAAACGGGAGTTGCATATTCTCATAGTTGTAGGAACATTGTATAAGTCATGAAGAAAGCAATAGCAACATACTAAACGATCAAGTGCTAGGCTAACGGAAATGGGTCATGTCAATCACATCATTCTCCTAATGATGTGATCCCGTTAATCAAATGACAACTCTTTTGTCCATGGCTAGGAAACATAACCATCTTTGATAAACGAGCTAGTCAACTAGAGGCATACTAGTGACTATATGTTTGTCTATGTATTCACACATGTATCATGTTTCCAGTTTAATACAATTCTAGCATGAATAATAAACATTTATCATGAAATAAGGAAATAAATAATAACTTTATTATTGCCTCTAGGGCATATTTCCTTCAAGCCCATGATAAGCTCTCGCGATCAACGAAGGATATTCCTTCTCCCCGGGAAGACCCGATCAGTCTCGGAATCCCGACTACAAGACATTTCGACAGTAATAAAACAAGACCAGCAAGACCTCCCGGCATGCCGACATCCTGATAGTAGCCGCACGTATCTCGTCTCAGGCCACGACTGGATGAGCAGTATGTACAACTAGAACCAGCCCTCAAGTTTCCCCGAGGTGGCGCTGCAAGTGGCTCTAGTTTGGACCAACACTTAGACAAGCATTGGCCCGGGGGGCTAAAATAAAGATGACCCTTAGGATGCGCGACTCCCAGGGGAAAAAGGTAATAGGTGAGGCAAATGGTAAAAACCAATGTTGGGCCTTGCTGGAGGAGTGTTATTCAAAGCGAACTGTCAGGGGGTCCCATAAATCACCCGACCGCGTTAGGAACGCAAAATCCGGGAACATAACACCGGTATGACGGAAACTAGGGCGGCAAGAGTGGAACAAAACACCAGGCATAAGGCCGAGCCTTCCACCCTTTACCAAGTATATAGATGCATTAATTAAATAAGAGATATTGTGATATCCCAACATAATCCTGTCCATCATGGAGCAATCTTCAACTTCACCTGCAACTAGCAACACTATAAGAGGGGCTGAGCAAAAGCGGTAACATAGCCAAACAACGGTTTGCTAGGAAGGGTGAAAAGGTTAGAGGCTGACATGGCAATTTGGGGAGGCTTAAACAGCAAAAGATAGGTAGCGCAACATAGCGATAGAACAAAGCAACTAGCATAGCAATGATAGTAGTGAGATCCAAGGTGACGGTCATCTTGCCTGAAATCCCGCTAGGAAGAAGAACGAGTCCATGAAGAAGACAAACGGACGTAGTCGAACGAATCCTCACAACTCCGGAACGAAACCGAAGCTAACGGGAGAAGCAAACCGGAAAGGAGCAAACAACATGGTAAACAACCATCACATAAACATGGCATGATGCACAAGCAAGTATGATGCATGTCCGGTTTAAAGAGGCATGGCATGGCAAAGTGCAACAAACAATACTACAAGTTAAATGGAGCTCAATATGCAACGAGTTGCATATTGACAAAACACCACATTCAATTATTTAGTTATCTCTCATTTAAGCTACCCAACAATATTAAATGTTGTTAAACATGGCAAGAGGTGAAGCATAGTATAAACTACCTATCCAGGCAAGTTTAAATGAGGCCGGAAACAACAAACAATAATTCCGATAAATCCTCATGTCATTTAGCAATTTAATGCAAACACAATTTTAAAAATTTTAATTGTTGTTATCATGATGCGGATGACATATGCAAGTTTTAAGCAATTTTATGGAAATGTTGACATGAGCATGTTATGAAGCATTTATCACCGTGGCGGAACGAAAGGGGTGCCACGGCAACTACAACGGAAATGGTGCCACAGCAACATTCCGATGATCCGACAACTCATTGAGATACCGGTGCAAAGAGCAAGTGTGCGGATGTGCGAAACATGCAAAGGATGGTGGGTGATCCCGGTTACCGGGTTCCCACGGGTTAGTGGCATGGAAACGAGTGACAATTCGAACACGGTGCAAACGGTACATCTCATACAACACATGCATTCGGTCCACGGACGTCATCTCGGGTTTATACCTTTGAAGCGTGCGTTTTCGGAGCGGGTCGAGTTTGTAGTGGAAGTAGTGGAAGTAGACGTTCTCGCGACGGTAGTGGAAGTAGTGGTACACGGCGACGGTAGTGGAAGTAGTCGTTCACGGGTCGTCGTGGGAAGTAGTTGTTCTCGTGGCGACGGTAGTGGTACTCGTTTCAAAAGCGGTTCACGATGATGGTAGTCGAACTTGGCCATCCGGAGAGGGTACTTGCCGACAACGGCCGTCGTGGTACTTGGTGCTAGTAGTTGTACACGGTCGTAGACGTCCGGTGCGGTACATGGTGAATCGGAGGTGTACTTGGCGGTCTTGGGGTCCCTCGATCGAGGAAATTGGCAACAAAAAAAAGGGGCAGCAAGGTCTTGAAGCCGAGGCCGACAGGGACAGCTTGAAGAGTCAACACGGCGGTAGGGGCACGAGGTCTGGACGACGTCGGAAGGCGCGATGGTGGCGGTGGGCCGGCTCGATCCGGACGGATTCGGGCGCGAAGGTGGCGGGGAGGCAAACGACGAGACTGTAGGAGCTCATGTGCGTCATGAGGAGCACGCCTCCTAGTGGCTTGCGGGTGCTGCAGGAGGGAGGCCGAGGTAGGGGCTCGGCAGCGACGAACTTAGCGAAGCAGGGGAGGTCCGCGGCGCCGGGAACCACGCCGACGGAGAGGATCCTGCCAGAAAGAGGTCGGGGACGGCGCGATGACGGGGTCGTCGCAGCGGCGCAGCAGCTCAGGGCTGATCCTGGCGTTGGAGCAGCGGGACTTGGCCGGCAGCAGGGTGTCGCAGAGGAGCAGGAGAAGGGGAGGCGTCGCGTGGAGGGGCGTTGGGGCGGCGCTCGCCAGGGCGGCGATGGCGAGGAGGGGAAGAAGGCGCGGCGGCGATGAGTGGCTTGCAGGGTCAGATGAGGAGCGAGGGGATCGGGAGATATGAGAGGTGGCGGCGCTGGAGATCGGGCGCAGGGAGCTCCTCTCCCTAGCTCGATGTGTGCGAGTGGCGGCGGTCAGGAGGAAGATGGGGATTCAGAGGAGAGATGAGGGTCAGGCTAGGGTTAGATTAGGTAGGCTGCGGCTGGGCCTTGGGCCAACTGCTGGGAGAAGGCCGAGCTGGACTATCTCTCTCTCCTTTTCTTTAGCAGAAAAGAATTAGAGAGAAGAAAAGAAGAGAGGGTTAGGGAAAGAATTTGAGAACAAGGACAATTTTCCTGGACTCATAAAAATGAGCTTGACCCAAGAAAAATAGAGTGGGCAAGATTGCAATAATTAAATTCAAAGTCATTTGAATTTAATTCAAATGGTTTGAACAAGGACTAGGTTTTAGAAGTGTCCAAAAATGTTCAGATTTTGGTGGGGCTCCGGAAAATGACGAAAGAATATATGGCAAGGTTGGAGACCAAGAATTAAGATAACAAAGGCATGGGGAATTATTTTGCAAGTGTGTCAAAGGTAATTCCACATCAATGGAATATTAGTTTTATAGCTCCCTAATAATATTGGGAGGATATATGTTATAAAGAGAAATCACCATGTGCATTTCCCTCGATTTAAATGGACCGAAGATCCATACAATTTTATTTAGATGAGTTTTATAAAAAAAAGGGTTGCATGATGACATGATGCAATGCACATGATGCAATGATGAATGCAACAAGCAAAACAAATACGTGGCGAAACTCAGAATAGCTGGAAGTCTTCTGGAGCGTCGGTCTCGGGGCGTTACACCCC
>NC_041381.1:93307202-93312170 GCF_002162155.2 Triticum dicoccoides
CCCCTTTCCTTCTTCTCCTCCACCTCTTTCCCCTTCCCCCCTTCTCCGGAAAGGAAAGGGGAATCCTACTAGGACTAGGGAGTCCTAGTAGGACTCCCCCTTGGCGCGTCCCCTCTAGGCCGGCCGCCCCCTCCTCTCCTCCTTTAAATACGGAGGCAAGGGGCACCCCAAAGACACACAAGTTTCTCTGAGCCGTGTGCGGTGCCCCCTCCACGGTTTACCACCTCGGTCATATCGTCGTGGTGCTTAGGCGAAGCCCTGCGCCGGTAACTTCATCATCACCGTCGCCACGCCGTCGTGCTGACGGAAATCTCCCTCTCCCTCAACTGGATCAAGAGCTCGAGGGACGTCATCGTGTTGAATGTGTGCAAAACACGGAGGTGCCATACATTCGGTACTTGGATCAGTTGGATTGTGAAGACGTTCGACAACATCAACCGCGTTACTAAACACTTCCGCTTTCGGTCTACGAGGGTACGTGGACACACTCTCTCCGCTCGTTGCTATGCTTCTCCTAGATAGATTTTGCGTGACCGTATGATTTTTATTTGAATTACTACGTTCCCCAACAGTTATAGTGCAGCACATTTTTCACTTTCGGGTCTTTTTATTTTCAAAAGAAGAGAACATATTAGAGCAGCTGGTTGTATAAGATTGTCGTGTCATCAAGAGGTACCAATATCATTTGCTCATATGATAGGGTTGGCTCTAAGGCTAGTGATATTTTTTCACTCTCTCTTTCTCTTTCCTCTCATTTACCTAGGAGCGCGTGAAGAGCTTGGGCATTTGTTGCCTTCCACTATGTGGTCGATGCCATATTTATCAAAAGTATGCCACATAATACGCATCAATGTCAAATCAGATGATTTTGGCCCCGTCTAGCAATGTGAGAGAGTTGGCACCGCTGTGCACACAAAACCACATGTATAAACAAATCAATCAAACCAACTACACCAGCCTCTCCCTCTCCCAAACAAGTGTTTTTTATTGCCTCGGTCCTCTCCCTCTCCCACGCAAGTGTTTTTTCATTGCGTGAGTTAATTTGGCACCGGAGGAAGTAGGTTATCCAGATTGGGGCACCATGTTAGCAATGGAGGGCATCGATGCCAAATACATCAGAAGTGAATGTGGCACATGTTTTGGCCGACACAGTGGAGGGCCGTTATAGCCCACTTTTGTACTACCTCGTATTTAGTGTAAAATTTTGACCATAGATTTACCTAAGAAAATGCCACTGGATGTCACCAAAAAATATACCATTTGAAATTATGTTCAAATACGAATCCAACGATATAATTTTTAGTGACATGCATTAACATTTTGTCAGTTAAATCTATGGTCAAATTTTGATACTACAAAATACGACGAGTAAACCAGGACGGAGGTAGTACTTGCTCTTAGGCTAACCATAGAGTTACTAGTCTAAGTTACTTGCCACTATGACTAGCCTAGGCTACTAGTGCAACAAAAAAATGATGCAGGTGATCACATGAGAAAAAATACTAAAATCTTTTCTTTTGGTGCAGTGCGTAGATGCAGTTTTGAACACTACAGTTGTCATCGTAATTTGGGAAAATTACGAAAAAATTGAGCTCCTTTGTGATTACTGGTTACTAATAGGAAAGAAGTTTCACCTCGATGAGTAACTTCTTCATGCGTGGAAAGCATCTAAGGAATCCAACAACTTGATCCAGATTGGGGCCGATAGATTTTATTGCCAAGATCTTCACTGTGTGCATAGACTGGGTCAAGCTTGTGGAATCATTTTCTGGATGACAGATGTAAATACATCAAGAAGAAATTTAAAAATGTGAATTTCAAGAAGACGGAGAAGAAGATGAGTGTTGTACCTGGACGATTATGGATCGAATAACGAGTTCGGATAATTTGGCAGACAAGTACACCAACGCTGTCAATTTCAGCGCTTCAATGACCTTGATTTTTGTTGGACCTTCTAGATTAGATATACAAGCAATCTCTCAAGGAAAGGCGCATTCTCAATGACCATAACGTGGAACAGCTCAAGTGATCTCTTCCCAATTGATGTCTTATTGCGGGGCAAGACACATAAATCCATCAGAGATTCAACGAGGCAATGTGGAGGCTAATGAACCCGTGGATCTGCTGAAGACGAAGGTACTTGAGCGCAGTACGACTGCAGAGCAGGTGCTCCATATCCTTCTTTGAGATGCCAATGTCGAAGAGGTCGAGCTGCTTGAGTTGAGGGAGAACAAGGGCGAGCGCGGCATTAATCTGGCGAAAATAGCATGAGCTAAAGCTGGTGCGGCGCAACGTTTGCGTGAGGTGGAGCGCGGACAGCAGCAAAGAGCAGCATTGCACAGCTTCAAAGCTGAGCTCCTCGAGCTGATCTAGGGCGGGGGATAAGAACCACTCGTCGAACTTGGCTTGGACCTTGCAGTTGGTACTGAACATGCAGATGTCAAGGCGCCTGGCTATCCCAAGGTGTGATGCAATCTTGGAGACTACGGTCATGCGTTTGCAATCCCCGTCGCAGAGGAAGCTGTCAACGGTGAGGTTGAGGGGGACGCAGCGCCAGAGGGGGCGCCACCACCCGGAGAGCAGGGTGGTACGCACGACAGATTTGGTGGGGAGGAGGGCGATGATGACGAGCAGCATGTCATCGGGGAGGCTGCTGATGAAGTCCAAGCTCGCTGGATGCGGTTTTGGCTCGAGATGCCTCCGCTTTGTTGGCTGCCTCGTCGTCCATCTTAGCCGATGGCGAAGCCGGTGTACACATGTGCTGGTGTGTATTGTGTGCTAGGTTTGCGCGAGTGCGTCCTTGTGTGCATGCCGCCACGCAGTGGTGTGGTGTGCGCGAGTGTGTCCTTCACACGAAGAAGTGTGCCCTCAATTTACTAGCGTGCGGGGTGCTACCGCGAGTGGTTTCAACTTTGTTTACTTCACCGCGTGTCAGATGGGCCTCTAGTTTATTTATTTTCACCCACTGCCACATGGGCCAGCACACCAAGATAGAGAACACAAGCTGACAAGGCAGCATGTGTATTGGTTGACCGGTCAACTAAACAATATATGGAGCTATACGCTAACAAGGTGACCGTATAACCCCTCGGTAAAGAGACATCGAGTGAGAGTACAGAGAGCCATGCAAAAAAGTAGATAGTACAGAGAGAGATAGAGCTACTCCCTCCGTTCGATAATGTAGTGCCTATAATTTTTTGAAGTCAAACTTTTGAAAATTTGACCAAGTTTATAAAGAAATTACTTATATCTACAATACCAAAGATAAATGATAGTATGAACTAAGTACATGTTGTGATGAATCTATTGATCGTTCCATATGTAAATGTTTTTCTCCACATATAACTGGTCAAACTTTTTTTAGGTTTGACTTTTCAAAACATCCATATGTTATGGACGTGAGAGAGTACCTAACTAAGAGAGTGTGTGTGAGAGAGAGAGAGATAGAAAGAGTGAGTGAAAAAAGTGTGTGTGCTTGTGTGAAAGAGACATGGACAACACACGAACTGTAGAGAAAAAGTGTGTGTGTGTCTTATGCAAACATATCACACATGCATCTTTGACATCGAGCAAGGTGAGGAGATAGTTTGTGGTTGTTTGCAACCGAGAGAGAAAGACCCCTAGCACGTGGCCAAGAGAGGTCTAGCAAACAAGGGAGAGAGGTCTGGCAAACAAGGGAGAGAGGTCGAGGGAGACGTATGGAGAAAATGCAGGCATGGGGAGGAGAGTGTGTGTGTTTGTGATAGAGAGATCCCCTGAGATAGTGATGGGACTACATGGGTGGGAGATCATCTGACAAGGTGTGTGCACGATAGAAGATACCCTGAGAGATATCGAGATGGAAGGGATGGAAGGAGACAATACGTGTGTTCCAGATGGATAGTGAGAGATAGTCATACTTAGGGGGGAGTGTGTGTGCCTATGATGGAGTGAGAGATTATGGTGCTTAGGGGGGTGCGTGTCACATAAAGAGAGAACAAGGGCGAAGATTGTTAGATGGGTCTACGTAGTGCGAGCGAGATATGTGTATGTGTGAACCAGGGAGATATAAAGTTTGAGAGAGATAGGCGAGCCCCGATGCCGCTGAGTGGTGCGTCAGATAGCTGAGAGAGGGAAAGAGATACTCCATCCGTTCAATAGTGCAGTGCATATAAATTTTCTATAAGTTGGACTTTGGAAACTTTGACCAGGTTTACACAAAATATTATTTATATCTACAATACCAAAGATACATCATATGAAACTACATCTTGTGATGAATCTAATGATATGTGTTTGTTGTTAAAGATTTAAATGTTTTTCTCCACGTACCTGGTCAAACTTTGTGAAGTTTGAATTTTCAATAAATCTATATGCTATGGACCGAAGAGAGTACCTAAGTCGAGAGAGATCAAGTGCGTGTGAAGGAGAAAGAGTGAGTGTGCAAAAAGAGTGTGTGTGTGAAAGATAAAGGGATACCAAACGATAAAATAGAGAGAGAGTGTGTGCGTGTCTTATGCAAACATATCACGCGTGCATCTCCGAGATAGAAAAGCGAGGTGAGGATATACACGGAGATAGCTAGTGCGTGGTTGTTTGCAACGGAGAGAGAGACCCCTATAGCACCTGTCCAATAGAGGTCTGGCCAACAAGGGACAGAGGTCAAGAGGGACGTATGGAGAAGATGGACGCACGGGGAGGGAGAGAGGGTGTGTTTGTGATAGAGAGATACCCTTGAGATCGTGAGGGGACTATATGGGTGGGAGATCGAGGGACGAGGTGTGTGTGCGATAGATAGATGCCCCGAGAGAAACCGAGATAGACCAAGTGAGGGAAAGAGGCAATGCGTATGTTTGTGATGGAGATTGAGAAATAGTCATATACATAGGGGGACCGCGTGTGCCTACAATGGAGTGAGAGACAGTCATACTTTGCTAGGTGTGAGGTTATGTGCGTGCGTGTGAGATGGAGAGAGAATGAGGGAGAGAG
>NC_041381.1:93312520-93328949 GCF_002162155.2 Triticum dicoccoides
GAGAGAGAGCACCGAGATGGCGGAGTGGTGCGTGAGAGTTAAGGACAACAAGCTAGGGAATTTATGTGCGTACGATGAGTGCACCTTAGATATTTAGCTTGGACTGGAGAATCATACATTGTGTGCTAGAGAGACCTATACATGGAGTGTGCATGTGAACTAGAAAGACCGATAGAGATAGAGAGAGAGAGATACATACATATATATAGAGAGAGGGGGGAGAGGGACCGACAAGGTTTGTGTTTTTATGTGTGCAATAGAAATGAAGATTGTCGGCTAGAGAGAGAACAAGAGTCCGGGAGAGGGGGAGGTCACGTTTATGCATCGAAGACTAATATATACCATGTTTCGATATAAATTTGCATTCAAATATTTGAGTTGGAGAACATCGTGTTTGCAATCCACACATGAACGGAGATATGGGTATCCAACAAGTTCATTAATTTGACTTTCAGCATGTTCATGGAGTACTATAATACAACATGCTACTCAATTGAGGTGTTCAATTTTGGATTTAGTCCCCAATTTTGACCGGGAGAACGAACTATTTCATTGAATTGAGATATTTCAATTTGGGTTTGACTCCCGTTTTTAGTGGATCAACTATTTGTGAAATAGTAAATCGTTAGCAACGAGCATGTAAAAGCACATTAGTCCCGAGCATCATCTCACCGTCTAAGAAAGAAGTGGCAAGCTAATATTTCGAAATTTGTTTCGAATCGACTTGGTAAGGTAGACGTGGATGCTCGTTCTCCCAAAATTTGAACGAACTGCTAAACACCCTCTACTCGCTGGAATTCGCCCGAGCAAATAAATGGGAGACGCAAAATTACCGGCCTATGTGCGACACACATCAATTGGCCCATTGTATATCAAGGGTAGGTTTGTAACTTCATCCAAGCACGCCCCCTCTTCGGCCAAAATGGCAGGTGCCGAATAATTCATAAACCATGGGCGGCAAAACACCCTCTCCCAGGCCGAAATCGCTCGCGCCCACTATTTCAAAACACGCCCTCCTCGACTGAAATTGCTCCCGCCCACTATTTCAAAACACGCCCTCCTCGCCCGAAATCACTCGCGCCCACTATTTCAAAACACGCCCTCCTCGGCCGAAATCGCTGGCGCCCACTATTTGGGAGAAGCAAAGTTACCCTACTATCCCCGACCTTCAAGACACAGACCCATGCCCAGAAGCCTAAAGGTAGGGGTAGAACCATAACTTCCCCCACATTTCAGAGAAATGCGTCTGTATGACATGGTTCTCCCTCCCAATTCCCCATTCATACAGCGTGGGCGCCAAATCACCTTCTCCCCAGCCGCGAAACGTCAGCCCCTCCTCCATGGCGCCCCACCGCACCAAATTCACTGCTGCCCTCCTCCCCAATGCCAGAACCGTTGTCTGTTTGCCGTCATGCACTGGGTCGTGTGCCTCTTACTCCGTGCTCCCGGAGCTGCCTCGACGATGACCGTGTGAACCATACCGGAGCCGATTCACCCGCGCCATTGTGCACGACGCCGAAGCGGCTCCAACTTCGGACGCGTATAGGGCCCAGGCGTTGCTTCCCCATAGCCGTTGAACGTCACGACATATCCGCTTTCCTGCCGCCGGGAGCCACCGCAACTGCGCCGGCCTCACCGACTCGGCAGCTGGAGCTGCCTACTTCACCGAGCAGCAATATAGGTCGTACAGTCATCTTAAATCACTTTATTTAGGCATCAGTCACCTGAATTTTTATTCTGCGCCAGACGATTCACAATGGGAAGCAGCACCCCTCGAGGCGGCGAAGCTCCTAGGCTGTCGGTTGGCTGGGGCAGCAGTGCCTCGGTGTCTATAGTAGGGGTATGTAGGCGCAAGTTCGCCGCGGAAGCAACACTTAGGTGGCTATCTTAGAGTTGTGTGAGTTGAAGGTACTACCGCCGCCGGATCTAGATGATGGCGAGTCTTTGTGGTTTGGCTGGGGGCGGTGCAACCACGACAGTGTGGTGGCGCGCGGGGGGGTGGGGGTGGTCGAAGCTCTCACAACCAAGGACGGTGGAGGCAGGCTGCTCTGCCGGTGGTCGCTGGCTCTTCGGGGAAGATTCTGAACAGTGTGAGCCGAGAGGTACAAGACGGACATCAAGCCATCCGGCGTAGATCGGACAGTACCAAAATAAAGTAAAATCATGTGACCCCAATTTAGTTTTTAGTCAACAGACGTGTGACCACTCTCGTACCTTACTGTTGATCTCTTAGGATATTTCTTCAGATCAGAGATACTAGTTGACCCGTTGCGCCAAATGGCGCAGAGACCTGCCGAAGACATGCTGTCGATGAAAATAGTTTCATGCTGCAAGAACCTTCAACTAAATCATGCTATTTTTTAAACATGTTTACATGTGTTAAACCATGCTATATTGAAAACATGTTTAGCATGTTGTGTAATTCGAGTTTGAAAAAAAAGTGTATGACATGTATAGACCAGCTAAGGAAGCTTTTTATTAGTTGAAAATATGATTATCACGATGAGAAATCTGATTAAAAAACATATTTGTATACAATGTATAGCCAGTTAAGGATGTATTTTTTTAGCGGTGTTTATACCAAACTTTTATTTTTCACGTGCATGAAAAAAACCCTCTTTGTGTTGTGCATATGGAGGCATAGGTATTTGAAATGCCCATATGCTACCTAGCCCAGTCCACGAACAAAGCTATGTGTGGCCTGTCGGTAGTAGAATATGAAGCGACAGTGACTGAATCCATCGAGCTTGTTTATCCCCTTTTCCTCCTCGGTTCCTCAGTTGGGCAAGATAAGCATTCTCAGAGAGGCGTACTCAACTGGTGAAATTTCTCCTTTCCTTCGATTTCGGATTTCTCTGCATGCATGGATTTAGTTCTCATTTATCCGAATCTTGCATTTCTCCTCTTTATGTGGCAATTTTTACTTTTCTCGTATATTTTTTAGGCATCGTAGATCATGTGTTGTAATTCTCTCCTAAAACATTTATGGATGTATACGTATGCAAATAAATCCTTGTAGTTATTTCTATTGCGCCAAATGACACAAAGAACCATTGAATTCATGTTCACATTGAAAAAACCTTACTTTAGTTATTTTAGTTGTGGACAAGCACATAAGGTAACAAATTTAACCCTTCTTTTTGCGAATAAAATCAATCCTCTTTAATAAAGAAATAATGGAGGTTTGTTGTATACAATGAGACGTACCTATAGATTTTAATTTTGTAGTATAGAATCTCATTGAAGATCATGCTATGTAGAACATATGTGTATTTTTGAGTAATCTCCCATTGCGTCGATGAAAATAGTTTCATGCTGCAAGAACCTTCAACTAAATCATGCTATTTTTTAAACATGTTTATATGTGTTAAACCATGCTATATTGAAAACATGTTTAGCATGTTGTGTAATTCGAGTTTGAAAAAAAAGTGTATGACATGTATAGACCAGCTAAGGAAGCTTTTTATTAGTTGAAAATATGATTATCACGATGAGAAATCTGATTAAAAAACATATTTGTATACAATGTATAGCCAGTTAAGGATGTATTTTTTTTAGCGGTGTTTGTACCAAACTTTTATTTTTCACGTGCATGAAAAAAACCCTCTTTGTGTTGTGCATATGGAGGCATAGGTATTTGAAATGCCCATATGCTACCTAGCCCAGTCCACGAACAAAGCTATGTGTGGCCTGTCGGTAGTAGAATATGAAGCGACAGTGACTGAATCCATCGAGCTTGTTTATCCCCTTTTCCTCCTCGGTTCCTCGGTTGGGCAAGATAAGCATTCCCAGAGAGGCGTACTCAACTGGTGAAATTTCTCCTTTCCTTCGATTTCGGATTTCTCTGCATGCATGGATTTAGTTCTCATTTATCCGAATCTTGCATTTCTCCTCTTTATGTGGCAATTTTTACTTTTCTCGTATATTTTTTAGGCATCGTAGATCATGTGTTGTAATTCTCTCCTAAAACATATGGATGTATACGTATGCAAATAAATCCTTGTAGTTATTTCTATTGCGCCAAATGACACAAAGAACCATTGAATTCATGTTCACATTGAAAAAACCTTACTTTAGTTATTTTAGTTGTGGACAAGCACATAAGGTAACAAATTTAACCCTTCTTTTTGCGAATAAAATCAATCCTCTTTAATAAAGAAATAATGGAGGTTTGTTGTATACAATGAGATGTACCTATAGATTTTAATTTTGTAGTATAGAATCTCATTGAAGATCATGCTATGTTGAACATATGTGTATTTTTGAGTAATCTCCCATTGCGCAAAATGACATAGACCCACTAAACACCATTTGTGCTCTGAGATAAAAATCCATTTATCAGTAGCACTATTTGTCTACTACATGCTTCATAAAAGTGTTTTATTTGTTTATAAAATGTATATGATTGCAGTCCTTTGATAACCTGATACAACATGTAAGTACCATCGACCACTGACATGAAAAGGAAAGTAAAATACTTCCGTTACTTTGGAAATGACCTCACGCTCAACCCACACATGTCATTAGTTGAGCTCATTGAGACTGAATTTCCTGACTGACCAATTACATTATCTCCACACTTCTGCTTCTATTCTTTCAACATGGACTGTTTACATGTGGCACACACTGTTGGCGCTTTTCAAATAAGCTAGAAATAGACCGCCTTTTCCTCATGGACCCGTTGCGCCAAATGGCAGAGACCCGCTGAATCCATGTTCACATTGAAAAAAGAATCATGGTTTAGTTGGTTTGTTGTTGACAAAGATATAAGGTAACAAATTTAATGCCCTTTAATAATTAAAGAAACATGGCTTGTTGTCCACAAAGAGATGTACACATCGTGTATGTTCAAAAACGTGGCTCTTTGAACATATTACATGACTCGGCATCTTCTTGTAGGAAAGAAAAAAAGCAAAGAGAGAAGCATCAAGGAATCAGTATAGCAATTTTGAAATACAATAATTTCGAAATCTTGCAAAATCATAACAAAAATTTTAGGAGTTATGAACAATTAGAAATGCATTATACTGAAGGTTGAGTACAATATGTCTTTTGGATTGAGCAAATATATAGCTGCAGAAATTTTGCAAATTAGCACATAACAAGAATCTAAGGCTCTCTAGACTCCTTTTCCTTGCTAAATATGCACGCTTTCCATGGATTTTTTTCAATATATTTGTTCTATAAACAAATGCTTGCTTTCTTTCCTTTTCTTGAAGCAGGTCGCATGCCATCAACAGCCCAACACCGAACAACCAGAGCCCAGTCACAACAATCATGCACGAGCAGCAAGCCAGCAAAAAAACATAACAGGTGCCCAGACACATACACATAACTAAGCCAGTAGTAACCAAACACACAACAAGAACTTGTAGCTAGCAAGCGAGCGCTACGACCAAGTATGTATGATGCTACCACCAAGCCAGCCACAATAATCATGCACGCAACGGCAAGCCAGTAAAAAAATACAATGGGTGCCCGGACACCCACAACACTAAGTCAGCAAGCACACACACACAACAAGAACCTGTAGCAATCAAGCACGGAGGATAGGAGGACAGCTGGGACCGGAACAAAATTACCTTGCTAGTGACGGGATGCCTAGGCGGAAGCGACTGGAGGCGGCGGCAGCGGCGAGTCCAAGCAGCAGCTGCGTGAGCATGAGACATGCATTTCATTAGTTGGCAATGGAAGCATCCATCATATTCATACATACCTTCGTTTCTTTATGAGCACTCCACTTCTCTGCCTCACCCTGTTGACCTCCACCTCAATAACCTGGTCAATCAACAACACATGATCCATGGGGTGATGATAAACCTTATATAAATATATATATTTGAAAATGGACGGGAGGCAGTGCGGAGTATTAGATCTCTGAACTCTGACGGGCCGATGAGCCAATGGAAGAAGGGGATGCTGAGGGCAGCATTGAACACGTAGGCCCAGCGCCGGAAGGGAGTTATCACCTCAGCTCACCTAGGAAGCAACAACTTTCATTTCCAAAAGAAAAATGACCAGGAAACGTAAGCCGCTATTGGTTAGAGACCTGCAAATGATTAATTGTTAAAGACTACTTTGGGAACAATCAAACTGAGCAATAAACGGTAATAAACAGAGAACAAAAAGGAACAAAACAAGGCCAGGTTTTTTCACCTAAAAGGAATTGTCAAATGCAGCGATAGCATATTTGCATTTTTTTCCAAATTGCACATGAGCTTTGACTGTAGGGAAGAGATAAAACTTCCCACAAACAAACTTCCAGTTATGATAACCGTGATCTCAGGAAGAGTAGAAAGATGCATCTTATACTCTAGAGTTCATATATATCAAAAATTCATTTCATCTGACCTCTTTGGAGTTGAACTAAACAGTTGTTCTTATCCTCTAACATGCTACTACTTAGTTGCACCCCT
Source organism: Triticum dicoccoides (assembly GCF_002162155.2). Taxonomy (NCBI): domain Eukaryota; kingdom Viridiplantae; phylum Streptophyta; class Magnoliopsida; order Poales; family Poaceae; genus Triticum; species Triticum dicoccoides. Next base: position 93,318,937 of record NC_041381.1, read on the forward strand.
CTTACTCCTGACACTACAAACTCCAGTTTATGTGGCGTACTTTATGCATATACAAACGATGTATAAAGCCTGAACATGGCAAAAAAATGCAAGGGATTACCTGAATATATGATACTGCAGTACACCTAATTTTCTAACTGAAATTAAACCTACCACTTCCTGTTCTCAGATTTTAGTTCATTTATAAACTCTGCATTCTACTCATACAAGCATACTGTTGGAAATATGCCCTAGAGGCAATAATAAAAGCATTATTATTATATTTCCTTGTTCATGATAATTGTCTTTTATTCATGCTATAATTGTATTATCCGGAAATCGTAATACACGTGTGAATACATAGACCATAACATGTCCCTAGTGAGCCTCTAGTTGACTAGCTCGTTGGTCAACAGATAGTCATAGTTTCCTGACTATGGACATTAGATGTCATTGACAACGGGATCACATCATTAGGAGAATGATGTGATGGACAAGACCCAATCTTAAGCATAGCACAAGATCGTGTAGTTCGTTTTGCTAGAGCTTTTTCAGTGTCAAGTATCTCTTCCTTCGACCATGAGATCGTGTAACTCCCGGATACCGTAAGAGTGCTTTGGGTGTACCAAACGTCACAATGTAACTGGGTGATTATAAAGGTGCACTACAGGTATCTCCGAAAGTGTCTGTTGGATTGACACGGATCGAGACTGGGATTTGTCACTCCGTATGACGGAGAGGTATCTCTGGGCCCACTCGGTAATGCATCATCATAATGAGCTCAAAGTGGCTAAGTGGTTAGTCACGGGATCATGCATTACGGTACGAGTAAAGTGACTTGCCGGTAACGAGACTGAACGAGGTATTGGGATACCGACGATCGAGTCTCGGGCATGTAACGTACCGATTGACAAAGGGAATTGTATACGGGGTTTGATCGAATCCTCGACATCGCGGTTCATCCGATGACATCATCGAGGTGTTGGGTTTCGTAGTAATTTCAAAAATTTTCCTACGCGCACACAGGATCATGTGATGCATAGCAACGAGAGGAGAGTGTTGTCTACGTATCCAACGCAGACCGACTGCGGAAGCAATGACACGACGTAGAGGAAGTAGTCGTACGTCTTCACGATCCAACCGATCAAGCACCGAAACTACGGCACCTCCGAGTTCGAGCACACGTTCAGCTCGATGACGATCCCCGGACTCCGATCCAGCAAAGTGTCGGGGAAGAGTTTCGTCAGCACGACGGCATGGTGACGATCTTGATGAACTACAGCAGCAGGGCTTCGCCTAAACTCCGCTACAGTATTATCGAGGAATATGGTGGCAGGGGGCACCGCACACGGCTAAGGAATCGATCACGTGGATCAACTTGTGTCAACTTGTGTGTTCATGGGGTGCCCCTTGCCTCAGTATATAAAGGATGGAGGAGGAGGAGGCCGGCCAAGGCAGAGGTGCGGCCAGGGTGGGGAGTCCTACTAGGACTCCAAGTCCTAGTAGGAGTCCACCAAGAGGGGAGGAAGGGAGAAGGAATAGGAGGAGAAGGAGAGGTGGCCGGCCCCCTTTTCTCTAGTCCAATTCGGACTAGAGGGGAAGGGGGGCGCAGCCTTTTTCTCCTCTTCCCACTAAAGCCCATCAAGGCCCAATACTCTTTCCCGTATTCCCGTAACTCCCCGGTACTCCCGAAAATACCCGAATCACTCGGAACCTTTCCGAACTCCGAATATAGTCGTCCAATATATCGATCTTTACGTCTCGACCATTTCGAGACTCCTCGTCATGTCCCCGATCTCATCCGGGACTCCGAACTCCTTCGGTACATCAAAACTCATAAACTCATAATATAACTGTCATCGAAACCTTAAGCGTGCGGACCCTACGGGTTCGAGAACAATGTAGACATGACCGAGACACGTCTCCGGTCAATAACCAATAGCGGGACCTGGATGCCCATATTGGCTCCTACATATTCTACGAAGATCTTTATCGGTCAGACCGCATAACGACATACGTTGTTCCCTTTGTCATCGGTATGTTACTTGCCCGAGATTTGATCGTCGGTATCCAATACCTAGTTCAATCTCGTTACCGGCAAGTCTCTTTACTCGTTCCGTAATACATCATCTCACAACTAACATATTAGTTGTAATGCTTGCAAGGCTTATGTGATGTGTATTACCGAGAGGGCCCAGAGATACCTCTCCGATAATCGGAGTGACAAATCCTAATCTCGAAATACGCCAACCCAACATCTACCTTTGGAGACACCTGTAATGCTCCTTTATAATCACCCAGTTACGTTGTGACGTTTGGTAGCACCCAAAGTGTTCCTCCGGTAAACGGGAGTTGCATAATCTCATAGTCATAGGAACATGTATAAGTCATGAAGAAAGCAATAGCAACATACTAAACGATCAGGTGCTAAGCTAATGGAATGGGTCATGTCAATCAGATCATTCAACTAATGATGTGACCTCGTTAATCAAATAACAACTCATTGTTCATGGTTAGGAAACATAACCATCTTTGATTAACGAGCTAGTCAAGTAGAGGCATACTAGTGACACTCTGTTTGTCTATGTATTCTCACATGTATTATGTTTCCGGTTAATACAATTCTAGCATGAATAATAAACATTTATCATGATATAAGGAAATAAATAATAACTTTATTATTGCCTCTAGGGCATATTTCCTTCAGTCTCCCACTTGCACTAGAGTCAATAATCTAGTTCACATCGCCATGTGATTTTAACAGCAATAGTTCACATCACCATGTGACCAACACCCAAAGGGTTTACTAGATTCAGTAATCTAGTTCACATCGCTATGTGATTAACACCCAAAGAGTACTAAGGTGTGATCATGTTTTGCTCGTGAGAGAAGCTTAGTCAACGGATCTGTCATATTCAGAGCCGTATGTATTTTGCAAATATCCTATGCTACAATGCTCTGTGCGGAGCTACTCTAGCTAATTGCTCCCACTTTCAATATGTATCCAGATTGAGACTTAGAGTCATCTGGATCAGTGTAAAAGTTTGCACTGATGTAACTTTTACAACAAACTCTTTTATCACCTCCATAATCGAGAAACATCTCCTTAGTCCTTACTAAGGATATTCTTGACCAATGTCCAGTGATCTACTCCTAGATCACTATTGTACTCCCTTGCCAAATACAGAGCAAGGTATATAATAGGTCTGGTACATAGCATAGCATACTTTATAGAACCTATGACTGAGGCATAGGGAATGACTTTTCATTCTCTTTCTATTTTCTGCTGTGGTCGGGATTTGAGTCTTACTCAATTTCATACCTTTGCAACACAGGCAAGAACTCTTTCTTTGACTGTTCCATTTTGAACTATTTCAAAATCTTGCCAAGGTATGTACTCATTGAAAATCTTATCAAGCGTCTTGATCTATCTCAATAGATCTTGATGCTTAATATGTAAGTAGCTTTTACTGAGGTCTTTTCCTTTTAAAGAACTCCTTTAAAACACTCCTTTATGCTTTGCAGAAAAATTCTACATCATTTCTGATCAACAATATGTCACTCACATATACTAATCAGAAAGGCTGTAGTGCTCCCACTCACTTTATTGTAAATACAGGCTTCTCAAAAAGTCTGTATAAAACCATATGCTTTGATCAACTCATCAAAGCGTATATTCCAACTCCGAGAGGCTTGCACCAGTCCATAGATGGATCGCTGGAGCTTGCACATTTTGTTAGTACCTTTAGGATTGACAAAACCTTCTGGTTGCATCATATACAACTCTTCTTTAATAAATCCATTAAGGAATGCAGTTTTGTTTATCCATTTGCCAGATTTCATAAAATGCGGCAATTGCTAACATGATTCGGACAGACTTAAGCATAGATACGAGTGAGAAAATCTCATCGTAGTCAACACCTTGAACTTGTCGAAAACCTTTTTGCGACAATTCTAGCTTTGTAGATAGTAACACTACTATCAGCGTTCGTCTTCCTCTTGAAGATCCATTTATTCTCAATTGCTTGCTGATCATCGGGCAAGTCAACCAAAGTCCAAACTTTGTTCTCATACATGGATCATATCTCAGATTTCATGGCCTCAAACCATTTCGCGGAATCTGGGCTCATCATTGCTTCCTCATAGTTCGTAGGTTCATCATGGTCTAGTAACATGACTTCCAGAACATGATTACCATACCATTCTGGTGCGGATCTTACTCTGGAAGACCTACGAGGTTTGGTAGTAACTTGATCTGAAGTTTGATGATCATCATCATTAACTTCCTCACTTATTGGTGTAGGAATCACTGGAACTGATTTCTGTGATGAACTACTTTCCAATAAGGGAGAAGGTATAATTACCTCATCAAGTTCTACTCTCCTCCCACTCACTTCTTTCGAGAGAAACTCCTTCTCTGGAAAGGATCCATTTTAGCAACGAATGTCTTGCCTTCGGATCTGTGATAGAAGGTGTACCCAACAATTTCCTTTGGGTATGAAGACGCACTTCTCCGATTTGGGTTCGAGCTTATCAGGATGATACCTTTTTCACATAAGCATCGCAGCCCCAAACTTTAAGAAACAACAGGTTAGGTTTACTGCTAAACCATAGTTCATACAGTGTCGTTTCAACGGATTTAGATGGTGCCCTATTTTAAAACGTGAATGCAGCTGTCTCTGATGCATAACCCCAAAACGATAGTGGTAAAGAGATATCATAGATCGCACCATATCAAATAAAGTGCGGTTACGACGTTCGGGCACACCATAACGATGTGGTGTTCCAGGTGGCGTGAGCTGTGAAACTATTCCACATTGTTTTAATTGAAGACCAAACTCGTAACTCAAATATTTATCTCCGCGATCAGATCGCAGAAACTTTATTTTCTTGTTACGATGATTTTTCCACTTCACTCTGAAATTCTTTGAACCTTTCAACTATTTCAGACTTATGTTTCATCAAGTAGATATACCCATATCTGCTCAAATCATCTTGTGAAGGTCAGAAAACAACGATGCTTGCCACGAGCAACAGCACTCATTGGATCGCATACATCGGTATGTATTATTTCCAACAAGTCAGTAACTCGTTCCATTGTTCCGAAGAACGGAGTTTTAGTCATCTTGCCCAAAAGGCACGGTTCGCAAGCATCAAATGATTCATAACCAAGTGATTCCGAAAATCCATCTTTATGGAGTTTCTTCATGCGCTTTACACCGATATGACCCAAACGGCAGTGCCACAAATAAGTTGCACTATCATTAACTTTGCATCTTTTGGCATCAATATTATGAATATGTGTATCACTACGATCGAGATCCAATGAACCATTTTCATTGGGTGTGTAACCATATAAGGTTTTATTCATGTAAATAGAACAACAGTTTATTCTCTTACTTAAATGAATAACCGTATTGCAATAAACATGATCAAATCATATTCATGCTCAACGCAAACACCAAATAACATTTATTTAGGTTCAACACAAATCCCGAAAGAATAGGGAGTGTGCGATGATGATCATATCAATCTTGAAACTACTTTCAACATACATCATCACTTCACCCTTAACTAGTTTCTGTTTATTCTGCAACTCCCGTTTCGAGTTACTACTCTTAGCAACTGAACCAGTACCAAATACCGAGGGGTTGCTATAAACACTAGTAAAGCACACATCAAACACCTGTATATCAAATATACCCTTTTTCACTTTGCCATCCTTCTTATCCACCAAATATTTAGGGTAGTTCCGCTTCCAGTGACCATTTCCTTTGCAGTGTAAGCACTCAGTTTCAGGCTTTGGTTCAGCTTTGGGCTTCTTCGTGGGAGTGACAACTTGCTTGTCTTTCCACTTGAAGTTCCCTTCCTTTCCCTTTGCCCTTTTCTTGAAACTAGTGATCTTGTCAACCATCAACACTTGATGCTCTTTCTTGATTTCTACCTTCGTTAATTTCAACATCACGAAGAGCTCGGGAATCATTTTCGTCATCCCTTGCATACTATAGTTCATCACGAAGTTCTACTAACTTGGTGATGGTGACTAGAGAATTCTGTCAATCACTATCTTATCTGGAAGATTAACTCCCACTTGATTCAAACGATTGAAGTACCCAGACAATCTGAGCACATGCTCACTAGTTGAGCGATTCTCCTCCATCTTTTAGCTATAGAACTTGTTGGAGACTTCATATCTCTCAACTCGGGTATTTGCTTGAAATATTAACTTCAATTCCTGGAACATCTCATATGGTCCATGACGTTCAAAACGTCTTTGAAGTCCCGATTCTAAGCCGTTTAAGCATGGTGCACTAAACTATCAAGTAGTCATCATATTAAGCTATCCAGACGTTCATAACTTCTGCATCTGCTCCTGCAATAGGTCTGTCACCTAGCGGTGCATTAAGGACATAATTCTTCTGTGCAGCAATGAGGATTTAACCTCAGATCACGGATCAAATCCGCAACATTGCTACTATCATTTTTCAACACAATTTTCTCTAGGAACATATCAAAATAAACACAGGGAAGCAACAACGCGAGCTATTGATCTACAACATGATTTGCAAAATACTACCATGACTAAGTTCATGATAAATTTAAGTTCAATTTAATCATATTACTTAAGAACTCCCACTTAGATAGACATCCCTCTAATCCTCTAAGTGATCACGTGATCCAAATCAACTAAACCATAACCGATCATCACGTGAGATGGAGTAGTTTCATCGGTGAACATCATTATGTTGATCATATCTACTATATGATTCACGCTCGACCTTTCGGTCTCCGTGTTCCGAGGCCATATCTGCATATGCTAGGCTCGTCAAGTTTAACCTGAGTATTCTGCGTGTGCAACTGTTTTGCACCCGTTGTATTTGAACGTAGAGCCTATCACACCCGATCATCACGTGGTGTCTCAGCACGAAGAACTTTTGCAACGGTGCATACTCAGGGAGAACACTTCTTGATAATTTAGTGAGAGATCATCTTATAATGCTACCGTCAATCAAAGCAAGATAAGATGCATAAAAAGATAAACATCACATGCAATCAATATAAGTGATATGATATGGCCATCATCATCTTGTGCTTGTGATCTCCATCTCCAAAGCATCGTCATGATCACCATCGTCACCGGCGCGACACCTTGATCTCCATCGTAGTATCGTTGTCGTTTCGCTAATCTTATGCTTCCACGACTATCACTACCGTTTAGTAATAAAGTAAAGCATTACATCGCGATTGCATTGCATACAATAAAGCGACAACCATATGGCTCCTGCCAGTTGCCGATAACTCGGTTACAAAACATGATCATCTCATACAATAAAATTCAGCATCATGCCTTGACCATATCACATCACAACATGCCCTGCAAAAACAAGTTAGACGTCCTCTACTTTGTTGTTGCATGTTTTACGTGGCTGCTACGGGCTTAAGTAAGAACCAATCTCACCTACGCATCAAAACCACAACGATAGTTTGTCAAATAGACTCCGTTTTAACCTTCGCAAGGACCGGGCGTAGCCATACTTGGTTCAACTAAAGTTGGAGAGGCAGTCGCCCGCAAGCCATCTCTGTGCAAAGCACGTCGAGGGAACCGGTCTCGCGTAAGCGTACGCGTAAGGTTGGTCTGGGTCGTCTCGTCCAACAATACCGCTGAACCAAAATATGACATGCTGGTAGGCAGTATGACTTGTATCGTCCACAACTCACTTGTGTTCTATTCGTGCATATAACATCAACATCATTAACCTAGGCTCGGATGCCACTGTTGGGTTTCGTAGTAATTTCAAAAAATTTCCTACGCGCACACAGGATCATGTGATGCATAGCAACGAGAGGAGAGTGTTGTCTACGTACCCAACGCAGACCGACTGCGGAAGCAATGACACGACGTAGAGGAAGTAGTCGTACGTCTTCACGATCCAACCGATCAAGCACCGAAACTACGGCACCTCCGAGTTCGAGCACACGTTCAGCTCGATGACGATCCCCGGACTCCGATCCAGCAAAGTGTCGGGGAAGAGTTTCGTCAGCACGACGGCATGGTGACGATCTTGATGAACTACAGCAGGAGGGCTTCGCCTAAACTCCGCTACAGTATTATCGAGGAATATGGTGGCAGGGGGCACCGCACACGGCTAAGGAATCGATCACGTGGATCAACTTGTGTCAACTTGTGTGTTCATGGGGTGCCCCTTGCCTCAGTATATAAAGGATGGAGGAGGAGGAGGCCGGCCAAGGCAGAGGTGCGGCCAGGGTGGGGAGTCCTACTAGGACTCCAAGTCCTAGTAGGAGTCCACCAAGAGGGGAGGAAGGGAGAAGGAATAGGAGGAGAAGGAGAGGTGGCCGGCCCCCTTTTCTCTAGTCCAATTCGGACTAGAGGGGAAGGGGGCGCAGCCTTTTTCTCCTCTTCCCACTAAAGCCCATCAAGGCCCAATACTCTTTCCCGTATTCCCGTAACTCCCCGGTACTCCCGAAAATACCCGAATCACTCGGAACCTTTCCGAACTCCGAATATAGTCGTCCAATATATCGATCTTTACGTCTCGACCATTTCGAGACTCCTCGTCATGTCCCCGATCTCATCCGGGACTCCGAACTCCTTCGGTACATCAAAACTCATAAACTCATAATATAACTGTCATCGAAACCTTAAGCGTGCGGACCCTACGGGTTCGAGAACAATGTAGACATGACCGAGACACGTCTCCGGTCAATAACCAATAGCGGGACCTGGATGCCCATATTGGCTCCTACATATTCTACGAAGATCTTTATCGGTCAGACCGCATAACGACATACGTTGTTCCCTTTGTCATCGGTATGTTACTTGCCCGAGATTTGATCGTCGGTATCCAATACCTAGTTCAATCTCGTTACCGGCAAGTCTCTTTACTCGTTCCGTAATACATCATCTCACAACTAACATATTAGTTGTAATGCTTGCAAGGCTTATGTGATGTGTATTACCGAGAGGGCCCAGAGATACCTCTCCGATAATCGGAGTGACAAATCCTAATCTCGAAATACGCCAACCCAACATCTACCTTTGGAGACACCTGTAATGCTCCTTTATAATCACCCAGTTACGTTGTGACGTTTGGTAGCACCCAAAGTGTTCCTCCGGTAAACGGGAGTTGCATAATCTCATAGTCATAGGAACATGTATAAGTCATGAAGAAAGCAATAGCAACATACTAAACGATCAGGTGCTAAGCTAATGGAATGGGTCATGTCAATCAGATCATTCAACTAATGATGTGACCTCGTTAATCAAATAACAACTCATTGTTCATGGTTAGGAAACATAACCATCTTTGATTAACAAGCTAGTCAAGTAGAGGCATACTAGTGACACTCTGTTTGTCTATGTATTCTCACATGTATTATGTTTCCGGTTAATACAATTCTAGCATGAATAATAAACATTTATCATGATATAAGGAAATAAATAATAACTTTATTATTGCCTCTAGGGCATATTTCCTTCACGAGGAGCATGTGGGAGCCAACATGGGTATCCAGATCCCGCTGTTGGTTATTGCCCGAGAGCCGTCTCGGTCATGACTACGTGTCTCCCGAACCCGTAGGGTCTACACACTTAAGGTTCGGTGACGCTAGGGTTGTATGAATATGAGTATGCAGCAAACCGAATGTTGTTCGGAGTCCCGGATGAGATACCGGACGTCACGAGGAGTTCCGGAATGGTCCGGAGGTAAAGATTTATATATAGGAAGTCTTATTTTGGTCACCGGAAAAGTTTCGCACTTTATCGGTATTGTACCGGGAGTGCCGAAAGGGGTCTGGGGGTCCACCGGGGGGGTCCACCTGCCCCGGGGGGGCACATGGGCTGTAGGGGGTGCGCCTTGGCCCATATGGGCCAAGGGCACCAGCCCCAAGAGGCCCATGCGCCTAGAAGACTTGGAGAGGGGAGAGTCCAAAGAGGGGAAGGCACCTCCGAGGTGCCTTGGGGAGGATGGACTCCTCCCCCCCTCTTGGCCGCACCCCTTCCTTGGAGGAAGGGG
>NC_041381.1:93329171-93352818 GCF_002162155.2 Triticum dicoccoides
CTTACCCCTATATAAAGGGAGGGGAGGGAGGGGCAGCCGCACCCATAAGCCCTGGCGCCTCCCTCCTCCCTGCAACACCTCCTCCTCCTCCCGTAGTTGCTTAGCGAAGCCCTGCCGGAGTTCTGCTGCATCCACCACCACGCCGTCGTGCTGCTGGATCTTCATCAACCTCTCCTTCCCCTTGCTGGATCAAGAAGGAGGAGACATCATCCGCTCCGTACGTGTGTTGAACGCGGAGGTGTTGTCCGTTCGGCACTAGGTCATCAGTGATCTGAATCACGGCGAGTACGACTCCATCAACCCCGTTCCATTGAACGCTTCCGCACGCGATCTACAAGTGGTACGTAGATGCAAACTCACTCCCTTGACTCGTTGCTAGATGAACTCTAGATGGATCTTGGTGAAACCGTAGGAAAAATTTTAATTTTCTGCAACGTTCCCCAACACATACCACATCTAATATTCTGCTATAACCCATATTATTGTTACCTTACTAAATTCATAATTATTATCAGTTTATAATGGAAATAAAGTACCCTAATGCATCCCCTATTAAATGGCGTTACGAACCGCAGTGTATGTGTGTATTGATATGCTTACACACATGCTATGAAGCATGGAACCTGGCAAGATAAATGCAAAGGATGCCCAACAGAACTCTTGCTCCATGGCCTTACTTCTATTGTGGTTGCAGACTTGAGTCCCACTTTGCTGAACCTTTTGTACATGCTGTTAAAAAAAGCTCTTGATTCCCTTATAAACCCCCTCGTACGAACCATGAATACCCAAACCATATAACAAGCAAATAAGATTGAATCACCCATACAGTAATCGAGTGAAAAGCTTAACCGACGGGGAAACACAACAAATTTTAGTTGTCACATGGAACAGGTGCACAGTCCATACAACGATCACATTTAATAAATTTTTTACTTGTACTCACAAGAGCCTGTTCTCAACAAAAAGTACCAACAACTGTACATCATCAAGTAAAAATATAGAGCATTGTACATTGATTGCAAATAGCAGAATAGAAAGGCAAGGAATTTGCACCCCCCCCCCAAAAAAAAGAGGATATCACAATGGCTAGTTAGAACAGAGCTGATGTTATCGCAAAATGTGTTCCCAAGTAGCAAAATATCAATCTCATATTATCCTATACGACGCTGCAAACAAATAAGGAGTCGCGCATGCCCATCTCTAAGCAAAATAGTCTGCATAACATGAAATCCATAACGACAAATCAGCAAAACTACTTTGGAAAGTCCATTGATAGCTAGAGAACATGGTCCAACACAAACCATATCACCAAAATGCAAGCGCAAACTTGATTGGATTCGTAAGAGGGATAAAATTCACCTGGGTCTTCTTCAACTCTTCAGCTAAAATTGTTCTTCATCTCTTCTTTCATAGATCTGCACACATCATGTGTAGAAAACCCACATATTAGGGAACTAAAATGTGAATGAGCTATGTATATTTGCTAACTAATAATTTTATTTCTTCTCAGTATTTCTAATTTGGAACAAGCACAATAATTTACAGTGTGTGCATGAATGTTCATACACCCAACAAGAAATCTCAGAAGAACAAAATAAGAATCTGGATGCCTAGTAAAATCAAAGTTGAAATAAAAGTTACCTTCCATTCCATCGGTGATCAGCTCTCTCTCTCTCTCTCCCTCCCTCCCTCCCTCCCTCCCTCCCTCACACACACACACACACACACAAACATGCATCAGACAAGACGTACAAAGGGGTAGAAGAGTACCTATGTTTTCTTGGTCCTCCCTGCCTGGCTGCTTCAAACTGTGGACCGATTGGAAGATGGCGCACCTCTTCCTCACCATGAAGCACCTCGGCCAACCCATGGTGCCCAGCCTTGGCCACTACTCCCATGCTCGAGTTGCCTTCCATCAGGAAGAGGACATGCGTGTGTGCTCGTCCGCCAGCCCTGCTTGTGAAGGCGAAGACATCCTTCCCCTCTTCCCCTCTTGACACCCTCCGTCCATGGCGGATCCATGGTCAGCGGCGAGCACGAGGCAGTGGGATGAGCTGGCCGCCGACGACAGAGAAGAGGGAGAGCCGCCGTCCGCCGCACCATGAGGAAGAGGCGGAGTGCATCCTCCCGTACAACGCGCCCGAGCCCCAGCCTTGTTGCAGCTCCCGATCCAGGAGTGGATCGAGCCGCCGCCAACCTCCAGGTCGCGTCCAGGTCGGGCCCGTCCTCTCCGGCGCCGGCCGATGACCCTCTCTCCTGTCAGCCGCCGCACCTCCCTTTCCTCTTTCCTCTCTCTTTCTCCCTCCTCTCCTTCCTTCTCTCTCTCCCCCTCATTTTGTCTCTCAGCTAGGGTTCGTGCGCGAGGAGGGGCGCAGGCCGACGCCGGCCAGTCACCCTCTCCCGTCCGCTGCCGTACCTCCCTCTCCTCTCCTCTCCCCTTTCTCTCCCTCTCATCTTCCTATCTCTCTCTCCTAGGGTTCGTGCGGGATGAGAGGACCGGAGTGTGCACGGCGTGCGGGACGAGGGGATTGGGTTGTGTTGGGTGCGGGCGCGGCGCGTGGATGGGACAAATTCTATCTCACCCGGGCGCCGCTTACCCAGCCAATACAAACACGAGACGAGCCCACCAGTCATTGGGCAGAAAAATGAACCGTGGGGTGAAAATAATTTAACCGCAAGTGAAGATCCAACGGCTTAGGCGCGCAAGAAAGGCAGATCGGACAGCCGACGAAGGCCCAATCAGGGGAGCCTCCTGGAGGTGAGTTGGCTAGCCTCTTTTTTGTTTTAGATGTGTCATTCGTACCATTATGCGTTTTCTGCATCTTCAACCACACCGTCTTCCTTCTCACCGCAGCTGCTCCAACAAGGGAAGCATACACCAGAAGGGAGCTATAGTCCCCACTCAACAGTTCTCTGCATCGAATGTGTGTGCCCGACATGGACAACCACAACAACTGCAGGGCCATCGACAAGTCAGCACATGATGCTCACTCCTATGGATGGCAGCCAGATAGGTATACCCTCAGCTTACTTGTGTGCAACATTTATGGCTTCGTTATTCATCTAAGCATGGAAATAGATTATCACATGTCACTGTATATTCATGTTGATCTCTTAAGAGTCTTGTTCAGGAGTTAACTGAAGGAAATATGCCCTAGAGGCAATAATAAAGTTGTTATTTTACATTTCCTTATTCATGATAAAGATTTATTATTCATGCTAGAATTGTATTGATCGGAAACATTAATACATGTGTGAATACATAAACAAACAATGTGTCCCTAGTGAGCCTCTACTAGACTAGCTCGTTGATCAAAGATGGTTAAGGTTTCCTAACCATGGACATGAGTTGTCATTTGATAACGGGATCACATCATTAGGAGAATGATGTGATGGACAAGACCCACCCGTTAGCTTAGCATAGTGATTATTGCTATTGCTTTCTTCATGTCAAATACATATTCCTTCGACTATGAGATTATGCAACTCCCGGACACCGGAGGAATGCCTTATGTGCTATCAAACGTCACAACGTAACTCGGTGATTATAAAGATGCTCTACAGGTATCTCCAAAGGTGTTTGTTGAGTTGGCATAGATCGAGATTAGGATTTGCCACTCCGAGTATCGGAGAGGTATCTCTGGGCCCTCTCGGTAATACACATCATAAACTTGCAAGCAAATGACTAAGGAGTTAGTCAGGAGGTGATGTATTACGAATTGAGTAAAGAGACTTGCCGGTAACGAGATTGAACTAGGTATGAAGATACCGACGATCGAATCTCGGGCAAGTAACATACCGATGGACAAAGGGAATTACATATGTTGTCATAACGGTTCGACCGATAAAGATCTCCGTAGAATATGTAGGAGCCAATATGGGCATCCAGGTTCCGCTATTTGTTATTGACAGGAGAAGTGTCTCGGTCATGTCTACATAGTTCTCGAACCCGTAGGTTCCGCACGCTTAACGTTCGATGATGATATAGTATTATATGAGTTATGTGATTTGGTGACCGAATGTTGTTCGGAGTTCTGGATGAGATCACGGACATGACGAGGAGTCTCGAACTGGTCGACTGGTAAAGATTGATATATAGGACGATGGTATTCGGACACCATAAGTGTTTCGAGGTTACCGGGTACTTATCGGGTCACCTAGGAGGAGAAGGAAAGAGAGGAATGGAAAGGAAAGAGTGGAATAGGACTCCCCCTTCATTCCCTCTCCCCCCTCTTTCCTTCCCCCTTCGACAAACATGGCAGGGGGCGCGGCCACGGGCAGGAGCCCAAGTAGGATTCGGACCTACTTGGGGTGCCCCTTGGCCTCTCCCCTCTCCCTCCCACCTATATATATGAGGATGGGGGCGCCTAGCACACCCCAGACAATTGCCTGGCCGTGTGCAACACCCCCTCCACCGTTTACACCCCCAGTCATATTATCATAATGCTTAGGCAAAGCCCTGCGGAGATAACTTCACCATCACCGTCACCACGCCGGCGTGTTGACGGAACTCATCTACACCTTGACGTCTTTCTGGATCAAGAAGGTGAGGGACGTCACCGAGATGAACGTGTGCAGAATGCGGAGGTGTCGTGCGTTCGGTACTTGATTGGGGTAAGCGCGAAGAAGTTCGACTACATCAACCGCGTTGTTAAACGCTTCCGCTTACGGTCCACGAAGGTACGTAGACACACTCTCCCCCTCGTTTCTATGCATCTCCATGGATAGATCAATGCGTGTGCATAGATTTTTTTTTGTTTTCCATGCAACGATTCCCAACATTAACATTGTTCCATAGTTCAGATAAGAGACTTGTTCTTTAGTTAACACTATTCCATAGTTATCATCCATCAGCCAATGCTATCCCACAGTCTGGTGATTATACCAATTCTAGTATTACCTATGTTGTTGTCCTTTAATACTTTTGTGTGGCATCTAGTTAATCTCGAGTACAAACAATACATATTCTGTAGCTTTTATCTGTGTTCTCCCTTTAGTTTTTGAGACCTATTGCTGCTAGTTAAGTCTAGTCCTCCTATAGGCAGTCATTACATAAATCTAACTACTAGTTGTCGTCCATGCATGTCAGATATAATTGCACACACTGATATATCCACAAGAACCTCGCGGAGCAATGTAACGGCCAACAAACTTAACGTCAATGATACCCAACATGATGGAACATGTAAAGGCAGTTCTTCAGAATACTTGCAGAAAGCTGATGAATCCTGTTCACCCCACAAGGTCCTTGCTCTAACTTGGCCCGTGATATGGGTACAACATGCATATAATGTCCTGGAGTGCATCTACTCTGTTGCAGTGCCATGTGCTTAGCCTGCTGATCATGCATGTAAATATGTCATGCCTTCCTGTTTTTCAGTACCTATTCCATTCATGATAACATGTTTTCAAATTCAACTACTGTCATTCTACTATGTCACAATGCCATCTGCTTAGTCTGGACATCATGCTTCTGAATATCTTATGCATTGTTATTCATCAGTATGTACTCCATCTATCTATCATACCATGTTTTTTTACCTTGAAGTGTTTTTCTAGCGGTCTATTGCAATGACATCTTAGTTTCCCAATCATACACGCATATGTTGCCTTAGTGTTTTTCTGTACGTATTCTGCTATCATACAGTTTTACATCCAACTAGTGTTTTTTTACTATGTTGTCCTGTCGTGTCCCTAGCTCTTACATCATACTCCCCCCGTCCGGATTACATGTCGCAAAAAAAGATAAAAATGGATGTATCTAAAACTGAAATACACCTAGACACATCCATTTATTTACGGATGGAGGGAATACATGTCAATATTTCATGCCTTTCTATTCTTCAGTAACTATTCCATCTCTCTGTCGTAGCATGTTTTATAATTGAAGCACCATTCTTCTATATAAGGCATGCAAGGGGAAGACTACTATGTTAGATTCTGAAGGGTTACAAACAAGGTCTTTCCAAAAGATCAAAATGCCAGGAGATAGTAAACCAACTCCAATGTTCATAGATACTCCTCCGGCACAGAGAAACCCAACTCCTACTGATAATAAGCAGATTCCAGTGGCCAAAGAACTAGTCTGCTCCAGTCCAGCAAAAATATGTCAACTCCTTTCTAAGAAGCATATGTGTATCCTCACATCATGAAAATAGCATTCAGGTCATAGTTTCTACATGTTTCTTACCCATCTCTCTTTTAGAAAATAAGCTTAAAAGATAGAAAACTTTCTAAACTGGGATCGTGTTCGAGGAAAGTATCTTGCGGGAATTCTTTGTGCTCCAATGCTGATTTAAGTACCTGTTGTATATCTTACATCAGCATGTATTTTGTTAATCGGTATGAATCTAACCTTTATCTGGTCTAAATTTACTTGTAGCAAAATGTATAATTAAAGGCGACAATGTTGATTTTTGTAAGGAAAACTGCTTGGTAGTTTCGCATACTGAGTTGCATGAGTGTACTATCTCATATCATGCACATTACTAAATTGTAGTGTTGTTCTGGTTGCCCAATCATTCATTGTGTCAATGTTGCTTTTCTATTACCTTACCTGCTGATGATAATTGTGCCATATTGTGTTAATTTGGTGTAGTCTGGTGTGGTCTAGTTGCCCAAACGTTCATTGTGTCAATGTTGCTTTCCTATTATATGACCTGGCCAATGATAGCAATGCTAGTGTCTTAATTTGGTGCATGCTGCTGAAGATAAGAAGACAAACTCTGAAAACAGCAAGGCAACCCCATTGTTTCTTTCCAATAAATCTAGGCCGGATAATATGGCAATAACTCTTGATTAATCTGTTTGGTTCCCCTCCTAATTTATGTTATGATGAAGTGGTCGAGACACTCTCCACTATCAATAATACAAGCCTGCCAAAATCGCCATCTGAATCTATTCAGTTGTCTCGAATCCAACGGAAAAAATGTATGTTTGTGAACCAATTACTGGCTGAAGCAATGATGGAAATCGTGGAGGAATCACAGGTGCACATTCTTACGCAACAACAACTGATCAATGTTTTCAGAGACAGTGTAGCAAAGAAGGAAGAACTTACTCACATGCTTATGGGCGTCATCCGCGCTGAGGTTGCAGATTGTGAGGTTGTAGATCATTAAGTTTTGTTCATTTATTTGCTATGGCATCAATCTTTGATTGCCCAGTGGATGTAATTTCCTATAATATATGCTAGATGTGCTACGTTTTTCCTTGTATGTCGTACATTTGCTTAGCGTGCCTCGCATTCTAGCTAAGTGGTCGCTAGGAAGCCAGAAAAGCACTAAAATTAATAGCTAGCACGAACCTTATATTTGGTTGATGTTTAGCCTGTTGTGCTTAACATGCCTCTTGATGTACCTACACAGGACAAATTTGGGAACGACTGTTGTTTTCCATCGAGGTTAGTTTCACCCCATGGCTTATATATACTCACTATTCAGGATATCGATAGCTGGTACTATATAGGTCAGGGGCTGATAAAGGATTAATCGGTGAATCGGACTTTTAACTGAATATATCTGTAACCCATTTATCGTTAGGTTAACTAGGGCCATATGTAATATATCTGGGGTTACATAGCAACATGCACTGTACTTAATGTTTAAATATGCAATCCTATGCTACATAGCAACAAGGAATAGTGTTACCTTAATGTTCTGATGATGTCTAGATATACGTAGAAGAGCAGCAGCAATAACAACAACACAACCCTGTTTGGATACTCAAATTAGCTAGAGGCTAGAGTTCGTTTCTAGCTCACGACTAACCCTGAACTAACTCCATCCAAAGAGGTGTTTGGATGACATGGTTAGATTAACAATAAATGCACTAGGAGAACTAGCTCTAATTAGCACCTCTTGGGTGGGATAGTTTTTTGAGGTGGGTTAGATGCAACTAGCTCAAACTAGCCCTCATGTTTGGATATACTTTAGGACTATTTGAGCCCGAACTAGCTCAAACTAACTCTAACCCATGCAAGTGTTTTTCTAGTGGTCTATTGCAATGCCATCTTAGTTTCCCAATCATACACGCATATGTTGCCTTAGTGTTTTTCTGTACGTATTCCGCTATCATACAGTTTTACATCCAACTAGTGTTTTTTTACTCTGTTGTCCTGTCGTGTCCCTAGCTCTTACATCACCCCCCCCCCCGTCCGTCCGGATTACATGTCGCAAAAATAGATAAAAATGGATGTATCTAAAACTGAAATACGCCTAGGCACATCCATTTATTTACGGATGGAGGGAATACATGTCAATATTTCATGCCTTTCTATTCTTCAGTAACTATTCCATCTCTCTGTCGTAGCATGTTTTATAATTGAAGCACCATTCTTCTAAATAAGGCATGCAAGGGGAAGACGACTATGTTATAATCTGAAGGGTTACAAACAAGGTCTTTCCAAAAGATCAAAATGCCAGGAGATAGTAAACCAACTCCAATGTTCATAGACACTCCTCCGGCACAGAGAAACCCAACTCCTGCTGATAATAAGCAGATTCCAGTGGCCAAAGAACTAGTCTGCTCCAGTCAAGCAAAAATATGTCAACTCCTTTCTAAGAAGCGTATGTGTATCCTCACATCGTGAAAATAGCATTCAGATCATAGTTTCTACATGTTTCTTACCCATCTCTCTTTTAGAAAATAAGCTTAAAGGATAGAAAACTTTCTAAACTGGGATCGTGTTCGAGGAAAGTATCTTGCGAGAATTCTTTGTGCTCCAATGCTGATGTAAGTACCTGTTGTATATCACTATTTTTACATCAGCATGTATTTTGTTAATCGGTATGAATCTAACATTTATCTGATCTAAATTTACTTGTAGCAAAATGTATAATTAAAGGCGACAATGTTGATTTTTGTAAGGAAAACTGCCTGGTAGTTTCGCACACTGAGTTGCATGAGTGTACTATCTCATATCATGCACATTACTAAATTGTAGTGTTGTTCTCGTTGCCAAATCATTCATTGTGTCAATGTTGCTTTCCTATTACCTTACTTGCTGATGATAATTGTGCCATATTGTGTTAATTTGGTGTAGTCTGGTGTGGTCTAGTTGCCCAAACGTTCATTGTGTCAATGTTGCTTTCCTATTATATGACCTGGCCAATGATAGCAATGGTAGTGTGTTAATTTGGTGCATGCTGC
This sequence comes from Triticum dicoccoides, assembly GCF_002162155.2. NCBI lineage: Eukaryota > Viridiplantae > Streptophyta > Magnoliopsida > Poales > Poaceae > Triticum > Triticum dicoccoides. The sequence continues at coordinate 93,338,322 of NC_041381.1, forward strand.
TGAAGATAAGAAGACAAACTCTGAAAACAGCAAGGCAACCCCATTGTTTCTTTCCAATAAATCTAGGCCTGGTAATATGGCAATAACTCTTGATTAATCTGTTCGGTTCCCCTCCTAATTTATGTTATGATGAAGTGGTCGAGACACTCTCCACTATCAATAATACAAGCCTGCCAAAATCGCCATCTGAATCTATTCAGTTGTCTCGAATCCAACGAAAAAAATGTATGTTTGTGAACCAATTACTGGCTGAAGCAATGATGGAAATCGTGGAGGAATCACAGGTGCACATTCTTACGCAACAACAACTGATCAATGTTTTCAAAGACAGTGTAGCAAAGAAGGAAGAACTTACTCACATGCTTATGGGCGTCATCCGCGCTGAGGTTGCAGATTGTGAGGTTGTAGATCATTAAGTTTTGTTCATTTATTTGCTATGGCATCAATCTTTGATTGCCCAGTGGATGTAATTTCCTATAATATATGCTAGATGTGCTACGTTTTTCCTTGTATGTCGTACATTTGCTTAGCGTGCCTCGCATTCTAGCTAAGTGGTCGCTAGGAAGCCAGAAAAGCACTAAAATTAATAGCTAGCACGAACCTTATATTTGGTTGATGTTTAGCCTGTTGTGCTTAACATGCCTCTTGATGTACCTACACAGGACAAATTTGGGAACGACTGTTGTTTTCCATCGAGGTTAGTTTCACCCCATGGCTTATATATACTCACTATTCAGGATATCGATAGCCGGTACCATATAGGTCGGGGGCTGATAAAGGACTAATCGGTGAATCGGATTTTTAACTGAATATATCTGTAACCCATTTATCGTTAGGTTAACTAGGGCCATATGTAATATATATGGGGTTACATAGCAACATGCACTATACTTAATGTCTAAATATGCAATCCTATGCTACATAGCAACAAGGAAGAGTGTTACCTTAATGTTCTGGTGATGTTTAGATATACCTAGAAGAGCAGCAGTAATAACAACAACACAACCCTGTTTGGATACTCAAATTAGCTAGAGGTTAGAGTTCGTTTCTAGCTCATGACTAACCTTGAACTAACTCCATCCAAAGAGGTGTTTGGATGACATGGTTAGATTAACAATAAATGCACTAGGAGTACTAGCTCCAATTAGCACCTCTGGGATAGTTTTTTTGGGTGGGTTAGATGCAACTAGCTCAAACTAGCCCTCATGTTTGGATATACTTTAGGGCTATTTGAGCCTGAACTAGCTCAAACTAACTCTAACCCATGCATACAACAACAGTTAATCAACCAATAATTTGTAAAAATGCAATAAACTCCTTCCAGCCCATAATATAAGATGTTAATTCATCTAATATGTGAGTATATTGGATGTTATAAGATATTATAAAAGAGTGTTGTACTACATCATTGTGCAATTGCTGTTTAGCTTCTAATATTAACTTGGTGCTTTTTAGGTACATATGCCATTGGTAAAGATCCGTGCTTTGACCCTTTCTGCGTATGGGGCAATGAGATATTGATGAACCAGCATCAAGCGAGGAAGCTGATAAAGACTATTAGTAAAATGGGTCAAAAGATGGCAATTAAACTATTTGTTTACACTTTATCCAAGACAACAACGAACTATGGGATGGTAAGTAAGAACTCTATAGCCTTATTTTTACTACCCATAATGAGTTGTGTTAGATGACAATGTATAAATCTTTTTCCTTTGCAGTGGTTCCTAAAGCAGTTTACTCAAGATTACCTCTCAAACTACATGATTGGTGGGCATGCAAAGGTTAAAGTATTTCTACCAGAACACGATGATTATCTAGATGTTTTCATGAAGACCGTGAAGGATCGGCGGTCGACCATCACAAGGGGTTCTAGAGTCATGTGTGCCTTCTGCATGGAGGAGGGCACAATATGGGCATTCCGCTTCACCTTGTTCAACAACCAGAATGTATTTCGTCTCTTTATTTACCATCTTTAATAGTATAAGTATACAACTGTGGTTCGTCATTCTTTACTTGGTTCTTATGTAATTCTTGAACATATGTATCTATGAATCGAATAATGCGTTGGTTGTTTGAACCTGATGGATATGAATAAAGCTATAGCATACATTCAAATTCAAATCCGGTACAATTTGAAATACCAGCAATTAAATTACGGTGAAATTACGCTCTCCAGGTCATTATGGCGAACACGGTTGGTAAAACACAAATGTTTGCGATATACACCATAATCCGACACAGTTCACAGAGAGGAAACGTGTGCAAGCATGCACACAGTTGCCGTTTGCAAAGCGTGTGCGATGTCAGACAATATCACAACCGGTGTGGGCAAACTAAAGGTTTGTGATAGGTGCCTTATCGTACACGATTCGCAACCATGAACTGTTTCTGATGTGGTATGCATCGTAAACGTTGCACCACAGAATATCGTGTGCGATAGTTGTCATGTACGACAATGTTACGATGGTCCGGCATTTCATAATCCTGTCCGACACTCATATGACGATTAGCTAATCTTCTTAATTAGTTATTTCATACGGTTTGGGAAAAGAGAATGTGTGTGATTGTCTGCTTATCATACACGTTCTATAATCGTGAACCATTTGTGATGGGCCGCGCATCGTAAACGTAGCACCACAGAATACCGACTGCGATGGCAATGTGAGCACAAACAAGTAGGGACAGCTGTATGCATCAAGGCTCCCTATCCCCGATGGTTTCTGGGTCGTGTGGGAAGGACCCCCTTATCGCAGTCACTCACTTGGTGATGGTTCCAAATGCCATCGCGAAAAGGGGTTAAAAACCGTTTTTATAGCACCTCGTTGTACCAGTGTATGCATCAGAGCATACAATAAACCGGAGGGTAGCAAGGTAATTCTTCGTATGAGTGACATTGACCTATGATCTCAAGATTTCTTTCAATGCACTCGACGGTGTCTGAGGAAATTCATGTCACACAATCTTGAAATGAATTAGATAGAAATAGTGAATACTTTGAAATGATTTGTGACGAAGGATATGTCATGAAGGTTTTCTCAGAACACGATTGTAATCCACGCGAGATGTAATTTCCTACAAGTTAGATATTTGAGAAAGAATAGAGCAAGATAAACATGAGTATATTGCTCGGAGTGGATATGCTTCAGATGTGGTTTTCATTCTTTTCCTGCAAGGTTAGACAATGGAGGATAATAGTCATAGCATATCCGACCATGATAGATATAGTTCATTTATTATTCAATGTACTTCTCCCCATTTGTACTATCACTCGATTATTTCCTGTTCTTCTTGTAGAATAATTACATTCCCTGCATGATAGATAATAATTGAGGGAAAACATTGCAAGGGAGAAAGCTTTCGATAGCACCTGCAAACAGATGGTTGCAAGCAAATAATATTGTAGGGGGGGTTATTAACATTACATGGTGGCCGAGTATTTCAACACCATAGGCGGTGTGATAAGTTCATCAAGCAAATTGTTCAAGGAAAACCAAAGCGTTCGACTGCGAAAAGCAAAAGGCAAATGAAACACCTTGCAAATACCTCGTTCATCTATCACTCGATGTACTTCTCCCCCTTTTGTCAACAAGTGTTAAAAAGAAAGAGAAAACATATGAGGAACTACTCGACCGGAGTGTCCTCAGAATCAGAATTGAAACCGCTCAACGAATCAGAATCTGCAGAGTAAGGAATGGTTGAGGCAGAAGGAGGAGTAGCAGCATGGACTTCAGAAGAAATGTTGTGATGAACATCTGGCTTGTAGACGAGTGTTCCAGCTGTGTCTTTAATTTCATCATCTGGTCCGACAAACAACAGGTCAGTTGAAGCTGAACACCGAGGGAGCACAGGAGTTTGCCTTCGGATGCGAGGAACATCAAGTAAGTCTAGGTAGTCATAATCCTTCTTGATGCCTTTGGCAGCCAGCTGCTTGCGAGAATAATGTTGCCTTAGAAGAGTCCATGAGCGCTTCTTTACCTCCTTCTCATGCAGAAGGGTCTAGCGAGCATAATTATGAAGCAAATTCAACTCAGTCATCAACTCCAGCCTTTCCTTTCGATCGAGCTTGATGTGGCTTTCCATAGCTTGCTATGTGCGAATGCAGATTTCATACAGAGATGGATTTTCATTACGAGGGATTTCAACCTTTGCTTTCTTAGCCTTCGGAGCAGTCTCAGATGCAGAAGCAAAGCAACATCAACAGGTGCCTTTCCTTTGCCAATATCCTTCACCATACGGAGAGTGTCACGTACTGGTGGCATGAAAACTTTCAGAACATAAGGGCGGAAGAATTTTTCATCGATGAGCTGCTCAATTGCATGCATGATCCATGGGGCATATGGCTTCAATGATTAGGGGCTGTCAGCAGCACAAGCCAAATTGCGAATGATAATATCTGGAATATCGAACTAAATTCCTTGAGAGATGGCCATAAGAGCATTTCCCACGATGCCACTGATAGAATCTGGTCTGTTGGTTGGCGTGAGAGAATTGCATAGCACATAAAATATCAATTTGTTTTGATAGGCCAACTTCTTAGGATCTATTTCAACGCATTCATGTCCAACCAAATTGGGGTCCATCAGCATGTGAAGTTGTCCTTCGGACACTTCTCAGTAGTGCAGCCTGTGTTCACAATCTTTTTGAAACTCACACCGAGGAAGATTTAGCAGAGCTAAAAACTGATCTACTGAGCACTTGATCTTTTCCCTTCCAGTCATCCATTAGAGGATCCATGTTGAGCTATCTCCAAGCTCTCCTAAGATGTACAGAGTTGCATAAAACTGGTGGATTACCTCTCGATTCCATCCATGATTGAAGCGAATAAAACCCTTTAGGAATGCATGTTCAAAATGCTCGATGGCATGGTGGAAGCAGGGTATCTCTTCGAGCTCAGCAAAGCTCAGAATCTTGTGATTGAGAATCTGATTCTTTCCAGATAAAATCTGGGCATACTACACAGCTTGTTCTTCAGTCCAAAATCTAGGTAATAGTGAAGTTCTCTCTCCTTCATACAGGTTGGTTCCAAAGAATGCTACCTTCGAAAGATGAAGCTGCTCACTGAATGCAGGACCATTTGAGCCATACTTAGCAGGGAACAGTGGAAATGATTCCTGGGGATTCTTCAGATTTTCTTCATCGCTCATTTCCATGGACCAAGAATCATCAGGTGTTGTCACATTTTCATCGATGGGCTTGAGTGGAGCAAGGGACCTTTTCATCTTTAGTGGAGCAGACGACATTGAAGCACTTGTATGGCCTTCCTTTTCTTTCACTGAACTCCTTCGGCGGCTTTCTGACTTTCAGGCACTAGGGCCCTTTCTTTCGGTGCATTTTCAACAAAGGGAGGCACAACAACCTCTTCAGTCATTTGGGTCACAATAGCAACTTTTTTGGTTTCCTAGGGCACCGCGGGTGTAACAACTTCTTCGTGAGCCATGGGCTCTTCAGATTTATTTTCTTCTTGTTCTAACTGTGAAGCAGTAGAAGCTGGAGCATGATCAACCTCCATCTAGGTAGGGGCACCAGATGAGGTTACCGGGGTGGTATTTCCTCGTGAAGCATTTAGCTCCCCCTTACTCTTGTCATTCTCCTCCTTGTTGGATCCGGAGGGCTCAACTTGCATTTCCTTTAGAGGCAATGACACTGCCTTCTCAACCTCAATCTCTTCATCAATTTTCTCTTCTGAGGCTTGCTACTCGGGCTGGACATTTCCTTCATCAACGTTGTTCAGAAAGATGTTAACAACATCAGTCTCTTGAGCAGTAGAGGTAGGAATGATAACCACTGCAGGCTCAGCTTGCTGCATGAGTTCATCCTCGTGAGGAGGGGATGGTGGTATCTGCAGCAGAGGTGCACTTGAGTCGACAGGAGCATCAGTTGCAACATTTTGAATACGGCGATCCTTGATTGCCTTCGGTTTGCTTGCTCTTGCCTTTGCCTTCTGACGATTTTCTTCTTTTATTCTTTGTCAAGCAAGTTCTACCCTGCAATAAATTTCATCGTTCCTTCGGACACATAGCTAAGATACTTCCATCTTCAGCCGTGAGTGCCATTCAATTTTCTCATCCTCATAACACTGAGAGCTTTTGTGATCTCAACAATTTCCTTATTCAGCCCCTTCCTTTTAGATTCAGTGTCGGCATATTGTCTCATTTGCTCGATGGTTTTCTTGTCCTCGACTGCTAGATTTAGTTTCTCGGTTATTTTCCTCAGATCAGTGAAATGTTTTGTTACCATCTTGGTAACATCATCAGGAAGACCCAAACTGCTCAGATCAACTGATTTAGCATCATAGGCAACACTTTCAATAACATCAATCATAAAATCAAAGTCATATATCTGTTCCTCAGTGGAAGCACGAACACTGGTTTTAGCTTTCTTGACAGAAGCAGTAGCCTTCTCCTCGGGCATCAACTTTCTTTTTGCAGAAGGGGTAGCAGAACCTGAAGGTTTGTCGGAGACTGGAGCAGATGCAAGCCCTGGTGACATTCTCAATGGGGGTGATGCTTTCACTAGTGAGGGAGTTTGATACGGCTTGTTTAGAAGAGCTCGTTGATCATATATGTTCTTTGGGAGCATCTTCATCGGAGGACTCAACAGATGAGGCTGAGGCTGCCTTCTTTGACTTTCTGGCAACATATTTCTTTTGGGAAGCTCGAGGGGAATCTGACTTCCCTACATTGCTTTCCTTTCGGGCTGAGGCATGATCCTTCTTCTTTTGTACGTCTTGTTGGGTCAGCTCGATGTTTCTCTGTTCAATTTGATTCTTCTTCGTTGCCTTGGCATCACACTTGGTCTTGGCCTTGGCTCTCTTTTCCACTTCTTCGGGAAAATTAGCAGTTGTTTTCAGTGAGTCAGCATGAGCATTTCCAGGAGGAGGTGGCCTGACTTTTTCATCATCTGGGCCAAGGCAATTTTCAACTATGAAGTCATTCCAAGGTGGAGTGAAAGCAAACATAATTTGATATTTCCTTCGGACATTCTCATAGTTGAACCATTTCTTCGCCTAGTGATGGTGAATCCTTTGCAACCTGTTGTTTCTCTCGGTAATGGTTTCAACTCCAGGTGGAGTTTTATAGCTTTCAGGATCAGACATCTCTGCCGTTGTATTCTTTTCTCTGCCACGACCACCATTCTTGGGATTTCCATCAGAGAAAAGAGTCATTGCATCTGTAATTAGTTCATCCTCATGCTGACTATGCGCCGAGGGAATATCATCTTCCTCTTCTTCGGATTCAGACTCAGACTTCTTCTTCGGCACTTTTGGTGGCTTCGAAGATTTTGCAGCACCAGTCAGTCTCTTTTGTTCGACTACTCGAGGCACCTGGGGCAGTTCTCCTTCAGAACCAGGCTGCTCATCCGAACTTTGTGCCATGACCAATCCTGAGAAGAAGAATAGATGCGAGGGAAAACGGGAAAGGGTCACAAACATGCACATAAGCATTTTGACTGAAAACATAAAGTTTTTCGGAGGCAGCAAAGGAATCCATGGTGTATATATATTCAAAAGATACCATCGACAGAATTGCAGCATGCCCTAAGGCAGAGTAATAACTATCTAATCTTTGGAAATAATACTCTTGAACCCTAGATCCAGGATTGCTAGTACGAGGGAAAAACTACAAACGTACCAGTCATAACTTAGAGAACCCTAAAGATCTACCGCAAAGAAAATAAATCAAGAGAAATAGCGTCGATAAGAGTAGCCCTAGAACAGAGGAATAGACAAGGCTAGTTCTAGATCCATGCGCCCTAACTCGGCAGCATGAATCAACTATGGCAATGCGGAGATGAGGATATACCGCACTGGCGCGACCAACAACCGCGAGGCGCGTCGATGGCGTCGCTTCGAGCTCAGGCTCAAGAGGAGAGCGAGAGAGGGTTTGAGGTTGAACTAAGGAAGAAGATGCCTAGAGGGTATATATATAGCCCGTAGGCAGAACCACCAGTCCAAGATCTATGGCCGAAAAGCACAGTTCGTTCCACATTCAATGGATGAGATCACGATCGTTGAGATTGTGGGCACGTGTCAACCGTTTGCTGCGAAAATCCAGAAACTGAACGAGAGGCCGAAGGGTTTGAAGAAGGGCAAGCGCCAAAACAGATTAATGTTTGAAGTTGATTTCATTCGCGACCAAGGACGCCAGATTCAAATCTTCTTCAGATCAAATTGCATGTTTGTGACGGACATCAAAGATTGGATGAGAAAGAACGGAGGGAAAATAGGTTCTGAATCAAAACACTCAGTTAATGAGAGAAAACACAAACCCAACAAACTCTGAGTGATTTGACATTCGGACAAAACACAACCACAACAAAAAAAACAAGGAAACAAAAGAAAAAACACAAAGAACTTAGCACCAACAATAGATCTCAAGATAAAGAAAAATACGAGAAGAATCCCTGAGATAACATCTGCAAGAAGGGGTTAGTTCTTTTTCGCAACCCACACTTGCGTGGGCAACGAGGATCTCATTTTCTTCGTTAGAGCAGGAGTATTCTTTCGGTGAGATCTGTAAGACACATGTGCATTTCAAGAGTAATCATATGAATAAGCATTGAAGTTATTTCCAGAGAAATAAATGATTTGAGGAGGTACGCATGTACTCCTTCTATCGAAGGTTTGACCGATAACCATTCGAGAATTTTCTTGCGCCATTCTACGAATGATAATCATTGTCTCGAAGAGAATTACTCTGCATATTCAAGTTAGCAGTGACAGATAGATTTTCAATGATGCACTTCTTCACCCATATTTGCTTCTTGGGTGAACCAGACTTGCAGTTAGTTCCAATATATCAAGCGAAAACCTTACCATTCTGTTGTTTAAACAATTTGTAGTCCAAGTCATCAGACTCATCAGATACAAGAGTAATGGGAGTATCATATCCTGGTAGAATTGCAGGTTGGAGTGTTTTGCTTTTGGCAAGAACCCAACTCGTTCGCGGATATTGTTCAGGACTCCAGTAAGTTCCATCAACATTGAGTTTCCTTTCAAAACCCAAACTTTCCCTTCGAGGATTTTTGTGCAGTATTGACTTCTTGAGCACATCACATAGAATTTGATGCCCTTTGAGGCTCTTAAGCATTCCTGACTCAAGCAAGTCCTTTAATCTGCAATTTTCATTAGAAATAGCAAAAAATTCCTCGGGAGAGGGATTAGAGATATCATTCGTGATAGTTGCAATGTTCGAGATGTTAGCAGTAGAAGTTTTAACATGTGAATCAGCATTGCTACATTATAGGCATTTTAAGCATGAGGCACAAAATCAACAGGAAGACGATTAGATTGCTCGACGAAGAGAGAAGCATTTTCTTTCGCAAGTGCGTTATGAGATTCTTTCAGAGACTCGAGTTCTTGATTCCTGTTAAGGAATTCATCAGATAAACTCTCGAAATTGACTGAAAGAGAATCATATTTGTTGGAAAGATCGTCAATAGTTGAAAAAAAGCATCATGCTCCGCCATCAACTTTTGATTCTTCTCCATCTCTTCGACCAGTAATCCTTCGGTTTTCCTAAGATTCTTCTCAAGCATTTCAAGTTCATCATGTTGATATTTTGCCATCTTGACCAGTTTTGCATCGGCAATGTATTCAGGAGAATATCCATTCATGGATTTTGGGTGTTTAGCTGATACCTGATCATTATATGATTTTGCCATGAGACAGAAAGCGATTGGTTCATCATCACTTGAAGCATCATCATCAGTATCTGTCTCGAGTGAATTCTCAGATCATTCATAGGCAATGAAGGCATTGCTCCTTCCTATCCTTTTGTAGAATTCTTCATCATCTGATTCAGTGTCAGTTGCCTCCTCTTCGGAATCCACGGTCATATCAGGACATGCTCTATTCAGCTGTGATATTCTCTTCATGTTTGATTCTATGGTTGCTCTTACTTTCACGTCAGTGACTGGTCTCGTCGAAGAAGATGAGGAAGATTCAATTTTCTTTGAGAGCTTAGTATGACAATCCATTCGGGTGAATCCACTATAGTGAAGAACTGAAGATATTTCCATCTGTTACTATGTTTTCCTTCCTAGCTAGGACAATCTGCTATAAGATGACCGAATTGTTTGCACTTGAAGTGCTTCATTTCTTTCGGAGATAACCTTCTTGATGATTCATGCAAGTCAAATTCGTCATCATTCGTGAGGCATAGATTTTGTCTTCTGAGATCAGTTAGCCTTTCTGGTAGCATCTCTAGTTCTCTGGTGATGGTGTGTTGATTCTCAACATCTTCTTCTTCTGAACTGCCGTAGTGTGAGAGAATTTCTCCTTCACTTTCCGAAGAAGATTCTTGATCTGCATTTTCCAGTTCCATCTTTTCTTCATGAATCGACAACAGTGTCATGACCCCAACATAGTGAAGTTCTTGATAGTCTGGTCTTTGCTTGATTTCAGCTATGATGGGATCAAAAGTTTCACCAAGGGCACTCAGAAGCTTGTTGACCACATCTCTATCGGTGATATCAGTTACTCCTCACTGATGAAGTCTTTCGACAATGTTTGTCAATCGACCAGTGAGTTCCATAACACTTTCCTTACGGAGACTTCTGAAACCAGGAAACATAGCACAAAGCATTTGAGTGTGAGGGTCTGATCTGGCAATGACTTCTTCATCAGCATTTTTTTATGGCATCCCAAAAATGCTTTGCAGTGTCAAGCATTTAGAACCGAAAGAAAATATCTTTCGAGAGACTGCTACCTATGTTATCTTTCGCTTGAGCATTCAACTGCAGATTAGCTTTGTCATAGGAATTGGGATTATTCAGTTGCTGAATTGTGTAGCCATCTTCCACAATCTGCCACAAATCATAGTTAATAGCTTGAATTCTGATTCTCATTCATTCCTTCCAGTAGAGATAGTCATTTCCATCGAAGACAGGAAATCTTTCAGAGTGCGAGGATCTACCTGCATACGACGTACTCAAAACTTCAAGGACATTAGACCTTTAATAAACAAAGATAGGGAGAACCTGCTCTGATATCAATTCTTAGAACCGAGAGTATATCGACCAGAGGGGAGGGTGAATGGGAGATTCAAAATTTCTTTTGAAAGTTTCGAACTGATCCCAAACACATCAACAGAAATAAGGTATGAAGGAAAAACAGCTCAATCAAGCACAATGATGAGAATCATGTTTATCGACATAGGAAGCAATCATGGCACGAGCTTGCAGTAACACATGTTTGATCACAATGATAGTAATGGTGCAGACAACCACATGAAGTAGCATGAGATAAACATGACATGCACAGCGAAATAAAACAATAATACGTTAACACAGATGAATCGATGAATATGACAATGACGAATGAAAACAAGTGATGAGAATGCAACGGGATGAACACAATAATATCTGAGGTCAGCAACAGAATTGAATGATGTGAAAGAGAAATACAACAGATGATAATGATCAGGTAAACTATAGACACAGAGCACGAAAGTAAACTGTTGAAGGAATTGCAGTAAAGTATAATGAACTAGTGGTGCTCGATGGCGATAGTGAGATTTGGTTGCGTGCATCAAGATGCCTACCCCTACCACAACATCTCCGACGCTCTTGTTGCGTGCAGCCCCGATGATGCCGTTACCGAGAAGGTGAGTACGAAGCGATAAGCTCATTGAAGACATCATTGCGACACTCAACCTTTTTAATTGCTTCCTCGTTCAAATTTTTAATTACTTGTGGGCCTCGTGAATATAATGATTCATGGATAAATAATAGTGTCGGGGGACTAATAATGACATCTCTCACTTTTTTTCTTTTTGCGAAAGGAGATATTCATTATTGACATTGAATAACAAAGATCCCCTTCCTTCCTAAAATAAGGGGGAACCAGTTATCTAATTTTTATTAATCCCTCCAAATTTGATTGCTCCAATATGACTATTAAAGCAACTATTTAATTAAAGGGAATCCATATTGATCTCATCACTATAATTACAAAATGAGGATCCAATCAAGTTATTTAATGTAGAGGCAGAGCACCTACCAAAAAAGTATTGTGTCAAGTGAACAAGTGAAAACGTCTAGATTAACCGACCAGGTCATAAGAATGAAAAAGGGTAAATTATAGAAATGTAGACACTTGAAGAACCTGGAATTAGCATTGTTTTCCCATGTGTTTCTCCATTTTCAGCTTCCCGTGATGCACACAAAAAAAGAAAAACCTCCACAGAATCTGAATACCAGGATCCAGTCTTTACATACAAATCAATCATCTAATGAGCAATCCATGTAACTTATTTTGACCAATCACAAGATTCTGTTGTTGTGTTTACATGATGCCCCAACCCTTTGTCAGCCTCTGCACGGACTTCTAACTAGATTGGTTTCAACTATTCACATAAATCTCAACAAATGGTCATGACCATGTCTCACTCGCAGCCCAACAACAATGCAACATGAAATATACTAGTGGTTCGGGCCCGCCATTGGGGGCCGCTTGAGAGGAAGCTGAGCGCGTATTTCTCCTTCTTAAAGAAAAAAAGGAAAATTCTCACCTTCATCTCAAAACTAAAAAAAATTCACATCATGTGAACATCACATCCATCTCGAAAAGAAAAAAGGCTAAGAAACTTTTCTCGAATGGGAAAAGGAAAAATGCCACACTTCCATGTTTCAAAAAAATCTCCAAAAACATCAAAAATTTCTCACCGCGGCCAACCAGCATGCACCATGTGGCATAGGTGGCTAGTCGCCCTTTTCATTCGGCCTTAATGGGTTTAATTCCACGAGTAGGATAATTCGACACTCCTTGCACAAACCATGGGACACATTTAATGATCCTTATGCTCATATCGGTGTTGCCTTATTAGTTAGCATCCAATGCACGGATTTAGTGGATCCGCTAGTTCGCCGATGCAATTCGGTTTGGCTATCGAGAAGATGATACAGAAACAAAGTCTCAAAAGCCAATCCATCAAATTTCTAAAGTCTGCAAAACCGGTAAAAGTACGAAAATATCAATATTTGTTAGTATTTTTTTGTGGGTCAATATTTTTTAATCTAACTACAAAGTAGAAACATAGTTATGAAGTTCATAAAAATAGCCAATTATACAACTAAAAAAGGTAAAGATACCTCTCACAAAAAGGAGAGGTAAAGCTAGCAACAATAAGCTATCATTACTTCCCAATTCTAATAAATAAATTCGCAAACAATACTACTAAAATAATACATTACAACTGGCAACCCGTGTGGACTTTTGATTAGTGAAATATGTAAGATACCATGTCAGCTACACGAATTCACATGAGTTGCAACAGGTTGTCAATCACAAATATATATAAACTAAAAATATTGCGGCCCATATGGGCTCAAATAGTAAACGGAGAACATAATCTAAAGTCAGACAAGCACTTGAACATCGCCTTTGTCCTGTTGTCAGGGCGAACGACCCGCAACTACTGATGACTCGCATCAGGACGCACAACGCCCCCTAATCTTGTTGTAGCCTACAACATGCCTGAAAGATTGATTTGCCGGAGATTCGTCAGAAGTGCAGATGACAACAACAGGGTGATGTCCTGCACAGCGAAGACCACGATGAGAGGAAGCAAGTTAGTGGAGAGCATGACAAGGCAGATATCCCTTTCGTCAAGTGAACCATAGTCTCAATAAATCCCCTCACAAATTTAATATGCTGGCATCGACCCTCCTCACCGCCAGGCTGACCACGTGGGCTGTTGTCGATGATCATCTAAATCGTGGCATCCATCCTTCTCCCACATGCTGATTTTTTGATTGGACATATGGTATGATAGTTGTTATATGGCAGCACACACCTTTATAGGCGTCGTCGCGAGATAGGCCGCCAGAGGAAGCCGATGAGAAGGCTACGCGCGTTGGCGTGGAGAGGCGGCGTGGCCGAGCGAAGCGGCACGTTGAGGCCCCACGGGAGAATGAGAGGAGGTGCGGTACGGTCCGACGGGAGATATGGAAGGAGGTCTCATAATAAGTAGTGCAAGGCGACACTTTCCCCGCTCTGCTATCCTGGTGGTGTCTCTACGTGATGGTCGATCAGATTAAATCAGATTGTGTCTCACTTCTCTCGGGAGCGTCTTAATCTCCTGTTATAATTTTGAAGATACTTTCAACCAAATATCATTCGAATGAATCTACATATTTTAAATAGATCTTGATATATAACAAAGACAACAATGTACTCCCTCCGTTTTAAAATAGATGATTCAACTTTGTATTAACTTTAGTATAAAGTTGGGTCATCTATTTTGGAACGGAGGGAGTAATATTCATATCGCTTTCATTTGCGAGCATCGAAGATCATCAATTCTTATCATTACGGGAAAGAAAATAGAACCGAAAAACACAAAACCGCTTCCACGCACGGGTTTGGCTGCATTCTGAGCCACATCAGCTCCATTTAGCCACACGGAGCGAAAGTGCCATCGGAAAGACGATTTCATTTTGCCCTCCGCTGTTATATCGACGCCCACCATTAGCTAGCAGCCTAGCACCACCATCT
>NC_041381.1:93353211-93453224 GCF_002162155.2 Triticum dicoccoides
TTCGCCCCCACCCGTCCCCGGCTCTCGCCTCAGATCTCGACGCCGGCGACCCCCGATCCTCCTTAGTCGTCCGCCGCCGACCCCGCCGAGTTCCGATTCGTCACTCACCTCACGCCACACCACCGCGTCCTCCAGCCTCTGGACGCGCTCGCGGGGGACAGATCTAGGGTTTGGGGCCTTGCTTGGTGCATGAGAAGGGCACCAGGGTCTTGACGGCATGGAGGTGGAAGCGGCGAGGAGGGATGCGTCGGCGCTTGACCCGGAGCTGCTGCAGCTGCCAGAGCTCGCGCCGGGCGCGCTCCGGGAGAACTCAAGCATAGCCGAGGCACTCTACTTGCAGTGGCTCGTGCTGCCTGAGTCGTCCAAGCTGGTAACCTCTCACCCGTCCTCTTGCCCTCGCGTGCTCCTTTGGATTTGCTCCTATATTGGCGCGGTTCGTCCGTTGATTTTGCGTGGCTAGCGTGATCTCCTGTTGGAACTCTTGGAAAAATGTTGTTAGAATGCTCTGCCTTGGTGGCGCCTTGTGCTGTAGTGCCTCTATGAGTTTAGATTGTTATGTTCGTATCAGGATTGCTAGCTTAAGCCGAGGATACAAAGCGACGGGGTGTGGTACATCAAAGGCTAAGGTCCTGCGGGAGTTTGTGATTGTAGTAATTTTTGCGGAAATGTGTACTTGGCCTGTTTCTTCGGGTGCTTACTTTCTGCTCCTCAGTTGCCGTGAATGAATATGTACCATCTGTACTAATTTGGTTTTTTGAACTGATGTGCTTACTTGTGGTTTTTGAGATGAGCCCTCACCGTATGCATCAGCTTTATCATTATATTGAAGATAAAGAAATGTTGGTATGATAGTCAACGTTGCATGTGATTAGAGGAATGATGGATTTCAGGAGATGTGGACTCCGACGCTGTACCGAGATCTAGTGCTATCAAAGATCTGTTTTATGCTACAGCAATTTGTGTTATACTTTGAACCCATGCTTACTTAAAATGATAGTTCACTCTTCTGAGGACATTTTCGCAGTGGTACACTGTGCTAGAGATCTGGCTTGAATTGTCTGCTTTTGTCTCTTTGGGTTACTTTAGATTGTTTTGTTTGGATGATGGTATTCCTTTTGCCAAGCAATTAAAAAAAAAGGGCAACCTGGTGCATGTAGCTCCCGCTTGCGCAGGGTCCAGGGAAGGGTCCGACCACTTTGGGTCTATAGTACGCAGCCTTTCCCTAAGAGGCTGTTTCCAGGACTTGAACCCATGACCTCATGGTCACAAGGCAGCAGCTTTACCACTGCGCCAAGGCTCCCCTTCTTAAAGGGCAACCCGGTGCATGTAGCTCCCGCTTGCGCAGGGTCAGGGAAGGGTCCGACCACTTTGGGTCTATAGTACGCAGCCTTTCCCTACATTTCTGTAAGAGGCTGTTTCCAGGACTTGAACCCGTGACCTCATGGTCACAAGGCAGCAGCTTTACCACTGCGCCAAGGCTCCCCTTCTGCCATGCAATTACTATGTAAATTTTTAATGGAGGGGCTCTTCTGCCATTTACTTGGACTTTTGAGATTTGTATGCAATGATACAGGTATGCATCAGTGTTCTTGATAGTAAAAGGTGCTAACTGTTCTCCTTAGTGCACTCATGGAATTTGAAGTTGCTATTTCCTGGTTGCAATCTGTTTGAGTATTGCTCTGGTGATAGGTGATAGTCAATGGCTTCATGTGAGAAGGTCGAATTGTTGCTCCGTGTGCATATTTTGTTGAGCTCTTTTTGGCTGCTAATTTGATGCATACCTGTGCAGAACAGTAGATAAAATGCAACATAAACTATATAGCTTTTGTTGACAGGATACCTACTTTGCAGGCCAAACTTGTGTATCCAATATTGCGTAGTAAACGCATGAAACCTTAGAGAAAAAAGAAGTCATGTTGACAATATCATATATGGTGTTACCTGTAGTGTTGTCACGGTCTCAAGGATTTACCACTCTAGTCTCTCCCAAATGATGCTAACATTTCGTTGTTTTGTCTGCTTTGTTATGTTGAATGTTGTCTTGAATGTTACATAGTGTTATGGGTGGACATATCGTAGTAGTCAATGACATGTTACCTTCTTCTGCGGGAGACATGATGTTATCAAATAGGTCAGCAGATGACATGCCTGCTTGCCTCGGCTGGCAGCAGTCCAGGAGACAGAGGGACTCCACTTCCCCTTGCTGTCGGCCTTTTGTAGTTCGCAACCACCGTGCATTGTCACCTCCCTGCTCAGCGCTATCGCTTTGCAAACACACCTATCACACTGGGCTTTCTTAGCTTTTTCATCTCGCTGATTTTCTCTGCTTGCTTGTTGTGCATCTCACTTGTTAGCCGGATGCCCTCTGCCTTGCTGCTTTGGTGCCCATTGCTTCTGCTAGAGAAGGTGTCTGCCTGTTGGTAATTGAGCATGGGAGTAGGGAGTGGATGCTTTGATGTTCTGTTGTCTTCAGGCGATGTTTTGGACCAAGTGGCTAGTGGGACATGTATTCTCCATTTTTGCCTTGTTATATACTCCCTCCGTCCCAAATTACTTGTCGCTGAAATGGATGTATCTATAACTAAAATACATCTAGATACATCCATACGTGCGACAAGTAATTCGGAACGGAGGGAGTATGTTCTATATGCGATGATTAGGCTAAGCTAAGATATTGTCTAGTGTCACCGACGCGGGGTTCCTTGCTCCCTAAGCTGTCGTGATAACTGTGTAGTGCTATACATGTATTGGGATATGTTTGATTTTCCATGTGTGATTATTTGACTGGATTCTTTGCTCCCTAGGCTGCCGTTATAACTATGTAGTGCTATATATATGTATTGGGATATGTTTGATTTTTCACGTGTGATTATTTGACTGGAGTCAGGATAATATAGATCTACTATATGGACTGGCTTCTTACATCTTGTATTTCAGGCATTGCTCAATATATATATAGTAATATAGCAGATGTTTCAAGGTTTAACCTCTCTGTATTTATCTATGCTTACTGCTCAGGTTCTGTATATATGTATCATTGTAAAGCACTTTAATAGTGCTGTTTGACTGCTCTTCTGATTTTGATATTCTTAGATATCTGTTGAAGTAACAACTTGATGTTTTATGCACTTTGCTTTCTTCGTCATATAAGCCTTTCTATAGTTGATTCTGTGGAGTGGGATGCTACTGTTTTTGTAAATTAGAAGCATTGTACATTGTTGTGTAAAAAAGCAATAAATTTGTTTCTATAACATACTTCTGTTGGATGTATCATTTCTTATAATATTTGGTTTCTTCGCTACTAGGTGAAATCTTTGATTGAAGATGCAAAAGCCGGTGCCACACTGAATGTTGCTGGGAGCTCTGCTAGCACAAATGCCACTTCAAGTAGTTCTTTGCCGTCAATGTTCCCTGCTGGTAGTGCCCCCCCACTTTCTCCCAGGAGCACTGCTGGCTCTCCCCGTGTTATGAGACGAGGATCTAGTGCTGGACCATCATCCTTGGGATCTCCTCTAAAATTAGTCAGTGAACCTGTGAGAGAAGTTATACCCCAGGTGCTTCCCATCTGTTTTTTTTTGGTTTGAGAACGGCATCTGTGCTTGTTATTATTCATGTAATATTTGTTCCTACTATAGCTATTTAAGCATCTTCCTTGTTAGACTTAGTTCTGTATTCATCGTGTTTGCAGTTTTACTTCAAACATGGGCGCCCTCCACCAAAAGATTTGAGGGAGCAGTGTTTGTCTAGACTAGATCACCTTTTTTTTGCCGGGGAAGGACTCCAGATTCAAGGTGACCTTATTTGAGGATTTCTTTTGTTTTGTCCACATTGAAATGCATTCTTAACTTTGAATGTCTTATTTGCACATATCAGAATTCAGACCAGTAATAAAAGACATATGCAAGTTGCCATCGTACCTCTCTGGTGTTCTTTTCAAGAAGATTGACGCCACTTGCTCTGGAACTGTAACAAGGTGTGCTGTTTATTCAATACCTCGATATGGCTACACTAGTGTTAGTGTATAAGATATAGTGAATCTTAGTTGTTCCATCATATTTTGAGGGCACTGAGAAATACTTCATGCAGCTACCACATGGACTTCCTAACTGTAGCCAAAATTTAGTAGAACACAGAGTTCATTATGGAACATTAACCTGTTTCAAGTGCTGAGAAATCTTTGAGATATTCAGGCTCCATAGTAAAATTAGCAGTTGATTGCACAACCGGTGTTGGAAATCTGTGTGTTCCTGGTGGTTTCCACTTTTCCTGGGTGGTGGGAGGGTAAATCCCTCCAGTTATTATTCCTGCTTCTTTAAAGAGATAATAATACACACTACTGTCTGTGCAAGGTTGAACAAGCACAGTACCTTGTCCATTATAATTAGGCAAACCAGAAGCAAGCAGAAACTGCTCATCTTGTTTTTGTAACCCTGCGTCATATACGGTTATCCACCAATGCGTTATCCTTGCTATAATAATAGTTTGGCACTGTTTTCTTCTTCAACCAGTGTGCATGCTTCTGGATTGTTTTCTTGCTTATGTTTGTAAATTTGAACTTACAGAAGCTTATCTTTTCGGGACTAGGATGTCAGGTTTCATTTATCACATTGCCTTATGATAGTACTCCCTCCGTCCCATAATATAGGAACGTTTTTGACACTATGCTAGTGTTATAAACACTCTTATATTATGGGACAGAGGGAGTAACATTTAATCTAGCACATCTGTGGTGTTCCATGGTCTCATGTAATATTTAACAATTGTTCAGGAATGCCATGTCTCAGTTGGTAGTTACTTTTTGGCTGCACAGTTTTGATGTCAATTCCAGTTCTTACTTAACACCGGTATTTTATATTTCGGTTTTGACATGTTACTCTCTTTTTTAAACTCAGAGATGCGTTTATCGATTACTGGTTTAATGACAATAAGATCACAATGGACACAGCTACCCAGATATTTGAAATACTAAGAAAGCCAGGTTACAGTTATCTCACTCAGGTCAGCATTTCTTTCCTCTTTTGGTCTTGGTAGGCATGTATATATGACTCCAACTGGACAAGATGATTATTCTATATTACTGTTTGTTTTCTTGAAGGGAATACTAATTCTCCATAATTTGCGCAGGAGGATTTTAAGCCTGTTCTAAAAGAACTCCTGGCAACTCACCCAGGTTTAGAGTTTTTACAAGGCACTCCCGAGTTTCAGGACAGATATGGTAATTGCTGTTATGTGTTGTTCAAGTTGCATAGTAGTTAGCTCTATCACCAGTATTCTTTGTATATTTGTGCATTAGATGTGCATTTTGAGTCATCTGTTCTTTCAAATGCCAATGATGATAGTAGCTTATATGATGAAAAAGAAATGATTCCTGGCAAAGTGATTTCATTTGTGAATTCTTGTTATGTTTTTTCAATGTAGCCTTTTTGGTTATGTCCTCGCATCTTTTGAGACAGATACCCCTTTTAGCCGCGTATGCCAAAGAGATGGAATATAATTTTTTAGCGGGGCTAACACTGAAATAAAATAAGGCATCGTTTCCTTCATAGTTCTGTTTGCGTAGAGCTGACGAGAATTGAGTTGAGCCTGAGATGGTAGTAAGGAAGTCCTGGAACCGATCGTAGATTGACACCCCTGCACTTTGGTATTAGAAAGTTAAACCTGAATGGTTTTGCTATCTGAAGGTATGATTATAGGAATTCTAGTGTGTTCTACAATAAACCTGTCGGCATTGGGAACTCTCCGTATCAACATCTAAAACATGGTCTTTCTGTCTATCTTAAGAACTCGTAAGTGGCTCATCATCCTCTGCTATAAATGTTGAAGTCTTTTAGTCTGTTCTACAGTAGACCTGTTGGTACGGAACTCTTGTATTAACATCTAAAATATGGGCTGTCTTTCTGTCTATCTTAAGAACTCATATTTCTTCCTTAAAAACAATCTGTTATTTTCTCGTGTTCAGTAACATAGGAAAATGATAGTTTTTAGTCATGAATGTTGTATGCAAGGACAAGCTGTTGTTTGTAGAGCATATTTTTTCTCTCCAGTAATAACATACTTTTTGATTTTGTGATGAATGGATATTCCGAACTAATGCTGGTGATTTGCTGCATCTCATTCATCTGCTTATTATGTTTTAATGTGTTTTTCAGCTGAGACTGTGATATACAGAATCTTCTACTCCATAAATAGATCTGGAAATGGTCATCTTACCCTTAGAGAGCTAAAACGTGGGAATTTAGTAGCTGCAATGCAGCAATTGGATGAGGAAGAGGATATCAACAAAATACTGAGGTAATTCATGGATGGAATTGTACAAATTCCTTTGATGTCGCGTGTGCATGTATATTTCCCAAGATTTCTCGGTAGAATATGTTTTCCATTACACTATGCTTTAGCTCCTTATGAATTCTGTTCTTTCAAGAGCTCCTTCGTTATGTGGTTGTGATGGCCAACAGGAATTTCATGGTTTCAGTTGATCCTACTATATGCTGCAAATAAAGCATATTTTACATGGTTTTCGTATAATTTTCTGACTTTGTCGTATCTGATGCAGATATTTCTCATATGAGCATTTTTATGTAATCTACTGCAAATTTTGGGAGCTGGACACAGATCATGATTTCTTGATTGACAAAGAGAACCTTATCAGATATGGAAATCATTCGTTGACCTATAGAATAGTCGATAGAGTCTTTTCACAGGTTAGTCCATTACTAGTTCTATTACTAGTTTATATTGAGAGCTGAGATGTTAGATTGCATTAATGTTGCTTACTGTGCACTTCCATTGTTTTTTTTTCCAACTAAGGTCCCAAGAAAATTCACAAGCATGACCGAAGGAAAGATGGGTTATGAGGATTTTGTTTACTTCATCTTGTCAGAGGAAGATAAATCATCTGAGCCCAGCCTTGAGTACTGGTAATTGTGTTCTCCCGGTTTGATATGTCTTCTGTTTTGCCTGCAACTGTTTTATTATCTGAGGGTTGCTTGAGAGCAATTCCATCCTTCAAATGTATGCTTAAATGTCTAGTCCCCATGCTGTTCTATTTGGTCTCGAGGCATTGACGGCAAACGAGTGAACAAAGCCCCAACAATTGGGTTTTAATGGAAATGTTTTTTTAGTATGTGACTTTTCTACAAATTTCCAACATGAAGTTATGGGTATGGGACACCTATATGTTATCATGTCTGCAACTCATATTATATGCAGTTTGTGGTAAAATATGTTCCTTCATCTATTGAAACGCCTCACTCTTTACAGGTTTAAGTGCATTGATCTTGATGGCAATGGTATTTTAACTACCAATGAAATGCAGTTTTTCTATGAGGAGCAGTTGCATCGTATGGAGTGCATGGCACAGGAACCTGTGCTTTTTGAGGACATACTATGCCAAATGATTGATATGATTGGACCAGAGGTATCATCATCCTGGATATAACTGTGATTCATTTACCCCCTGTTTGGAACAGTGGAATCCAAAGGCAATGAGGAGGAATTGCATTGTTCTCTACAAAATTCATGCATTCAGTCATGCCCTTAACTGCATTTCATAAAGCTTTTCCTTTGTGCAGAATGAGACATATTTTACATTGAGGGACTTGAAAAAGTGTAAACTCTCGGGAAATATATTCAATATCTTATTTAATCTCAACAAATTTATGGCATTTGAAACTCGTGATCCATTCCTCATTCGCCAGGTAATCACTGTTTTGCAATGAAGTGTTTGAATCCACTGCATTTATTTAGTTAAAAGGTTGTATGGTTTTTAATTGCAGGAGCGTGAAAATCCAAGTCTAACTGAGTGGGATCGGTTCGCCCATAGGGAATATATCAGGCTGTCGATGGAAGAGGATGGTGAAGATGCTTCAAATGGAAGTGGTGATGTGTGGGACGAGTCACTTGAAGCTCCATTTTGAATCATGTGAGTGCTACTAGTGCTTTCTGGATGAACTTACAGATTCGATACAGATGGCTAGTGAATTATGGAAACCACAGAGCATTGTTAAGATCTCAGAATTTTGATTCCATGGGTTTAGAAAATTTGTAACATCTTAATTTTTGCACTTCAATCGTTATTTCACCAGACTACTTCCAAGAATAGGTGATTGCATTATTCCCTCTTAGACCTGCCTTTCATAGTGACACACATCTCCATTTTCCAGTTCCTAAAAGAAATCATGTTTTCAATTCCCAACCTATTAAGGAAATAATCTGTTTTCATTATTCAAAATGTTTAGTGTTGTCCATCTCTACTGTGCAAGAGATAAATGTTGGCAATTTCTTGAGTTCCGTATCTGAAATTTAATATGGCCAGTGTGGGTTGATCAGCAGTAAAAACTGAATTGTGCTTGAGTGGTTTAAGCAAAAACTGCTGTCAAGTATATGCAATTTTCCCCCGTCATGCAGAGAATTTTGAATCTGGTGCCAGCGGCATGTCCTCATATTTCATAACCCTCCACCCCCTTGAGCCAACACATGGTTCCGTTTTATCTCTCGTATAAGCTGGTCATCGGTGCAGATGCAATGGTTTTTTCAGAGCATTTTTGCTTCCCGCGTCTTTGCCGCCTTCGATGTTTATCAAGTTAAAGCTTGTATAAACTATAGTAGCCAGTACGATTGGTGAGTTTCGTCCAATCAAACAATTACTCTGGCCATTCATATTAGTTATAGTTCTAGAATTTGTGGCAGTCAAAACTTTTCAGGTTTGACCATCAATATAGAAAGAATTACTGTCATATCATTGAAATTAGTAGATTTTTCATGAAGTCAAAGTGTCATGTATTCGGAGTATGTTCTGATGTACCACAAGTTTATTTTTATTTTTCATCTATTTTCAAGATGTATGTGACCTGGTAATTTGGCTCTGTTGATATGATGGAATGATGATTTGATGAGAAAATAAAACAAATCATGATATGTTTACAGCTACTTCCTTTGCTGAACTGTTCTAGAACTGTCTTTCCCATTAACAGGCCTCACACTCCTAGTTGGTTGGATATGGATGAAATTGGTTGGGAAGTTGAAGAAGTGTAAAGGTTTTGGCTAGCCTGCGGAGGTCATTGCAGGCTCGAAGCAGTTTCAGTAACACCAAAGACTACTTATGAGTTTTACTGTGCAGGTCTGATTTGATATTATCAGTTGTCCAGTTGTGCAAACATTTTTGCTTGCCAGGAAGAATGTGGAAGTTGATGTGAGGGCCTCCTGCATATTGACAAGGCAACAACCTCAACAGTCTCAAAGCTAAAGTGGGGAAACTTCTGTGGTCTACCTTTTTCTCATTGTGTTCTGATTGTTGCTTTAGGGGGGATGCCAGTTTATTCAATTGCTGTGCTCGAATTTTGGAGCTGAACTGTTGATGTTTGGCTGCCATTTTCCTTGTTAATCTGTGGGTGTGCGAGCAAGCAATGCCATCATTAACTTTGATCATCGTTTGTAACTTCCTGGTTCTGATTTCTGTTCAGTTTGGTATGGCGTTTGTTGCGATTCTTGGTACATTTTGGTAGGTGGGGAGGGGTCTCAAAACATGGATGTGAGTTGGCCATTTGTAACATTAACAAGTAACTATGCATCAGGTGCATAAAATCTAAACAGGAAAGTAGTTTCCATTGTCAATCCAGATTTTTGTCGTGTCATAAACTTATAGGATGTTTCATTTGTACTATATGCTGCGATACTGGTATCTTGTATTTTGCTTGTCAACTTGTGGAACTCTGCAGTTGTCCAAAGCATTCTTATTAGTTCAGTGCCAGTTATGGTGCCGTGATGAAATTTGTTGTACTATATCATGTATGCAAACATGTTGTACAATAAATTTCACACGGAACTACATCTTTTTTGGAGATGCAAGAAACTGCAACTTATAAATATTTGCTCCGTTCCATGGATGTGACCAATTTGACCAATTGGGGCCTCCACTATGGACTTCGGTGATCCATAGACAAACACCTTATACTAATGTCCTGAGATGAACTTGACTAGATCTTGCTAATCCTATATTTATTAACAGCAAAATCGTAATTTTGCCTAAAAAACCAGAATTGTAATTAAGTGACAAAGCATTTTAAAAAGTTGGCCAATAGAAACCGGATTGAAGTACTTCTAAGGCTGTTTTCTTTTTTGAACAAGAGAAGGCACCAACAGGTGCCAATATTGACAGAGTACATCAAGCATTACATAGACCTGCCAAGAAATTAAAAGAAAGAGAAGCAGAATCTAAGGCTGTGAGTTGAAGAACTATCCTCGAAGACAGGGAGGGAAAAAACCCCAACTGATGAACAACATCATCAGAAAAACAGAAAAGCAGGCAATAGATAGCCTAAACCAACGAGTGTGCAAACGAAGATGACTTGAAAGTGTACTGAAGCACCCCAAGGCAGGTGTAATACAAGCCTCTAAATTTAATCCTGCAGAGCTTAAGACGTCAACTGCCCCAGCCTGGCAAACTCTGCAAAATGCACAGCATGAACTAGCAGGTTGGAGAGAGAGAGAGAGAGAGAGAGAGAGAGAGAGAGAGAGAGAGAGAATAGAAGCCAGCACAACAACACTGTGCAGAGAAGCAGAAGATCCATGCACAACAAGGCTGTTAGTAGCAATGTATAGTATGAATTCTAAAATCCAGAATCTGAAAATTTGAAAGAAGGGGCAGCACATGACAAGAAACTTGAGAATGAGTAGAAGCAAAACAAGAGAGTTGAGTGTGCCCATCAGAAAGAAAAACCTGTTGCGCAAGATTATGAGCAATATCGATTTCTCTAGAAATATGAAACACACACGGATGCGGAAGTTTTGACCCTAGAAATATGAATGAAAAAACGACCAGCTCGCAAACCCGTAGGCAAGGCCTTTCTAAGCAATCTCCAAGAGTAAAGGAGCATGTGTCAACTTATCTTTCAATACCGTGAAGGCTTCTTCCTGTGCGGTACCCCAAACAAAAGACACATCCTTCTTTGTAAGCTCATTAAGAGGTGCAGCAATGGTGCTGAAATCTCTCACAAAATGCCTGTAGAATCCATCGAGGCCAAGAAAACTCCTCACTTGTGTGACCCTTTTGGCCTGCGGTCAACTCTCAATAGCTTCAATCTTGGCTTTATCAACTTCAATTCCCTGTGGAGTAACAACATAGCCAAGAAAAGATACTCGGTCGGTGCAAAAGGCGCACTTCCCAAGGTTACCAAACAAACGTGCATCACGTAGAGCAATAAAAACAACATGTAAATGTTTCAAATGTTCCTCCAAAAATCTGCTATAAATCAGTATATCATCAAAATAGACTACCACAAATCGTCCAATGAAAGCACGTAGAACTTCATTCATTAATCTCATGAAAGTACTAGGTGCATTAGTTAACCCAAAAGGCATGACTAACCACTCATATAATCCAAACTTAGTTTTAAATGCTGTTTTCCATTCATCTCCTAATTTCATACGAATTTGATGGTATCCACTACGCAAATCAACTTTGGAGAATATCGTAGAGCCACTCAATTCATCAAGCATATCATCTAGCCTAGGAATAGGATGACGATAATGAATAATAATATTATTAATGCCTCGACAATTAACACACATACGCGACGTGCCATCCTTTTTTGGCACTAGTATAATAGGAACAACACGGGGACTAAGAGATTCGCGTATATAACTTTTGTCGAGCAGCTCCTGTACTTGACGCACAATCTCCTTCGTTTCCTCTGGATTTGTATGGTATGGTGCACAGTTGGTTAGTGATGCACTGAGAATTAAGTCAATCTGATGCTCAATCCCTCGAATAGGTGGTAATCCCGGTGGCACGTCTTGTGGAAAGACATCAGCAAACTCCTGCAAAATGTTAGTGACAGCAGGAGGCAAAGAGGAAGGCACGTCCTCGAATGAAAATAATGCCTCTTTGCACACAAAAGCATAACAAACAGATTTGCTACAATCTAGATCATCAATATCAGATTTGGTGGCAAGTAAACATCCACTTTTCAATTTAATTTCAGAAGCAACACTATATGGTTTATTATTAGGTTTCATTTGTTGCTCAAATTCTTTTGCCATTAGCTAATTTTCACTCTTATTTTGCTCCTGTTTTGCTTTACTAGCTCTATTAATACCATCTTTCAAAATGGAATCAGGAGTCATAGGAAGCAAAGTAATATGTTTATCCTTATGAACAAGAGTATAGTGATTGTTTCTACCATGGTGTACATTTTTTTTTATCAAATTGCCATGGTCTACCAAGTAATAAGGAACATGCTTGCATGGGTACCACATCACAATCAACAAAATCAGCATATGTAGCGATACTAAAATGCACACAATCGGCACCTATTACCTTAACCTTGCCGCTGTTATTGAACCATTGGATGTAGTAAGGATGCGGATGTGGTCTTGTGGTGAGAGAGAGCTTCTCCACCATCTCCATGCTAGCCAAGTTGATGACACGGACAGAACATTCCTTCACAACTCCCTTTGTATGGAACAAATTATGCCTCTGATTTTGCTCAGCTTGTGTGACCTGCACACTCAAAACATGTTGAGCAACTAAACTTTCATACTTGTCAGCATCTTCAACAGCCATGTATTGCGTCTCATTATCAGAATCATCTCCACTGTGTTGTTCACTTGTAATAAGAGCCAAAGTCTCCTCATCATAGTCACTAGCGGACTCATACCCACCATCCTCAGTAGCAGATGCAGGTGGTGGTTGTGGAAGACACACGAGTACTTCATCGAACTTGGTGTCCAACTTGGTGTCAATTGTCTTCTCAACGTCGTCAATCCTCTCCAGTGCCTTTCCAAAGATGGCCATGACGTCTTCCACCACCAGTGCTTGCATCTTTGCAATTCCATTAGGAATGGCCACGCGTGAGGGTGGGGGAGGGGGTGGCGACCTTGCCGCCTCCACCGAAACCACCGCCACTGCCGACGCCAGGGGCCGCACCGGAACCACCGCCGCCGCCAGAGCCAGTGTCCGCGCGGTCAAATCAGGCGCCGTCTTCAGAGACTCTCGCGGATCCAATTCCGAGTTGGATCAGGATCGAACCGAGGGGCATTTGGATCTGGTCAGATGGCGCATCCACTTCAAGGATGGCCGGATGGCCGGGACATGGAGGGATGGATTTCTATACGAGCACTCATTGTCGCGATGGACAACGGTGCGAGATCAGGATCATGATATCCTTGACGGATGGTACTTGGGCGTTGACGAGCAGATCCACGCATGTACGCATTTGAATATCGATGTTTTCGAAATCCTTGTTTTAGATTGCTTGCAGGAGGCTTTGGACGGGGAGGATCAGATAGAGGTCATCGATCTAACATCGGAACCGGGAGGCCCAATACCGAAGCCGAAGATCGGAGGAAGGTTTTGGATCCTGGCAGATGATGAAGATGAAGAAGATGGCATTGCAGAGCAAAGATCACCTGGAGCCACGGGCCAAGAGTCACCCAAGGAGCTGTCAAAGTACACAACACCAATCGCTGAATCACTCATGAAACTCATGCCTCGTGAGGGGCACAAAGACAAGAAGATCGCAGAACCACGACCGGTGGCTCTCTGCAAATCCTCGACGATGAAGATCAAACCTTGGAAAGGTCCCCTTCCAAAGGTGAATCTGCCACAAATCACGTTATCAGATTTTTTTCATCAGACGGTTGGACGAAAATTACTCGTAAGAAGAACAAGAAAGTTTCTCCGGCAGTGGTTCATCCGCCGCCGTCGGCCGTCGGCCCAGGCGAGATCTGAGCAACGCGTCGGGAGCGTTTGAACCTGCTGCTTGGTGATGCCTGCTAGAACTACGTCGGTATTTCTCCAAAGAGGAAGGGATGATACAGCACAACGATGGTAGGTATTTCCCTTAGTGATGAGACCAAGGTTATCGAATCAGTAGGAAAACCAAGCAACACTACGTAAACAACACCTGCACATAAATAACAAATACTCGCAACTCGACATGTAAAAGGGGTTGTCAATCCCTTTCGGGTAGCGGCGCCAGAAATTGGCAAACGGACGTGAGAGAATTGTAAATATTGATAGATCGAACGCCAAATAAATAAATTGTAGCAAGGTATTTTTGTATTTTTGGTTTAATGGATCTGAAAATAAAAGGCAAATAAAATAGATCGCAAAGGCAAATAATATGAGAAAGAGTCCCGGGGGCCGTAGGTTTCACTAGTGGCTTCTCTCAAGAAAAATAGCAATCGATGGGTGAACAAATTACTGTTGAGCAATTAATAGAACTTCAAATAATCATGACGATATCCAGGCAACGATCATTATATAGGCATCACATCCAAGATTAGTAGACCAACTCATGCCTGCATCTACTACTATTACTCCACACACTGACCGCTATCCAGCATGCATCTAGTGTATTAAGTTCATGGAGAAACGGAGTAATACAATAAGAACGATGACATGATGTAGACAAGATCTATTTATGTAGAAATATACCCCATCGTTTTATCCTTAGTAGCAGTTTTGCGGCGTTTGGACTCCGTTTGGTATTGATTTCCTATGATGTAAAAAACATGCAGAAAACAACAACTGGCACTTGGCACTATGTCAATAGGTTAGTACCAAAAAATGATATAAAATGACTATAAATTGATTGTAAAACATCCAAGAATGATAATATAACAACATGAAATAATCATAAATTATAGATACATTGGAGACGTATCAGCATCCCCAAGCTTAATTCCTGCTCGTCCTCGAGTAGGTAATTTATAAAAACAGAATTTTTGATGTGGAATGCTGCCTAACATATTCATCACATATTCTTTTTTTATATTATGGACATTTGGACTTTTATATGGTTCAAAGCAATAGTCTAGTTTTGACATGAGATTTAAATACTCAAGCATATCAACAAGCAACCATGTCTTTCAGAATATCAACGCTAAAATAAGTTATGCGTAGCCCATT
Source organism: Triticum dicoccoides (assembly GCF_002162155.2). Lineage (NCBI taxonomy): Eukaryota > Viridiplantae > Streptophyta > Magnoliopsida > Poales > Poaceae > Triticum > Triticum dicoccoides. The sequence continues at coordinate 93,368,123 of NC_041381.1, forward strand.
ATGCTCAATCATTGATTCATTCATAACACACTCGCATATTAGCTACACCCAGTGCTCAAGTATGATCATAGTGCCTCCTAGTTGGTGCTTTATAAGAGAAGATGGAGACTCAAATTCAAAATAAAAATTGCATAAAGTAAAAGAAAGGCCCTTCCCAGAGGGAAGTAGGGATTTGTAGAGGTGGCAGAGCTCAAAGCGAAAATTGAGAGATAAAAACATTTTGATAGGCATACTTTTCCCACCAACGAAAATGACTTAGAGCTCCCAACACTTTCCATGCTAGATATATCATAGGAGGTTCCCAAACAGGAAATAAAGTTTATTCCCTTTTCCACCATACTTTCACTTTCCATGGCTAGCCGAATCCACGATTGCCCTCCATACCAACACTTTCCAAGGAATTTATTATTTGACAACATAAAGTAAATTCATTTTTCATTTCGAGACTGGGTATCCCTAATACCTTTGCCTTACTCTCGTGCAAGGATAAGTGAATAAACACTCATCGTGAGAATAACACATCTAGCATGGAAAATATTAGCCACCCCTCACCGCCTCGTGAGCGGTACGAGCACACAAAAGAGAAATTTATTTTGAAAATTAGAGCTGGCACATACAAATTTGCTTAGAACGGCAAAAGAATACCGCATATAGGTAGGTATAGTGGACTCATGTGGCAAAACTGGTTTAAAGGATTTTGGATGCACAAGTAGTGATCATACTTAGTGCAAAATGAAGGCTAGCAAAAGATTGAGGAGCGACCAACCAAGAAACGAATAATCTCATAAGCAAGCATTAAGCATAATTAACACCAAATAATGCACCACAAGTAGGATGTAATTTCATTGCATGACTATTGACTTTCGTGCTTGCATAGGGAATCACAAACCTTAACACCAATATTCTTACTAAAGCATAATTACTCGTCAACATGACTCACATATCACATCATCATGTCTCAAAACTGTTACAAGGAATCAAGTTTATTTTGTCCAATGATCTTCATGAAAGTTTTTATTATATCCTTCTTGGATATCTATCACTTTGGGACTAATTTTCATGTGTTGCGTTTGCTAAGCTCAAACAAATATAAGTGAAGATCATGAGCATAATATTTCTTTATCTCAAAATAATTTAAGTGAAGCAAGAGAGAATTTCTTGAAAACTTTACCAACTCCCAAACAAATCTAAGCGCAGCAAGAGAGAATTTCTTCAAAAACACTAAAGCACACCGTGCTCAAAAAGATATAAGTGAAGCACTAGAGCAAAACCATAGCTCACAAAATTTAAGTGAAGCATAGAGAGCAATTCTAACAAGTCATGGCATAATTTTGGATCTCTCAAATAGGTGTGTCCAGCAAGGAATCATGACTTAGAACACAAAGCAAAACAAGCAAAGACTCATATAAACAAGACGCTTCAAGCAAAACTCATAGTATGTGACGAATAAAAATATAGCTTCGAGTAAAATACCGATGGTCGTTAGAAGAAAGAGGGGATGCCACTCGGGGCATCCCCAAGCTTAGTTGCTTGCTTCTTTTTGGATAATAACTTGGGGTTCCGTGGGCATCCCCAAGCTTAGTCTCTTCTTAATCCTTATTCCTTCATCCATCGTAAGATAACCCAGAACTTGAAAACTTCAATCACACAAAACTCAACAAAACCTTCGTGAGATCCGTTAGTATAATAAAGCAAATCACTACTATAAGTATTGTAGAAAACCAATTAATATTTTACCCTTGCATTATATCTTCTGTATTCCAACTTTTCTATCGCAAAAACTCATTAAAGAAAACCATAGAATCATCAAAACAAGCACACAACGCAAAGAAAACAGAATCTGTCAAAAACAGAACAGTCTGTAGCAATCTGAATATTTTCAATACTTATGAAACTCCAAAAATCTTTAGAAATTAGGAAAACCTGAGAAATTTGTATATTAATCTTCTTCAAAAAGAATCAGGGAAAAATGACGTTTCTGTGATTTATGAAAACTATTTTCGTGTGTGCATAAGTTTGTGTTTTTCAGCAAGATGAAACAACTATTACCCAAGAAGTTTCTAAAGGCTTTGCTCGGCACAAACACTAATTAAAACACAAAAAACACAATCATAACAGTAGCATAATTGTGCAAACACTCAAGAACAGAAAGCAAAAAGCAAAAATAAATTTTATTCATTGGGTTGCCTCCCAACAAGCGCTATCGTTTTACGCCCTTAGCTAGGCATAAAGCAAGGATCTAAGTTTTGTCCTCCGTCTTCTTAATTTCTTTAGAGGTGTTTTCGTCATGAGGTTTTGTAAAAACAACATAAAACATATTATCCATAGAAACCTTAGCATTACTGAGTTTTCATTATCATAACCCCTTTGATTTCCGGCAACAATCCAAGAGTAATGTTGATTAACATTATTGAAAACTTGTTGGATTATGTCTAAAATGGGGACTTCCTTCTTAAGATTCTCATCAAAGATTTTATTATCCCCAAGTAAATGTCTTAACGCATAATCATTATTGTAAATAATTTCATCTATCACGGGCTTTTCACGATTCATACCATAAAAATCAAGGATTTCCCTAGCTTCCCGTATTATGTAGTCAAATTCATTCATAAGAATGAGAGTGGCCAACTTTTTAGCTTTAGGGTTCTTTATAACGGGAAGCTCAAAAAACAATCTTTGCAAAGTAGGATGGGTATGGATAAATTTACTTTCAAGTTTGAAAACTAATGCTGATATAGCATCCGCATAAGATCTAGTAGTTCTAAGTATAGGAGCATCATCAAGACTTAGATTTCCCACACAATTGAAAAATTCTTGGATACGTTCTTTTCCCATAACATTCCCTTGCCCCGTGATAAAATTTTTAGCATCTACATTGCCAGTACATCCAATCTTAGGAGTTAGGCCATCATCTGTTGGTGCCATACCGAAATCACTCATGGTTGCAAGCAAATGATAGATCTGACGAGAAAATGGCGAACGAAAAAGAGGGCGAATAAAACGGAAAATATTTTGTGAAGTGGGGGAGAGGAAAACGAGAGGCAAATGGCAAATAATGTAAATTGCGAGGAGATGAGATTTTTGATTAGGAACCTGGTAATGTTGAAGATCCTCCCCGGCAACAGCGCCAGAAATTCCTTTTGATGCCTGCTAGAACTACATCGGTATTTCCAGAAAGATGAAGGGATGATGCAGCACAACGACGGGTAGGTATTTCCCTCAATGATGAGACCAAGGTTATCGAACCAGTAGGAGAACCAAGCAACACTACGTGAACATCACCTGCACACAAATAACAAATACTCGCAACCCGACGTGTAAAAGGGGTTGTCAATCCCTTTCGGGTAGCAACGCGAGAAATTGGCAAACGGACGTGAGAGAGTTGTAAATATTGATAGATCGAATGCCAAATAAAACAAATTGCAGCAAGGTATGTTTGTATTTTTGGTTTAATAGATCTGAAAATAAAAGGCAAATAAAATAGATCGCAAAGGCAAATAATATGAGAAAGAGACCCGGGGGCCGTATGTTTCACTAGCGGTGGGTGAACAAATTAATTTTGGGCAATTGATAGAACTTCAAATAATCATGATGATATCCAGGCAATGATCATTATATAGGCGCCATGTCCAAGATTAGTAGACCGACTCCTGCCTGCATCTACTACTATTACTCCACACATCATCCCTATCCAGCATGCATCTAGTGTATTAAGTTCATGGAGAAACGAAGTAATGCAATAAGAACGATGACATGATGTAGACAAGATCTATTTATGTAGAAATAGACCCCATTGTTTTATCCTTAGTAGCAATGATACATATGTGTCAGTTCCCCTTCTGTCACTGGGGTCAAGCACTGTAAGATCGAACCCACTACAAAGCACCTCTTCCCATTGCAAGATAAATAGATCAAGTTGGCCAAACAAAACCCAAATATTGGAGAAGAAATACGAGGCTATAAGTAATCATGCTTATAAGAGATTCATAGAAGACTCAAATAACTTTCATGGATAAAAAGATAGATCTGATCATAAACTCAAAGTTCATCGGATCCCAACAAACACACCGTAAAAAGAGGTACGTCATATGGATCTCCAAGAGACCATTGTATTGAGAATCAAACGAGAGAGAGGAAGCGATCTAGCTACTAACTACGGACCCGTAGGTCTCCAAAGAACTACTCACGCATCATCGGAGACGCACCAATGGACATGATGCACCCCTCCGTGATGGTGTCTAGATTCATCTGGTGGTTCTGGACTCTGCGGCGGCTGGAATAGATTTTCGTCGACTCTCCTAGGGTTTCTGGAATATTGGGGTATTTATAGAGCAAAGAGTCGGTTCAGGGGGCACCCGAGGTGGGCACAACCCACCAGGGCGCGCCTGGGCCTCCTGGCGCGCCCTGGTGGGTTGTGCTCCCCTCGGAGCACCCCCAGGTGCTTCCCCGGCCCATTGGATGTCTTCTGGTCCAAAAAAAACCCACAAAAAGTTTCACTGCGTTTGGACTCCGTTTGGTATTGATTTCTTGCGATGTAAAAAACATGCAGAAAATAACAACTGGCACTTGGCACCATGTCAATAGGTTAGTACCAAAAAATGATATAAAATGAGTATAAAATGATTGTAAAACATCCAAGAATGATAATATAACAGCATGGAACAATCAAAAATTAAAGATACGTTGGAGACGTATCACTTGGCCTTAGTGGGCCCAAAGCAGAGCTGTCCGTCCTGGGCCCGAGGTGCACTGGGTATGAGGCCCAGTGCGTGGCCCAGGGTCCGGACATGGCTATTCAGGCTCAGGGCCGGCTGCATGAGGATGCGTTGGATCGAGAGCCACATGCACGTACGAAGATTACGCAACGCCGAATCGCACAGCCGGGGTTTCATAGTCTACCTCAAGGACACACAGCGAGGGTTGCACCATTCATTCGTTCGACTTCCGAGATCATGGCCGGTCACGGAAGGGGTTTGCCGCCGCCGCACAAGCCTGCTCCGTCGCCGCCAAAAACCGCGCCTCCACCTACTAGGACTGCGCCTCCGCCAGCCAAGGCTGCACCGCCTCCACCCAAGCCGGCGCCAGCGTAGCACAGAGGCGGGACGATGTCCGGGCCGCAGCTGCACAGGCCGGTGCCGCCGCCGCATCAGGCGCTACCACCGCGCGCGCTCGACTGCACAGGTGCAGTCAACGGGCGGGCAGGCAACCCGGGATGGCCGATCCTTGGAGGGCCCCCACCCTGCTGCTGGTCATGGGGCAGCACCGGGCCGAGAGTATGCTGCGGTCGCGCATGGGGGTCACGGCCCTCCCCGAGGCCGTTGGGGCGATGATGGGGTCAATGCGTACGGTGACGGACAACATCGTGGCTCGTCGTCGACTGGCGGTGGCCGTGGATACGTCTGGCAAAGTGATGGTTCGGATGAACGACCGTTCTATGCGCCTCCGGGTAACTATGTGGAGGGGGCATCCAGCCCAGATTACAGGTCTCGCAGAGGTTATCGTGGCTTCCGTGGCGGCAGGGGCGGTGCCAGGCGGCCTTCCCAATATCGCCATTGCCCTCCATCGCTGTCGCAGGTCAGACTGCCGAGACTGAGTGCGGGGCAGTCGTCGGAGACGGCGGAGGTGGCTTGGACCACGGATTTGTCGGGCAAGGCCATGGCGGTGGTGACCGCTCTTGCCACTACAAAGGTTCCAGCGACAGTGCCAGCTGGGGCCAAAGGACGTGAGCAGGCTTCTGACAAGCTTTCCGACAAGTCTGATGGTGAAAGGTCCGCAAAGTGGGCTCACAAGAAAGAGAAAATGTTGTGCTATCGATGCAGTGAACAGGGGCACTTTATTGCAAAATGCAACACAGAGCTTTGTGATACGTGTCTCAAGCCTATACACGACTCGGGTGAGTGTCCGTTGTTGCTGCATCCGATGCCGGCGGTCACCATATATGGGGTATGTTGTGCCGAGTTGATGTTTTTCGAGTCACCTACTCCTTCTGCTATCCCGGACGCACCGCAGAATTTGGCTACAGGAGTGGTCAAAGTTATGAAGGGATACTTGTCTGAGGCGCAGATCATGCAGAGGTTGAATGAGCTTGCTCCCGGGAATTCTCATTGGGAGCTTACCAGACTTGATGATAATCTGTATAAGGTTGATTTTCCTTCAACGGAAGAGCTGAAGAAACTCCTTAAGTTTGGTAGCGCGCGTGTGCCGGGTACAGAGTGTATACTTGAGTTTGATGCTTGGAAGCAGACAGAACCAAAGGGCACGCCTTTATCTCAGGCCTGGGTTCGCTTTTCGGGGGCACCTTCTAAGCCTCTCAATGATGCCAGGGTGGTCGCAGTCTTGGGACACTAATAGGCAAGACTAAGCGTGTTGATATGCCTTTTACACGTGCTCACGGGGTGGCCAGGCTGCTTGTCAATGTTGTGGATATTGAACATATACCTGATGTGGTCCCATGGACACATGCGGGCATGGTGTACAAATTGGACATTGAGTTAGATGATGTTGAGATGTTTCAGGAGGCACTCCAAGGAGGTGGAGATGTTGACATGTATGACAAGGATGATGGTATGGGAAATTAGGAGAAGCAAGATGATAGTGGTTCACGGGATGGTTCTCATTTGATGGGTGGAAAGTCCACCCCATAGGCGTCAGAGAAGGGTGCGACACCGACATCTTCTACACCCATGCACACTTTAAGATTTGGATCTTTGGGATTGCCGTCATCCGTGCCTCCTCGCCTATGGGGTGATCGGGTTGAGAGTGGCGATGCAGATGAGAAGGTGTTGCCGCCTGTCCTGATGGCCTCTCTTGTTGTCGAGGGGTCCTCGATAGCGGAGTTGGGGGTGTCTCTGGTCAGTGGAGTTCAGCATGCAGCCCGAGGACGAGGATGGATGACGAGGGCTGGACAAACGTGACTGGGTAGGAGGCCCAGGTGAGTCCTGCGCCTACACTGGTGTACGCGCTTCAGACGCCGACAAGGCGTCTGGAGGATTCCCCGGTGAGGGTGAGTTATGGGCAGGTGGCACCCGATTCACTAGCGCGTTCTTCTCCAACATCGTCTTCACTGACGTTAGCTGGAGCGGGTCTGCAGGCGGTGGGAGATATGGGAGGAGGCTCTGGAGGCGCCAGAGCCCCCTCCTCCCCTTCACTTGTACTTGCCAGGCCAGAAGGCCTCATGGAGACGGTCCAGTCACCACAGGTCTGGACTATGAAGGAGGTGATCGCGTTTGGTGGACATCCGGACTTGGTGCTGTCTGGCAGGCGTGTCAGTAGCCGGGTTCAGGACCAGCCAGACGCCGACGACTTTCAGGTTGGACGTGCTATGAGGGCCTCCAAGCTTAGGGACGTCGAGACTCAGACAGGTATGTCGGTTAATAAGCAATGCTCTATTTTGCATTTTTCTAAACATGAGATCATTAGTAAGGCACATGACATAGGAGTCTCACTTGGGTCTAATGGGAAAGAAATTCCTAAATTAGTTAATGATATTTTAGACTTAGAGGCCGAGAGAGCTTCTGAGTTGATCCGCGCATTAGCGGCAGTTAAACCTATGTCGGATGCTCATATTAATAACTTGGGTATCTCTACGCTAGAGAACTTTTGTGACAGAATGATGCCTTCTTTGGATGCCGAAGGAGAGGCAGAAGATGTGGAGTCTGTGCAACCAGTTGACCCCCCGTGATTGCAGGCGGGGGTACAACAGACTATAAATTGTGTAGAGGAGGTGTCGGCATTAGATAAACCTAAACGTTCCTAGAAGAGGAAGATTTATCCAACGTCGGTGGTCCGTAGAAGTGCGAGAGTGAAACTCAAGAAAAAACTTTCATGATGAAATATGAAAGGGATCTTTTGGAATAGCAGAGGTCTAGCAGACTTGGCTAAGAAAAGGTTCCTGGCTGAAACAACACTCGAAGATAAACTAGATTTCATCACACTTCTTGAAACTAGTAGAGATAACTTCACTTCACAATTCCTTGGTTCACTTACTGGTGGCCTTGATTTTGATTGGCACCGCCTACCGCCAAGAGGACGATCTGGTGGGATTCTCTTGGGGGTGAAGTGCGAAGCTCTTGAGGTACTAAACGTGGTACGAGGAGATTATGCGGTTAAGTTCTGGGTTAGGTCTAAATTGGATGGTTTCCGATGGGCCTTAGTGATGGTTTATGGCGCAGCCCAACCTAAATTTAAACTGGATTTCTTGGCGGATCTGGTTAGGATTTGTGGGGATGAGAGATTGCCAATATTAGTGGGGGTGATTTTAACATCATTAGGAGGAAGGAAGAAAAAAAACAATGATCATTTTGATGGACGGTGGTCATTTATGTTCAATATGATCATTGAGAGCCTTAATCTTAGGGAGATAGAACTCACGGGTAGACAGTTTACCTGGGCAAACACTCTTCCTACTCCTACTTATGAGAAGCTAGACAGGGTGCTTGCGAGTGTGGAATGGGAACAGAAATACCCACTGGTATCGGTGCACGCGATGTAGAGGGCGATTTCCGACCACACGCCCTTGTTAGTTGATTTGGGTGAAGCAACTCATATTGGCAATAAAAATATTTTCTCTTTTGAGCTCAGTTGGTTCGAAAAAGAGAATTTTATAGAGATGGTGGCGAGAGAGTGGGCTAGACCTGTTGCAGGTAGATCCTACATGGAGCGCTGGCAGAATAAGATTAGACACCTGAGACAATTCTTGAGGGGTTGGGTCAGAAATGAGAGTGGGATCTATAAACAAGAGAAGGAACGACTTATCCAGCTGATCCAAACACTAGATCTGAGAGCAGAAACAAATCTGCTGGACGAGTCAGAGAAGGCAGTTAAGTCGGAGGCCGAGTTGAAATTGCGTGCTTTGCTTAGAGAAGAGGAAATGAAATGGGCCTTACACGCTAAGGTCCTTAAGGTCGTCCATGGGGATGACAACACCAGTTCTTTCATATCATTGCTAATGGCAAGCATAGGAGAAAGGAGATTATCCAGCTTGAGCAAGATGAGGGAATAGTTGTGGGTCATGAGAATCTGAAGCTATATATATATATATATATATATACACACACACACACACACACACACACACACACACACACACACACACACACACACATATATATATCCAACTACTACAAGCAGCTGTTTGGACCACCGGTGGATAACGCGGTGACCCTAGATGAGCATGTAGTTGAGGATATTCCTCAATTGCGGTCAGAGAAAAATGAGATTCTTTCTGCACCTTTTACTGAGAAGGAGGTTTTTGAGGCGATTGCTCAAATGAAACCGAATAATGCACCGGGACCGGATGGGTTTCCGGCAGAATTCTATAAGAAATGTTGGCATATCGTGAAAGATGATCTTATGCCTATGTTTCATGATCTTTCAAATGGGCATATGCAACTGTTCCATTTAAATTTCGGCACGATTACACTTCTGCCAAAGAAAGCGGAATCAATTCACATTGAGCAATTCAGGCCCATATGTCTCTTGAATGTGAGTTTCAAGATCTTTACGAAAGTGGCCACGAATAGACTGACACAGATTGCCCATTCGGTTGTGCAACCAAGTCAGACTGCCTTTATGCCTGGAAGACACATCCTAGAAGGGGTAGTTGTTTTACATGAAACATTACATGAAATCCACTCGAAGAAACTCGATGGGATAATATTCAAAGTGGATTTTGAGAAGGCATATGACAAGGTTAAATAGCCATTTTTGTAGCAAGCCATGCGCATGAAGGGCTTTAATGGGACATGGAGGAATCAGGTGGATTCTTTTGTCCAGAAAGGTAGTGTCGGGATAAAGGTGAATGATGACATTGGTCATTATTTTCAAATGCATAAAGGCCTGAGACAAGGAGACCCGATGTCTTCGATTTTGTTTAACTTCATGGCAGACATGTTGATAGTTGTCATAGGTCGGGCCAAGGAGAAAGGCTTGGTAGGTGGTCTGGTTCCCCATTTGGTGGATGGGGGCATCTCTATCCTACAATATGCGGATGACACCATTATCTTCATGGAGCACGACCTCGCAAAGGCCAGAAATATGAAGCTAGTATTATGCCTATTTGAACAACTCTCTGGTCTAAAGATCAATTTTCACAAGTGTGAATTGTTCTGCTTTGGTAGCGCCAAAGATGACAAAGACAACTACAAGTTGAAGGAAATATGCCCTAGAGGCAATAATAAAATTGTTATTTATATTTCCTTACATCATGATAAATGTTTATTATTCATGCTACAATTGTATTAACCAGAAACTTAGTACATGTGCGAATACATAGACAAACGAAGTATCCCTAGTATGCCTCTACTTGACTAGCTCGTTAATCAAAGATGGTTAACTTTCCTAACCATAAACATGTGTTGTCATTTGATGAATGAGATCACATCATTAGAGAATGATGTGATGGACAAGACCCATCCATTAGCTAGAATAATGATTGTATAGTTTTATTGCTATTGCTTTCTTCATGACTTATACATATTCCTCTGACTATGAGATTATGCAACTCCCGAATACCGGAGGAACACCTTGTGTGCTATCAAACATCACAATGTAACTGGGTGATTATAAAGATGCTCTATAGGTGTCTCCGATGGTGTTTGTTGAGTTGGCATAGATCGAGATTAGGATTTGTCACTTCGTGTATCGGAGAGGTATCTCTAGGCCCTCTCGGTAATGCACATCACTATGAGCCTTGCAAGCAATGTGACTAATGAGTTAGTTACAGGATGATGCATTACGGAACGAGTAAGGAGACTTGCTGGTAACGAGATTGAACTAGGTATGAGGACACCGACGATCGAATCTTGGGCAAGTAACATACCGATGACAAAGGAAATAACATATGTTGTCATAACGGTTCGACCAATAAAGATCTTCGTAGAATATGTAGGAGCCAATATGGGCATCCAGGTTTCGCTATTTGTTATTGACCAGAGAGATGTCTCGGTCATGTCTACATAGTTCTCGAACCCGTAGGGTCCGCACGCTTAACGTTCGTTGACGATATAGTATTATATGAGTTATGTATGTTGGTGACCGAATGTTGTTCAGAGTCCCGGATGAGATCACGGACATGACGAGGAACTCTGGAATGGTCTGGAGATAAAGATCCATATATGGGATAATAGTGTTTGGTCTCCGAAAGGGGTTCCGGATGTTTCCCGAAATGTTTGGGTACGAGAACACTTTATTTGGGCCAAAAGGGAAAGCCCACAAGGTTTTTGGAAAGCGCAAAAGAAAGTTTTGCGGAGTCCAGGGGCCAGATGCTAGGGTCCCTGGCATGTGGTTCCAGACGCCGGGAACCCTTGTGTCTAGCCCTGGAGTCCGAGAAGGACTCTCGCTTTTCGGGTGAAACTGACTTTGTGGAGGCTTTACTTCAGGTTTCGACCCCAAGGCTCAACATATAAATAGAGGGGCAGGGATATCACCCAGGAGAGTTCATGAAACACCAAGCCGTGTGCCGGCAACCCCGTCCCCTCTAGTTTATCCTCCGTCATAGTTTTCGTAGTGCTTAAGTGAAGCCCTGCGGAGATCGTTCTTCACCAACACCGTCACCACGCTGTCGTGCTACCGGAACTCATCTACTACTTCACCCCTCTTGCTGGATCAAGAAGGCGAGGACGTCATCGAGCTGAACGTGTGCTGAACGTGGAGGTGCCGTATGTTCGGTACTTGATCGGGACGGATCGTGAAGGTGTATGACTACATCAACCGCGTTGATAAACACTTCCGCTTTCGGTCTATGAGGGTATGTAGACACACTCTCCCCTCTTGTTTCTATGCATATCCTAGATAGATCTTGCGTGATCGTAGGAATTTTTTTGAAATACTGCGTTCCCCAACAGTGGCATCACTCTATGCGTAGATGTTATATGCACGAGTAGAACACAATGAGTTGTGGGTGATAATAGTCATACTGCTTACTAGCAACGTCTTACTTTGATTCGGCGGTATTGTTGGATGAAGCGGCCCAGACCGACATTACATGACCGCGTTCATGAGACTGGTTCTACCGACGTGCTTCGCACACAGGTGGCCAGTGGGTGACTGTTTCTCCAACTTTAGTTGAATCGAGTTTGACTACGCCCAGTCCTTGTTGAAGGTTAAAATAGCACACTTGACGAAAAATCGTTGTGGTTTTGATGCGTAGGTAAGATCGGTTCTTGCTAAGCCCGTAGCAGCCACGTAAAACTTGCAACAACTAAGTAGAGGACGTCTAACATGTTTTTGCAGGGCATGTTGTGATGTGATATGGTCAAGACATGATGAGATATAAATTGTTGTATGAGATGATCATGTTTTGTAACCGTTATCAGCAACTGGCAGGAGCCTTATGGTTGCCGCTTTATTGTATGAAATGTAATCACCATGTAATTGCTTTACTTTATCACTAAGCGGTAGCGATAGTCGTAGAAGCAATAGTTGGTGAGACGACAATGATGGTACGATGGAGATCAAGGTGTCAAGCCGGTGATGATGGAGATCATGATGGTGCTTTGGAGATGGAGATCAAAGGCACAATATGATGATGGCCATATCATGTCACATATTTTGATTGCATGTGATGTTTATCTTTTATGCATCTTATTTTGCTTAGTGCGACGGTAGCATTATAAGATGATCCCTCACTAAATTTCAAGGTATAAGTGTTCTCCCTGAGTGCACCTTTGCTACAGTTCGTCGTGCCGAGACACCACATGATGATCGGGTGTGATAATCTCTACGTTCACATACAACGGGTGCAAGCCAGTTTTGCACACGCAGAATACTCGGGTTAAACTTGACGAGCCTAGCATATGCAGATATGGCCTGGGAACACTGAGATCGAAAGACCGAGCGTGAATCATATAGTAGATATGATCAACATAGTAATGTTCACCATTGAAAACTACTCCATATCACGTGATGATCGGACATGGTTTGGTTGATTTGGATCACATGATCATTTAGATGACTAGAGGGATGTTTATATAAGTGGGAGTTCTTAAGTAATATGATTAATTGAACTTTAATTTATCATGAACTTAGTACCTGATAGTATTTTGCACATTTATGTTGTAGATCAATAGCTCGCGTTGTAGCTCCACTATTTTTGATATGTTCCTAGATAAAAATAAGTTGAAATATGTTAGTAGCAATGATGCGGACTGGGTCCATGATCTGAGGATTATCCTCATTGCTACACAAAAGAATTCTGTCCTTGATGCACCACTAGGTGATAGATCTATTGCAGGAGCAGATGCAGACGTTATGAATGTTTGACAAAGCTCGGTATGATGACTACTTGATAGTTTAGTGCACCATGCTTTACGGCTTAGAACCAGGACTTCAAAAATGTTTTGAACGCCATGGAGCATATGAGATGTTCCAAGAGATAAAATTGGTATATTTCAGTCTCATGCCTATGTCAAGAGGTATGAGACCTCTGACAAGTACTTTGCCTACAAGATGGAGGAGAATAGCTCGACCAGTGAGGATGTGCTGAGAATGTCTGAGTACTACAATCGCTTGAATCAAATGGGAGTTAATCTTCCAAATAAGATAGTGATTGACAGAGTTCTCTAGTCACTATCACCAAGTTTCTAGAACATCGTGATGAACTACAATATGCAAGGGATGACAACTACGATTCTCGAGCTCTTCGTGATGCTGAAATCAATGAAGGTAGAAATCAAGAAAGAGCATCAAGTGTTGATGGTTGAAAAGACCACTAGTTTCAAGTAAAAGGGCAAGGAAAATAAAGGGAACTTCAATAAAGAATGGCAAGCAAGTTCCCACTCCCTTGAAGAAACCCAAAGCTAGACCTAAGCCTGAAACTGAGTGCTTCTACTGCAAAGGGAATGGTCACTGGAAGCGGAACTACCCCAAATACTTGTCGGATAAGAAGGATGGCAAAGTGAACAAAGGTATATTTGATATACATGTTATTGATGTGTACTTTACTAGTGTTCATAGTAACCCCAAGGTATTTGATACCAGTTCAGTTGCTAAGATTAGTAACTCGAAATAGGAATTACAAAATGAACAGAGACCAGTTAAGGGCGAGGTGACGATGTGTGTTGGAAGTGATTCCAAGGTTGATAAGATCACCATAGCACACTCCCTCTACCTTTGAGATTAGTGTTGGACCAAAAATAAATGTTATTTGGTGTTTGTGTTGAGCATGAATATGATTGGATCATGTTTATTGTGATACGGTTATTCATTTAAGTTAGAGAATAATTGTTGTTCTATTTACATGAATAAAACCTTCTATGGTCATATACTCAAAATAAATGGTTTATTGAATCACGATCGTGTTGATACACATATTCATAATATTGAAGCCAAAAGATGCAAAGTTAATAATGATAGTGCAACTTATTTATAGCACTGCCGTTTAGGTCATATTGGTGTAAAGCGCATGAAGAAACTCCATGCTGATGGGCTTTTGGAATCACTTAATTATGAATCACTTGATGCTTGCGATCCATGCCTCAGGGTTAAGATAACTAAGACTCCGTTCTCCGGAACAATGGAGCGAGCCACTGACTTATTGGAAATAATACATACTGATGTGTGCGATCCAATGAGTGTTGAGACTCACAACGGGTATCATTATTTTCTGACCTTCACATATGATTTGAGCAGATATGGGTATATCTACTAAATGAAACATAAGTCTGAAACATTCGAAAAGTACAAAGAATTTCAGAGTGAAGTGGAAAATCATCGTAACAAGAAAATAAAGTTTCTACAATCTGATCACGGAGGCGAATATTTGAGTTACGAGTTTGGTCTTCATTTGAAACAATGTGGAATAGTTCAAAACTCACGCCACCTGGAACACCACAGCGTAATGGTGTGTCCGAACATCGTAATCATACTTTATTAGATATGGTGCGATCTATGATGTCTCTTACCGATTTACCTCTATCATTTTGGGGTTATGCATTAGAGACAGCTGCATTCACATTAAATAGTTCACCATCTAAATCCGTTGGGACGACATCGTATGAATTGTGGTTTGGCAAGAAACCTAAGTTGTCGTTTCTTAAAGTTTGGGGCTGCGATGCTTATGTGCAAAAGCTTCAACGTGATAAGCTCGAACCCAAATCGGAGAAATGCGTCTTCATAGGATACCCAAAGGAAACTGTTGGGTACACCTTCTATCACATATCCGAAGGCAAGATAGTCGTTGCTAAGAATGGATCCTTTCTAGGGATGGAGTTTCTCTCGAAAGAAGTGAGTGGGAGGAAAGTATAACTTGATGAGGTAATTGTACCTTCTCCCGAATTGGAAAGTAGTTCATTACAGAAACCAGTTCTAGTGATGCCTACACCAATTAGTGAGGAATCTAATGATGATGATCATGAAACTTCAGATCAAGTTACTACCAAACTTCGTAGGTCAACCAGAGCACGTTCTGCACCAGAGTGGTACGGTAATCCCGTTCTGGAAGTCATGTTACTAGACCATGACGAACCTACAAACTATGAGGAAACGATGATGAGCCCAGATTGCGCAAATGGCTTGAGGCTAGAAAATCTGAGATAGGATCCATATATAAGAACAAAGTGTGGACTTTGGTGGACTTGCCCGATGATCGGCAAACCATTAAGAATAAATGGATCTTCAAGAGGAAGATGGACGCGGATGGTAGTGTTACTATCTATAAAGCTCGACTTGTCGCGAAAGGTTTTCGACAAGTTCAAGGTGTTGACTACAATGAGATTTTTTTTCACTCGTAGCGATCCTAAGGTCTGTCCGAATCATGTTAGCAATTGCCGCATTTTATGAAATCTGGCAAATGGATAATGAAACTGCATTCCTTAATGGATTTATTAAAGAAGAGTTATATATGATGCAACCAGAAGGTTTTGTCAATCCTAAAGGTGCTAACAAAATGTGCAAGCTCCAGTGATCCATCTATGGACTCGTGCAAGCATCTCGGAGTTGGAATATACACTTTGATGAGTTGATCAAAGCATATAGTTTTATACATACTAGCGGTGAAGCCTGTATTTACAAGAAAGTGAGTGGGAGCACTAAAACCTTTCTGATAAGTATATGTGAATGACATATTGTTGATAAAAGATGATGTAGAATTTTCTGGAAAGCATGAAGGAGTGTTTGAAAGGAGTTTTTCAAAGAAAGACCTCGGTGAAGCTGCTTACATATTGAGCATCAAGATCTATAGAGATAGATCAAAACGGTTGATAAGTTTTTTTAATGAGTACATACCTTGACAAAATTTTAAAGTAGTTCAAAATGGAACAGTCAAAGGAGTTCTTGCATGTGTTGCAAGGTGTGGAGTTGAGTAAAGACTCAAAACCCGACCACGGCAGAAAATAGAAAGCGAATGAAAATTTATTCCCTATGCCTCAGTCATAGGTTCTATAAAGTATGCTATGATATGCTATGTACCAGACCTATTGTGTACCTCACCATGAGTTTGGCAAGAGAGTACAATAGTGATCTAGGAGTGGATCACTAGACATCGGTCAAAATTATCCTTAGTGGAATAAGGATATGTTTCTCGGTTATGGAGGTGACAAAAAGTTCATCGTAAAGGGTTACGTCAATGCAAGCTTTGACACTGATCCGAATGACTCTATGTCTCAATCTGGATACATATTGAAAGTGGGAGCAATTAGCTAGAGTAGCTCCGTACAGAGCATTGTAGACATAGAAATTTGTAAAATACATACGGATCTGAATGTGGCAGACCCGTTGACTAAACTTCTCTCACAAGCAAAACATGATCACACCTTAGTACTCTTTGGGTGTTAATCACATGCCGATGTGAACTAGATTATTGACTCTAGTAAACCTTTTGGGTACTGGTCACATGGCAATGTGAACTATAGAGTGTTAAATCACATGACGATGTGAACTATTGGTGTGGAATAACATGGCGATGTGAACTAGATTATTGACTCTAGTGCAAGTGGGAGACTGAAGGAAATATGCCCTAGAGGCAATAATAAAGTTGTTATTTATATTTCCTTACATCATGATAAATGTTTATTATTCATGCTAGAATTGTATTAACCGGAAACTTTGTACATGTGTGAATACATAGACAAACAAAGTATCCTAGTATGCCTCTACTTGACTAGCTCGTTAATCAAAGATGGTTAAGTTTCCTAACCATAGACATGTGTTGTCATTTGATGAACGGGATCACATCATTAGAGAATGATGTGATGGACAAGACCCATCTATTAGCTTAGCATACTGATCGTATAGTATTATTGCTATTGCTTTCTTCATGACTTATACATATTCCTCTGACTATGAGATTATGCAACTCCCAAATACCAGAGGAATACCTTGTGTGCTATCAAACGTCACAACGTAACTGGGTGATTATAAAGATGCTCTACAGGTGTCTCCAATGGTGTTCGTTGAAATGGCATAGATCGAGATTAGGATTTGTCACTCCGTGTATCGGAGAGGTATCTCTGGGCCCTCTCAGTAATGCACATCACTATGTTCTTGCAAGCAATGTGAGTAATGAGTTAGTTACGAGATGATGCATTACGGAATGAGTAAAGAGACTTGCCCGTAATGAGATTGAACTAGGTATGAGGATACCGACGATCGAATCTCGGGCAAGTAACATACTGAGGACAAAGGGAATAATGTATGTTGTCATAATGGTTCAACCGATACAGATCTTCGTAGAATATGTAGGAGCCAATATGGGCATCCAGGTTCCGCTATTGGTTATTGACCAGAGAGATGTCTCGGTCATGTATACATAGTTCTCGAACCAGTAGGGTCCGCACGCTTAATGTTCGTTGACGATATCGTATTATATGAGTTATGTATGTTGTTGAACGAATGTTGTTCGGAGTCCCGGATGAGATCACGGACATGACGAGGAACTTCGGAATGGTCCGGAGATAAAGATTGATATATGGGATAATAGTGTTTGGTCTCCGGAAGGGTTCCAGAATTCACCGGAAGGGGTTCCGGACGTTTCCCGAAATGTTTGGTGATGGCCCACAAGTATAGGGGATCAATTGTAGCTCTTTTCGATAAGTAAGAGTGTCGAACCCAAAGAGGAGCAGAAGGAAATGACAAGTAGATTTCAGTAAGGTAGTGTCTGCAAGTGCTGAAATTGTAAGTAGCGGAGTAGTTTGATAGCAAGGTAATTTGTAACTAGCAAGTAACGATAGTAGTAACAAAAGTGCAACAAGGTAGCCCAATCCTTTTGAGGCAAAGGACAGGCCAAAACGGTCTCTTAATATAAGCAAAGTGTTCTTGAGGGTAGACTGGAATTTCATCTAGTCACTTTCATCATGTTGGTTTAATTCGTGTTTGCTACTTTGATATTTTGATATGTGGGTGGACCGGTGCTTAGGTGTTGTTCTTACTTGAACAAACCTCCTATGTATGATTAACCCTCCCGCAAGCATCCACAACTATGAGAAAAGTATTAAGAATGAATTCGAACCATAGCATTAAACTTTTGGGTCCAATCTGTCCCTTACGGAATAGCGCATAAACTGGGGTTTAAGCTTCTGTCACTCTCGCAACCTACCATCTATTTACTAATCCACAATGCATTCCCTTAGGCCCAAATTGGGTGAATTTTCATGTAGTCGACATTCACATGACACCACTAAGGGAATCACAACATACATACCATCAAAATATCGAACACATATCAAATTCACATGATTACTTGCAACATGATTTATCCCGTGACCTCAAGAACGAAAGTAACTACTCACAAATAATAAACATGTTCATGATCAGAGGAGTATTAATATGCATAATGGATATGAACATATAATCTTCCACCAAATAAACCTTATAGTAATCAACTACAAGATGTAATCAACACTACTAGTCACCCACATGCACCAATCTACAGTTTGGGTAACAAGATTGAACACAAGGGATGAACTAGGGTTTGAGATGAGATGGTGTTGTTGAAGATGTTGATGGAGATTTCCCTCCACAAGATGGGAGAGTTGTTGGTGATGATGATGACGATGATTTCCCCCTCCGGGGAGGGGGGGGGGGGAGTTCCCCCGACAGAATCGCTCTGCCGGAGGGCAAAAGTGCTCCTGCCCAAGTTCGCCTCGAGACGGCGGCGCTCCGCCCCGAAAGACTTCTCCTTATTTTTCTAGGTAAAAATGACTTATATACCAAAAGATGGGCACCAAAGGTGGGCTGAGGAGGGCACAACCCGCCAGGGCACGCCTGGGCTCCCTGGCGCGCCCAGGTGGGTTGTGCCCACCTGGTGGGCCCCCTCAGGTAGTTATTTGCACCAATATTTCTTAAATATTTCTTAAAAAATCTCCGTGAAGTTTTAGCTTGTTTGGAGTTGTGCAAAATAGGTGGCCTGACGTAGCCTATTCAAGTCCAGATTTCCAGCTGCCAAAATTCTCCCTCTTGGTGTGTACCTTGCAAATTATGGGAGAAAAGGCATTAGAATTACTCCAAAAAGCATTATTATGGATAAAAACACTATAAATATCAGTAAGAAAACATGATACAAAATGGACGTATCAACTCCCCCAAGCTTAGACCTCGCTTGTCCTCAAGCGAAAACCGAAATCGAAGAACATGTCCACATGCTTTGAAAGAGAGGTGTCGATAAAAACAAAATACGGACATAGAAGCATCATGTTGATTATTATAACAACAACAAATTTAAACATAAGACTTTTACCGTAGAACTTCTATCATACACTTCTCATGAATAAGTGATAGTTCATCACACAATCGAAGTATAAAGCAAAAACTCTATTAGAAACCAACAAACTATGTTCTCAGTCAACTTTGCAACTACAATTCATCATCTTTTCAGGAAGGGTCACGTGTCGGAGTGATACGTCTCCAACATATCTATAATTTCTGATTGTTCCATGCTATTATATTACCCCTTTTGGATGTTTACGGGCTTTATTTTACACATTTATATCATTTTTGGGACTAACCTACTAACCGGAGGCCCATCCCATATTGCCGTTTTTTTGCCTATTTCAGTATTTCGAAGAAAATGAATATCAAACAGAGTCCAAACGGAATGAAACCTTCGGGAGCGTGATTTTTGGAAGGAACATGATCCGGAGAGCTTGGAGTGCAAGTCAAGAAGCTTCCGAGGGCCCCACGAGATAGGGGGCTGCGCCCCCCTATAGGGCGCCCCCCTGTTTCGTGGGCCCCTCGGGCGGCCACCGACGTACTTCTTCCTCCTATATATACCTACGTACCTCGAAAACATCCAGGAGCACCACGAAACACAATTTCCACCGCCGTAACCTTCTGTATCTGCGAGATCCCATCTTGGAGCCTTCGCCGGCACTCTGCCGGAGGGGGAATCAACCATGGAGGGCCTCTACATCAACATCCTTGCCCCTTTGATGAGTTGTGAGTAGTTTAGCACAGACCTACGGGTCCGTAAGTATTAGCTAGATGGCGTCTTCTCTCTTTTTGGATCTCAATACAATGTTCTCCCCCTCTCTTGTGGAGATCTATTCAATGTAAACTCTTTTTGTGGTGTGTTTGTCGAGATCTGATGAATTGTGGGTTTATGATCAAGTTTATCTATGAATAATATTTGAACCTCTGAATTCTTTTATGTATGATTGAGTTATATTTGCAAGTATCTTCGAATTATCAGTTTGGTTTGGCCTACTAGATTGGTCTTTCTTGCCATGGGAGAAGTGCTTAGCTTTGGGTTCAATCTTGCGGTGTTCTTACCCAGTGACAGAAAGGGTTGCAAGACACATATTGTATTGTTGCCATCGAGGATAACAAGATGGGGTTTATATCATATTGCATGTGTTTATCCCTCTACATCATGTCATCTTGCTTAATTATCGTTTCTGAATTGTGGTTTGGCAAGAAACCTAAGTTGTCGTTTCTTAAAGTTTGGGGCTGTGATGCTTATGTGCAAAAGCTTCAACGTGATAAGCTCGAACCCAAATCGGAGAAATGCGTCTTCATAGGATACCCAAAGGAAACTATTGGGTACACCTTCTATCACATATCCGAAGGTAAGATATTCGTTACTAAGAATGGATCCTTTCTAGGGATGGAGTTTCTCTCGAAAGAAGTGAGTGGGAGGAAAGTATAACTTGATGAGGTAATTGTACCTTCTCCCGAATTGGAAAGTAGTTCATTACAGAAATCCGCTCTAGTGATGCCTACACCAATTAGTGAGGAAGCTAATGATGATGATCATGAAACTTCAGATCAAGTTACTACCAAACTTCATAGGTCAACTAGAGCACGTTCTGCACCAGAGTGGTACGGTAATCCTGTTCTGGAAGTCATGTTACTAGACCATGACGAACCTACGAACTATGAAGAAGCGATGATGAGCCCAGATTCCGCAAATGGCTTGAGGCCAGAAAATCTGAGATATGATCCATATATAAGAACAAAGTGTGGACTTTGGTGGACTTGCCCGATGATCGGTAAACCATTAAGAATAAATGGATCTTCAAGAGGAAGATGGACGCTGATGGTAGTGTTACTATCTATAAATCTCGACTTGTCACAAAAGGTTTTCGACAAGTTCAAGGTGTTGACTACGATGAGAATTTTTTCACTCGTAGCGATGCTTAGGTCTGTCCGAATCATGTTAGCAATTGCCGCATTTTATGAAATCTGGCAAATGGATAACGAAACTGCATTCCTTAATGGATTTATTAAAGAAGAGTTATATATGATGCAACCAGAAGGTTTTGTCAATCCTAAAGGTGCTAACAAAATGTGCAAGATCCAGTGATCCATCTATGGACTGGTGCAAGCATCTCGGAGTTGGAATATACACTTTGATGAGTTGATCAAAGCATATAGTTTTATACATACTAGCGGTGAAGCCTGTATTTACAAGAAAGTGAGTGGGAGCACTACAACCTTTCAGATAAGTATATGTGCATGACATATTGTTGATAAAAAATGATGTAGAATCTTCTGGAAAGCATGAAGGAGTGTTTGAAAGGAGTTTTTCAAAGAAAGACCTCGGTGAAGCTGCTTACATATTGAGAATCAAGATCTATAGAGATAGATCAAAACGCTTGATAAGTTTTTTTAATGAGTACATACCTTGACAAAATTTTAAAGTAGTTCAAAATGGAACAGTCAAAGAAGGAGTTCTTGCATGTGTTGCAAGGTGTGAAGTTGAGTAAAGACTCAAAACCCGACCACGGCAAAAAATAGAAAGAGAATGAAAAGTCATTCCCTATGCCTCAGTTATAGGTTCTATAAAGTATGCCATGCTATGTACCAGACCTATTGTGTACCTCACCATGAGTTTGTCAAGAGAGTACAATAGTGATCTAGGAGTGGATCACTGGACAGCGGTCAAAATTATCCTTAGTGGAATAAGGATATGTTTCTCGGTTATGGAGGTGACAAAAAGTTCGTCGTAAAGGGTTACGTCAATGCAAGCTTTGACACTGATCCGAATGACTCTATGTCTCAATCTGGATACATATTGAAAGTGGGAGCAATTAGCTAGAGTAGCTCCGTACAGAGCATTGTAGACATAGAAATTTGTAAAATACATACGGATCTGAATGTGGCAGACCCGTTGACTAAACTTCTCTCACAAGCAAAACATGATCACACCTTAGTACTCTTTGGGTGTTAATCACATGCCGATGTGAACTAGATTATTGACTCTAGTAAACCTTTTGGGTATTGGTCACATGGCGATGTGAACTATAGAGTGTTAAATCACATGACGATGTGAACTATTGGTGTGGAATAACATGGCGATGTGAACTAGATTATTGACTCTAGTGCAAGTGGGAGACTGAAGGAAATATGCCCTAGAGGCAATAATAAAGTTGTTATTTATATTTCCTTACATCATGATAAATGTTTATTATTCATGCTAGAATTGTATTAACCGGAAACTTTGTACATGTGTGAATACATAGACAAACAAAGTATCCTAGTATGCCTCTACTTGACTAGCTCATTAATCAAAGATGGTTAAGTTTCCTAACCATAGACATGTGTTGTCATTTGATGAACGGGATCACATCATTGGAGAATGATGTGATGGGCAAGACCCATCTGTTAGCTTAGCATACTGATCGTATAGTATTATTGCTATTGCTTTCTTCATGACTTATACATATTCCTCTGACTATGAGATTATGCAACTCCCAAATACCAGAGGAATACCTTGTGTGCTATCAAACGTCACAACGTAACTGGGTGATTATAAAGATGCTCTACAGGTGTCTCCAATGGTGTTTGTTGAAATGGCATAGATCGAGATTAGGATTTGTCACTCCGTGTATCGGAGAGGTATCTCTGGGCCCTCTCAGTAATGCACATCACTATGATCTTGCAAGCAATGTGACTAATGAGTTAGTTACGGGATGATGCATTACGGAATGAGTAAAGAGACTTGCCCATAATGAGATTGAACTAGGTATGAGGATACCGACGATCGAATCTCGGGCAAGTAACATACTGAGGATAAAGGGAATAATGTATGTTGTCATAATGGTTCAACCGATACAGATCTTCGTAGAATATGTAGGAGCCAATATGGGCATCCAGGTTCCGCTATTGGTTATTGACCAGAGAGATGTCTCGGTCATGTATACATAGTTCTCGAACCAGTAGGGTCCGCACACTTAATGTTCGTTGACGATATAGTATTATATGAGTTATGTATGTTGGTGACCGAATGTTGTTCGGAGTCCCGGATGAGATCACGAACATGACGAGGAACTCCGGAATGGTCCGGAGATAAAGATTGATATATGGGATAATAGTGTTTGGTCTCCGAAAGGGTTCCAGAATTCACCGGAAGGGGTTCCGGACATTTCCGGAAATGCTTGGTGATGACCCACAAGTATAGGGGATCAATTGTAGCTCTTTTCGATAATTAAGAGTATCGAACCCAAAGAGGAGCAGAAGGAAATGACAAGTAGATTTCAGTAAGGTAGTGTCTGCAAGTGCTGAAATTGTAAGTAGCGGAGTAGTTTGATAGCAAGGTAATTTGTAACGAGCAAGTAACGATAGTAGTAACAAAAGTGTAACAAGGTAGCCCAATCCTTTTGAGGCAAAGGACAGGCCAAAACGGTCTCTTAATATAAGCAAAGTGTTCTTGAGGGTAGACGGGAATTTCATCTAGTCACTTTCATCATGTTGGTTTAATTCGTGTTTGCTACTTTGATATTTTGATATGTGGGTGGACCGGTGCTTAGGTGTTGTTCTTACTTAAACAAACCTCCTATGTATGATTAACCCTCCCGCAAGCATCCACAACTATGAGAAAAGTATTAAGAATGAATTCGAACCATAGCATTAAACTTTTGGGTCCAATCTGTCCCTTACGGAATAGCGCATAAACTGGCGTTTAAGCTTCTGTCACTCTCACAACCTACCATCTATTTACTAATCCACAATGCATTCCCTTAGGCCCAAATATGGTGAATTGTCATGTAGTCGACATTCACATGATACCTCTAAGGGAATCACAACATACATACCATCAAAATATCGAACACATATCAAATTCACATGATTACTTGCAACATGATTTATCCCGTGACCTCAAGAACGAAAGTAACTACTCACAAATAATAAACATGTTCATGATTAGAGGAGTATTAATATGCATAATGGATATGAACATATAATCTTCCACCAAATAAACCATATAGTAATCAACTACAAGATGTAATCGACACTACTAGTCACCCACAAGCACCAATCTACAGTTTGGGTAACAAGATTGAACACAAGGGATGACAACCCCTTTATTACATCTCACTTTCGCAAGTGGCCGTGAAGGGATTGACAACCCCTTTATTGCGTTGGTTGCGAGTTCTCAGTTTGTTTGTGTAGGTGCGTGGGACTTTTGAGGATCCTCCTACTGGATTGATACCTTGGTTCTCAAAACTGAGGGAAATACTTACGCTACACTTTGCTGCATCACCCTCTCCTCTTCGAGGAAAACCAACGCAAGCTCAAGACGTAGCAAGAAGGATTTCTGGCGCCGTTGCCGGGGAGGTCTTCGCTCAAGTCAAGACATACCAAGTACCCATCACAAACCCATCTCCCTCGCATTTACATTATTTGCCATTTGCCTCTTGTTTTCCTCTCCCCCACTTCACCCTTGCCGTTTTATTCGCCCTCTCTTTCCCAATCTCCTCCTCTCTTTTTTGCTTGCCATTTTTTCTGTTTGCTTGTGTGTTGGATTACTTGTTGCCATGGTGCAAGATAATACCAAATTGTGTGATTTCTCGAATACCAATAATAATGATTTCCTTAGTACTCCGATTGCTCCTCTTAATGATGTTGAGTCTTGTGAAATCAATATCGCTTTGCTGAATCTTGTAATAAAAGATCAATTTGCCAACCTTCCTAGTGAAGATGCCGCTACTCATCTAAACAATTTTGTTGATTTATGTGATATGCAAAAGAAGAAAGATACGGATAACAATATTGTCAAATTGAAGTTATTTTCGTTTTCACTTAGAGATCGTGCTAAAGTTTGGTTTTCGTCTTTGCCTAAAAATAGTATTGATTCTTGGAACAAGTGCAAAGATGCTTTTATCTCTTAGTATTTTCCTCCCGCAAAGATCATCACTCTTAGGAACGATATTATGAATTTTAAACAACTTGATCATGAGCATGTTGCCCAATCTTGGGAAAGAATGAAATTGATGCTTCGCAATTGCCCTACTCATGGTTTGAATTTATGGATGATCATACAAAATTTCTATGCCGGTTTGAACTTTGCTTCTAGAAATCTCTTAGATTCGGCCGCGGGAGGCACCTTTATGGAAATCACGTTAGGAGATGCTACAAAATTGCTTGATAATATTATGGCTAATTATTCTCAATGGCACACCGAAAGATCTTCTAGTAAAAAAGTGCATGCTATAGAAGAAATTAATGTTTTGAGGGGAAAGATGGATGAACTTATGAAGATGTTTGCTACTAAAAATACTCCTCTTGATCCCAATGATATGCCTTTGTCTTCCTTGATTGAGAATAATAATGAATCTATGGATGTGAATTTTGTTGGTAGGAATAGTTTTGGAAACAATGCTTATAGAGGAAATATTCATGCTAGACCGTTCCCTAGTAATTCCTCTAATAATTATGGAAATTCCTACAATAATTCTTATGGTAATTTTAATAAGATGCCCTCTGATTTTGAGAATAGTGTGAAAGAATTTATGATTTCTCAAAAGAATTTTAATGCTTTGCTTGAAGAAAAATTGCTCAAAGTTGATGATTTGGCTAGGAACGTTGATAGAATTTCGCTTGATGTTAATTCTCTTAAACTTGGATCTTCTTCTCCTAAGCATGATATCAATGAGTCTCTCAAAGTAATGGTAATTTCCATTGACGAGTGCAAGGAAAGAACCGCTAGATTGCGTGCTAAAAAAGAAAGCTTTATAAAAGCGTGTTCTTCTAGTCTTCATGAAAATAATGATGAGGATCTTAAAGTTATTGATGCGTCTCCGATTAGATCTATGTTTTGCAATATGAATTTTGATGATTATGGGAGTGATGATGAATCAACTTCTCCTAGAAGGCGTCCCAAAAATTCGGAGTCTTTAGATCTTGATATTAAATTTGGTAAAAGAGAGATTGGAGAATCCTCAACTTCTAATAATATTGAACTTTCTATCTCGGATTTCAAGGAATTTTATTATAATAATTGTTCTTTAAAAGGTTGTATTTCCTTGTTGCAATCCGTTGTTAACTCTCCTCATGCTTATAGTCAAAACAAAGCTTTTACCAAACATATTGTTGATGCCTTGATGCAATCTTATGATGAAAAACTTAATTTGGAAGTTTCTATACCTAGAAAACTTAATGATGAGTGGGAACCTACTATAAAGATTAGAATTAAAGATTATGAGTGTTTTTCTTTGTGTGATTTGGGTGCTAGTGTTTCCATGATTCCGAAAACTTTATGTGATATTCTAGGTTTCCATGATCTTGATGATTGCTCTTTAAATTTGCACCTTGCGAATTCCACCATTAAAAAGCCTATGGGAAGGATCAATGATGTTCTTATTGTTGCAAATAGAAATTCGGTGCCCGTAGATTTTATCATTCTTGATATAGATTGCAATCTTTCTTGCCCTATTATTCTTGGTAGACCTTTCCTTAGAACGATTGGTGCGATTATTGATATGAAGGAAGGGAATATTAGATTCCAGTTTCCCTTAAAGAAAGGCATGGAGCACTTTCCAAGAAAGAAAGTCAAATTACCTTATGAATCTTTTTTTGAGGGTCTATTACCTTATGAATCTATCATGCGTGCTACTTATGAATTTAGTGCCAAAGATGGCACTCGTTAGATCTATCTTTGCTTTTATGCCTAGCTAGGGGCGTTAAACAATAGCGCTAGTTGGGAGGCAACCCAATTTTCTTTATGTTTTTTTGTTTTTGCTCCTGTTTAGTAATAAATCTTGCATCTACCTTATGTTTAGATGTGTTTTTATCTTTTAGTTAGTGTTTGTGCCAAGTAGAACCTATAGGATAACCTACGATGATAGTTGATTTGATTCTGCTGAAAAACAGAAACTTTGCACGCACAAATGTAAATTTGATAAATCACAGGAACGTGCTTTTGCGTTGATTTATTTTGATGCTGTTCAATAAACAAAATTTCCAGGACTTCCTATTTTGGTAGGATTTTTAGAGTTCCAGAAGTTTGCGTTAGTTACAGATTGCTACAGACTGTTCTGTTTTTGACAGATTCTGTTTTTCGTGTGTTATTTGCTTATTTCAATGCTTCTATGGCTAGTAATTCCGTCTATGAACCATAAAGAAGTTGGAATACAGTAGGTTTAACACCAAAATAAATAAAGAATGAGTTCATGGCAGTACCTTATGTGGTGGTTTTGTTTTCTTTCACTAACGGAGCTTATAAGATTTCCTGTTGAGTTTTGTGTTGTGAAGTTTTCAAGTTTTGGGTAAAGCTTTTATGGACTATGGAATAAGGAGTGGCAAGAGCCTAAGCTTGGGGACGCCCATGGCACCCCAAGATATTCAAGAATAGCCAAAATCCTAAGCTTGGGGATGCCCCGGGAAGGCATCCCCTCTTTCGTCTTCGTTCATTGGTAACTTTACTTGGAGCTATATTTTTATTCGCCACATGATATGTGTTTTGCTTGGAGCGTCGTGTATTATATTAGTCTTTGCTTTTTAGTTTACCACAATCATCCTTGCTGTACACACCTTTTGGGAGAAGCCTATTTGATTAGGATTTGCTAGAATACTCTATGTGCTTCACTTATATCTTTTGAGTTTGATAGTTTTTGCTCTAGTGCTTCACTTATATCTTTTAGAGCATGGTGGTGTCTTAATTTTGAAGAAATTGCTAGTCTCTCATGCTTCACTTATATTATTTTGAGAGTCTGTTAGAACAGCATGATATTTGCTATGATCATAAAGTTGGTCCTAGAATGATGAGCATCCAAGTTGGGTATAATAAAAACTATCATAGAAAGTGAATTGGATGCTATGATCAATTTGATGCTTGATATTTGTTTTGAGATATGGGGGTAGTGATATTAAAGTCATGCTAGTTGGGTGATTATGAATTTAAATAATGCTTGTGTTGAAGCTTGTGATTCCCGTAACATGCACGTATGGTGAACCGCTTTGTGATGAAGTCGGAGCACAATTTTATTTATTGATTGTCTTCCTTATGAGTGGCGGTCGGGGACGAGCGATGGTATTTTCCTACCAATCTATCCCCCTAGGAGCATGCGCGTAGTTCTTTGGTTTTTGATGACTTCTAAATTTTTGCAACAAGTATATGAGTTCTTTTGATTAATGTTGAGTCCATGGATTATACGCACTTTTTCACCTTTCCACCATTGCTAGCCTCTCTTGTACCGTGTAACTTTCGCCGGTACCATACACCCACCATCTACCTTCCTCAAAACAGCCACCCTACCTACCTATTATGGCATTTCCATAGTCATTCCGAGATATATTGCCATGCAACTTTCCACCGTTCCGTTCATATGACACGCATTACTTTTGTCATATTGCTCTTTGCATGATCATGTAGTTGACATCGTATTTGTGGCAAGGCCACCTTCATAATTTTCATACATGTCACTCTTGATTCATTGCATATCCCGGTACACCGCCGGAGGCATTCATATAGAGTCATATCTTGTTCTAGCTTTGAGTTGTAAATCCATAAAAGTGTGATGATCTTCATTATTAGAGCATTGTCCTAGTGAGGAAAGGATGATGAAGGCTATGATTCCCCCACAAGTCGGGATGAGACTTTGGACTTTACAAAAAAAAAGAGAAAGGCCAAAAAAAGGCCAAAGAAAAAAAAGGGAAAAAAAGAAAAAAGGAAATAATAATAATAATAAAATGAGAGAAAGGACAATGCTACTATCTCTTTTTCCACACCTGTGCTTCAAAATAGCACTATGATCTTCATGTTAGAGAGCCTCATATGTAGTCTCTATCATATACTAGTGGGAATTTTTCATTATAGAACTTGGCTTGTATATTCCAATGATGGGCTTCCTCAAAGTGCCCTAGGTCTTCGTGAGCAAGCTAGTTGGATGCACCCCACTTAGTTTCTTTTGTTGAGCTTTCATATATTTATAGCTCTAGTGCATCCGTTGCATGGCAATCCATACTCACTCACATTGATATCTATTAATGGGCATGTCCATAGCCCGTTGATACGCCTAGTTGATGTGAGACTATCTTCTCCTTTTTGTCTTCTCCACAACCACCCTTCTATTCCACATATAGTACTATGTCCATGGCTCACGCTCATGTATTGCATGAAAGTTGAAAAAGTGTGAAATTATTAAAGTATGAAACAATTGCTTGGCTTTTCATCGGGGTTGTGCATGATTAAATACTTTGTGTGATGAAGATAGAGCATAGCCAGACTATATGATTTTGTAGGGATAACTTTCTTTGGCCATGTTATTTTGAGAAGACATGATTACTTTGATTAGTATGCTTCAAGTATTACTATTTCTTATGTCAATATGAACTTTTATTTTGTATTCATTTGGATCTGAACATTCATGCCACAATAAAGAAAATTACATTATGAATTATGCTAGGTAGCATTCCACATCAAAAATTTCTTTTTTATCATTTACCTACTCGAGGACGAGCAGGAATTAAGCTTGGGGATGCTTGATACGTCTCCAACGTATCTATAATTTTTGATTGTTCCATGCTATTATATTACCCCTTTTGGATGTTTATGGGCTTTATTTTACACATTTATATCATTTTTGGGACTAACCTACTAACCGGAGGCCCAACCCATATTACTGTTTTTTTTTGCCTATTTCAGTATTTCGAAGAAAAGGAATATCAAACGGAGTCCAAACGGAATGAAACCTTCGGGAGCGTGATTTTTGGAACGAACATGATCCGGAGAGCTTGGAGTGCAAATCAAGAAGCTTCCGAGGGCCCCACGAGATAGGGGGCCGCGCCCCCCCTGTAGGGCGCGCCCCCTGTCTTGTGGGCCCCTCGGGCGGCCACCGACGTACTTCTTCCTCCTATATATACCTACGTACCCCGAAAACATCCAAGAGCACCACGAAACACAATTTCCATCGCCGTAACCTTCTGTATCCGCGAGATCCCATCTTGGAGCCTTCGCCGGCACTCTGCCGTGAAAGTGCGTTATATCGACTAGAGGGGGGGGTGAATAGGCGATTTTTATGAATTCTTCACTAAGGAATTTGCCGGTGAGAAAATTCCTTAGCGAAGAACTACCTGCAGCGGAATAAGTACTCAGAAGTAAACATAATAGGAGACAAGCATAGTCATCATGATGAAATGAAGACTATCACAGAGTATAGAAAGCGTAAACACAGGATAACAAGATGAAGACAAACAGACTGAAGAAATTGAACTGAGGAAATTGAGAAAGTCTTCAGTCAAAGTCTTCAAGCACAGATATGAACAACATTCAACACAGTAATGAGGAAATGAAAGGGTTGAGGAAATAGAACCAGTTAGTTGGTGAAGACAATGATTTGGTAAACCAGTTCCAACTGCTGTCTCAGTTGTACGTCTGGTTGGAGTGGCTGAGTATTTAAACTCGAGGACACACAGTCCCGGACACCCAGTCTCTGAGCCGCAACTCAGGACACCCAGTCCTCACCGTATTCTCCTTGAACTAAGACCACGCAGGTCTCGTCCAATCACTCGTGGTAAGTCTTCAGGTGACTTCCAAACCTTCACAGACTTGGTCACTCGGTGATCCACAATTCCTCTTGGATGCTCTAGACCTTGACGCCTAACCGTCTGGAAGAAGCACAATCTTCAAAGGTAACAAGCGTCGGATCCACGCAGGATCAATTTCTTCAGTGATGCTCAGTCACTTTGGGTTTGTGGGGGTTTGGTTTTGGATTTTCCTCACTTGATGATTTTCGCTCAAAGTCCTCGGAGGATGGGTTGCTCTCAGATGACAAGTGTCAAGTTCTCTCAGAGCAGCCAACCAACTAGTGGTTGTAGGGGGCGGCTATTTATAGCCTAGGGAGCAGCCCGACATGATAAGACATAAATGCCCTTCAATGATATGACCGTTAGGTGGATAAGATATTTTGGACAGCCGGCGTGCAGCACAGCAACGGTCGGAAATTTGACTCTCAAATTCCTCAGGGCTATCATGTTCCTCACTGTGTAGGCAATTCGCACTGGCGAATTCCTAACTCCTCAGTCAGAGCAAAGTCCTCAGTGACCAAAAGAACTGCGTCTCTATCACTGAAGAAAATGACTGGACTGTATGAGATTTCCAATGGCTTCACTCGAAGGGATTGGTAGGTGTAGGATTTTGAGTTGAGCATCACATGGAAATTTTTCCTTAGTATTTCCTCGACCCCCTTTAACAGTACGGTGTTTCCTATGACTCAAGAAAGAGAAAATGAAACTACGAAAACAAAAGTCTTCACGCTTCATGTTCCTCAAATGAATACCAAGTCTTCAAGGTCACACCAATTTCTTCACTTTCAAAGTCTTCAGAAAGTCTTCAGTCGAAGAACTTCATTTTTAGGGGTAGACTTTCTCTATAAATATCAAACTCCTCATAGACTTATAGACCTGTGTACACTCACAAACGCATCAGTCCCTTAACCTATAAGTCTTCAATACACCAAAATCACTAAGGGGCACTAGATGCACTTACAATCTCCCCCTTTTTTGTGATTGATGACAACATAGGTTAAGTTTTCAACGGGGATAAATATGTGAGGTGTAAATACTGATATTGAGGAATTTGATTGCAAGATATAGAAGAACTCCCCCTGACTATGTGCATAGTGAGGAATTTGCTTTTGAGGCAATGCACATTTGAAGAATTGAATCATGGAGATCTCCCCCTATATCTTGTAATTCATACACGCATTTGATATATAATATGAAGAATTTGAAATGCATGATGAAATATGGTGCCTGATGTAATTCAGCATGCGTGCAATAATATTAAAACATCAAAAGTATCAAAAGTATCATAGCTCATCAAAAGTATAAGCATGCAGAATAGCACATCAAAAGTATCAGAGCTCAGTGCATCAAAAGCATCAGAGCACGACCAAAAGTATCAAGGCACCATCGGTTTTAAGATTAGAACTCGATCCAATAAAAGTTTCAGAAGAACGAGAGTTGTAACTTAAAAAAAAACGCCCATAATATAAACCCGCTTGAAGACTAACTCAGATTTCTCCCCCTTTGTCATCAAATGACCAAAAGGATCGAAACTGAGGACTAACGCCCCTGAAGATTTTCACGTTGATGGAGGAGCGCCGGCGTTGTCGGGGTTGTTTGTTGAAGTAGGGCCTGCCGTAGTGTCATCCAAATCTTCAAATTCATCAGTGTCACACGATGAAGAATAGGAGCTGGCAACCAGATCAGGCACTTTGACTCTCTTGAATTTCTTCGGAGGAGGTGCAGACCAGTCAAATGCTTCCTGGAGATCCATAGTCTTTAGTTCTTCCGCGCAATATACATGAGTGAGAACAGCCCAGGTGCGGTTGAGGGTTTCATGAAGGTGATAATGGTTCTTCTTCACTGCATTATGTGTTGAGGTCATATTGTGAAGAATAGCAGCAAACTGACGCTTCACCCATTTGTGATTGCGATCAACCTTCTGATGAAGACTAAGGAGTAACTCACGATCAGTCATCACCCTGGGAGCTGTGGCTTGAGGATTTTGCTTTGCTGAGGTATTTGCGGCAGTGTCATGTGTGGCAAAGTCGTCATTGGTAGAATAAGATGCAGCCAGACGAAATTGACCATCCAATGGACGAGTGCCTTCATCAATCACAGCAGCTGCCTTGCCTTTATCATCAGATGATGAAACTGGTCACTTAAGGACTTCAATGGGAGGCAAGTAGCTACCATGGTTCAGAGTGTCAGCCTTGTAATTCAGTGAAGATCTTGCCCTTATGAATCTCATAATCCAAGGCGCATAGGGCTTCAGCTCGAATGGTGACATTGCAACATTTGCAAGAGTCCTCATGAAGAAACCATGGAAGTTGACGGGAACGCCATGAATGATGTTGAAAAGCATGTTCTTCATGATGCCAACGACATCTTCATCATTTGAGTCGTGGCCTTTGATAGGACTCATTGTCTTCGTCAGGATGCGATAGACAGTCCGAGGCACATAGAGCAATTCCTTGACGAGGAATTTGGTTCATGGGGCCTGCCCTGGCTTCAAAGGCTTCATGAGCACTTGCAAATAATGATTTGTCAGTTCACGGTCATTGTAGATGCAACGTGCACTGTCCTGGGGAGGATCAAGAGGAAGGACATGAAGCAATTCAATTGCTGGTGCCTTATAGTGAGTGTTTTCGGTCTACCAATCCAGCACCCATGAATTGATATCTTCAGCGTCTCCAGTGATATGTAATGTGGCGTAGAACTGAAGAATGAGTTCTTCATTCCAATCACAGATATCAGTGCAGAAGTTCAGTAGTCCTGCATCGTGAATAACTCTGAGGACTGGCTCGAAGCACGGCAGAGATTCCATATCCACATGAGGAATATGTTCATGATCGAAGATTTTGTCCTTGTCGAAGAGCACTGAGGAATAAAGTTGGCTTGACTTGCAGTCCAGAAACGCCTCTTCCTTATGCGAGCAGAGTCATATGGATTATAATCAGTGAAGAACACATGCTCAGAAAAGAAGTCTTCAGCCTTGAATTTTTGCTTGCTTGAGAACGGATTCTTCGGCTTGGGCAGAGGAGTGTCAGTGATTTGCAGCACAACCTCAGGAATCATGAGCTCAGGTTCTGCAGGCTGAGGAATTTCTGGTTCCTCCTCTTGTGCAACTTGAGGATCAGCAGCAACAGGTTCTTCAGCACTAGCGGCTGGAATTTCTTCATGAACAGAAGGAGTGGGATGAGTTTCTTCAGAGCCCATCTGAACTATGGTTGCCGGGGACTGAGGAATTTGTTGGATCGGTGTAAATGGAGGAGTATTGGGATGCTGACTTTCCCAAAAGTCATCATTCATCACTGGTGTAGTGCATCCAATATCCACATCTTCATCTTCATTTTCAATTTCCTCAACACCCGCCTCTTCAGCTATGAACTGAGGCATAGGTGAGGAAATGAGTGGCGTTGAAGGGATTGCTTCCACTTCAATTTCTTCATCAAACTGCTCTAAAGTAGCAGCAGAATGATTTTATTCATCAGATCCGCTTGGGATCTTGTAGTCTTCTCCATAAGGAACAATTTCCTTTGATGACATGGAGGAAATCGGAACGGCATCAATAGGATTTTCAAGAGAGCTGGTCATTGGCTTCATTTTCTTCGCAGCCGAAGAATTTGACGCAGCTGATGCCTTCCTTTTCTTCACTACAGCTTGCTCTGCAGCCTTGCTCTTCTTCACTTCATATGCAGAAGGAAGAATTGGAGTTGGTGTTGGCGCGGGAGGAGCTGAGGACTGTGGTTGATTTTCTTCAGGCGCAACTGGTGCAGTTGCCCTGATTTCTTCAGTTTCTTCAGGCGCACCACTAGTGGATGCCCTGGCAATTTCTTCAGCGGCTGGGATGGAGTCATCATCCCTGGAACTTGCATTTTCATCAGCATGGTGAAAGTCATCAGCGGTGCTGGCATGTTCTTCAACAGGCTGAGCAGAATCTGCAGCCTGAGGATTTTCTTGTTGCGATGGGGCTGCAACAGTTGTCATTTTCTTCGTCAGGTTGACGAATCTCACTTTGGTTCCTTGCCAATCAGCATTGTATGCATCAAAGTCCTTGCCGAGTGCTTGGATTTCAGATTGAGCCTTGAGAAGTTCCTCAGGAGTCAGTCTTACAACATTCTTCTTCAGGAGCTTCTCCTTTCTAGATTGAGTCTTTTTGATTTCATGAGCCTTTTCAAACTTCCATTTCTCTTGAGAGATGAAATGGGTCAGCATGTGACTTTGACCGGGAGTCAGAGGCAGATCAAGCATTGGAGTGTTCGGATCCTTGTGCCAGAGATCGATGTAGTTGAGGATCTTCTTCGGATCCAAAAGCAGTGGCACAAACGTCCCTTTGGCTCTAGCGGCCTTCACTTGTCTATCTCTGATGATTTCTGCAAGTTCTTCATCAGAAGCTTCATCATCAGATGGCACTTGGAATGCAACCTGTTTCTTCCTTGGACTTGGCCGAGGATCGCGTCCAGCTGTTGCTTTAGTCTTCAACAGAGTGGGGGCTGATGAGGACATTGGTGCAGCTGAGGAACTTGCTGAGACACCAGAAGCAATTGAGAAACCCTGAGTCCTTTGACATGTAGCCAGATGCACAGGAGTTGAGGACTTTGAGGGAGCTGCTGAGGACTTTGGTGGAGCAGTGGCAGTCTGAGGAATTTGCCGTGAGGGTGTAGCTAAGGAACTTGGCCGTGAGGGCGTTGTTGGTGAAGCACTTGGCTTGCGTGCAGGCTTCTTCGGCATTGATTTCCTCAGTTTGACGGAGGTCTCAGCGGCAGCAGCAGCGGCAGAATCCTCATTGAATTTCCTCACTGCCTCCTTGGCTTGCCTTGCTAATTTTGCTTGGCGCTTAGCCCATTCTTCAGGAAAGTCTTCACCACTTTTGATGCTAGTGGGATCAACAACTTGGCCAGGTGCCAGTGGAGCTCTAGGGCACGGAGGATTGAGGGCGAATTTCTTCATGTACTTTGGAGTAACATATCGATATTCTCTCCACTCCCTTGCCCATCTCCGTTCAATTCTCTGAATGCGCACCTTGCGCTGATTCTTGTTTTCTTTGCCAAACTTGGCTTCATCAGGTGTGCAATAATCCTTATAGAGTTCATCAGGGATTTCGAAAGCAGTCATGACCTCAGGCCTCTTTCCTCCTTTCTGCGGTCTCTTTCCTTCAGCCATATTCTTTAGATGAGGAATTTGAACAACTGAGCACTCTGAAGAAGTATGCAGTTTTTCTTCGAGGAACGCTGCAAATGAGTTAAGTTGATGAGAACCTAGTGATTCAGCAGCGGTCATGAGTACCTGTGAACAGAGTGTAGGTGCGAGAAATTTGAAGAGGTCATATGCGTTCTCGGAAGGATTTTTTGAAAAGACAAGTTTTGAGGAATTTGACCCGTTGAGCCTTGAGGAATTTCACTAAGTGCTCTTTGTCTTAGGTTCCAGAGTTGTACAGATCGAAAATCCACACAATTGAGGAATCTTGAAGAAAATGAGTGCTTCGAGAAATGGATCAAGAGCATACAGTGTGCGAGGTGTTCATATGTGTGAAGATTTGAAGAATAAAACACCTTTGAAGATTTTCAGGAAAGTTTGAGAATCAAAGTGAGTAATAAAAGTAACTTTTAATTACCCGAACCGAAGAACACGACGAACTGAGATGAACAGATGTGAAGTTCGTCCGGTTCGATCTCCCACGCCCTAACTTGGCAGAGGGAAATAGCTACGGCGGCGGCGGAGTGAAGATTTCCGCAGCCGGCGCGAGTACGACGGCGACGAGGTCGAGGCAGTGAAGCTCTTCCTCAGCGGCGACGATGGAGTAGCGGCGGCGCTAGGGTTTGGGAAGCTCGAGCGAGAGACAGCGACCGAGCGGAGTAAATGAAGTGAGGAAGGGGAGAGGGGTATTTATAGCCACGGTAAAAACTGTTCGCCCGAAGATTTTGGGACGAACATGCCCCTGCCCTTTCTCCTTCACGCGACATGTGTCACCCACGTATTGTGCAGATGAGATCGTGTAAGATCGTGGGTGAATAAACTAATGCATCGTGGGATGCAGAACGGTTTGAGCGGTAAAACCAAAAATCTGGATAAGATTTGTTTTAAAGTTTCGTTCGCAATTTCTTCAGCTGTCAAGGACACAGTGAAGACTTTGAACGAGTTTCAAATAGAATGCACATGAAGAATTTGTGAATAGATTGGGTTGAGTATAGCATAGAGGGGGAAGGGTCCGATCACATTCACTTAGCAGAAATCACAACTTGAAGAAATAGCAATAAGTGAATGCTGTAGAGGACATAAGCTCACATATATATATATGGCCAATGAAGAAAAACGACGGAAACAGTGAAGATTTTGCAAAGTTGAAGAGTTTGAAAAACTGAAGAATTTCAAAACTGAGGGAAAACTCAAATTGAAGATTTTCAACTTTTTGTGGTGGCGTGACCCACCGTATAAGAATGATGATTTCAGACACCACGTACAATTGTCGTAGAATTCTGAGAATCAAATTCTTCATTAATTTTTTCACACTTAGAGTGTTATTCTTCATTGATTGAAGAAAAACGTTTCTTTATGTGTTGCACATCTAAGTCATCAATTCTGCATAAGGGTTAGGATGTGTGTCCTTTTCAAAGAACATTCGAAGATTCTAAGATATTTAGCTCACACCGCAACTTGCTAAATCTCTTCTCATCCAAGGGCTTAGTGAAGATATCTGCTAACTGTTCTTCAGTCTTCACGTGCTCGATGGAGATATCACCCTTCAACACATGATCACGAAGGAAATGATGACGAATTTGGATGTGCTTTGTCTTCGAGTGCTGAACTGGGTTGTGAGCAATCTTGATGGCACTCTCATTGTCGCAGAGGAGAGGCACATTCTTCACGTTGACGCCATAGTCCTTGAGGGTTTGCTTCATCCAAAGCAGTTGAGCACAGCAAGAGCCAACAGCAATGTATTCAGCT
This sequence comes from Triticum dicoccoides, assembly GCF_002162155.2. Classification (NCBI taxonomy): domain Eukaryota; kingdom Viridiplantae; phylum Streptophyta; class Magnoliopsida; order Poales; family Poaceae; genus Triticum; species Triticum dicoccoides. The sequence goes on from NC_041381.1 coordinate 93,406,226, forward strand.
TCAGCAGTAGACAGTGATACACAGTTCTATTTCTTCGAGGACCAATAGACCAAAGATCGTCCGAGGAAATGACAAGTGCCAGATGTTGACTTGCGGTCCACACGATCACCAGCATAGTCAGAGTCAGAATATCCAATGAGATCAAAAGCAGAGCCCTTGGGGTACCATAATCCTAGTGTTGGTGTGTGAGCTAGATATCGAAGAATATGCTTCACAGCCTTATGGTGTGATTCCTTCGGTGCAGCTTGAAATCGGGCACACATGCAAACACTAAGCATTATATCTGGCCTAGATGAACATAAGTACAATAAAGAACCAATCATGGAGCGGTATACCTTGTGATCGAAGTCAATACCATTTTCATCAGTGCACAGATGGCCATTTGTGGGCATAGGAATTTTGACGCCTTTGCAATCTTGCATGCCGAATTTCCTCAGTACATCTTTGAGGTATTTCTCCTGAGATATGAATATGCCATTGCGCTGCTGACGAATTTGAAGACCTAAGAAGAATTTCAACTCTCCCATCATAGACATTTGATATTCTTCACTCATCATATAGGCAAATTCATCACTATAACGTTGGTCAGTACAGCCAAAGATAATATCATCAACATATATTTGGCACACAAACAGTTCACCATCATATGACTTAGTAAAAAGAGTAGGGTCGAGTGAACCGGGTGTGAAGCCATTCTTCACAAAGAATTCCTTCAGTGTATCATACCACGCCCGAGGGGCTTGCTTGAGGCCATACAGGGCCTTATTGAGTCTGAAGACTTTGTCAGGATTCTTTGGATCTTCAAAACCTGGGGGTTGAGCAACATATACTTCTTCCTCAAGCTTACCATTGAGGAATGCACTTTTCACATCCATTTGATATAAGATGATATCATGATGGTTAGCATAGGCAAGTAATATGCGAATAGCCTCAAGTCTAGCAACAGGTGCAAAAGTTTCATCGAAATCAATTCCTTCAACCTGTGTGTAGCCTTGAGCTACTAGTCGTGCCTTATTCCTCACCACAAGGCCATTTTCATCTTGCTTGTTGCGGTAGATCCACTTTGTGCCAATGATATTATGCTTGCGAGGATCTGGCGATTGACCAATTCCCAGACATTGTTAAGCTCGAACTGATGTAATTCTTCTTGCATAGCCTGAATCCACTCCGGCTCCAGAAATGCTTCATCTACCTTAGTGGGCTCTGTGATAGAGACAAAAGCATAGTGCCCACAAAAGTTAGATAAATGTGAAGCTTTTGAGCGTGTGAGAGGACCTGGTGCGCTAATGTCATCGATGATCTTCTCCACTTGCACTTCTTTTGCAACCCGAGGGTGAGCTGGTTGTCGCTGAGGATTTTGATCAACATTTTCTTCAGCACCATTTTCCTCATCATGTTCTTCAGGTGCATCAGCTCGACGTTCTTCATGGACAGGAATGAATTCTTCAGCAGATTCTTCAGTAGGAATGACATCCTCAGTTGCCTTGAGCTTGATAGCATCCTCAGGTGCTGGTTCATCTATCACAGAAGGCAGGTGCTCTCTTTGCGAGCCATTAGTTTCATCGAACCGCACATCTACAGTGTCAACAATCTTGTGAAGAACAATGTTGAAGACTCTGTAGGTGTGCGAGTCCTTTCTGTAACCAAGCATAAAATCTTCATGTGCTTTCGGTGCAAATTTAGAGTTGTGGTGAGGATCTCTAATCCAGCATTTAGCACCGAAGACTTTGAAATAACTCACATTGGGTTTCTTGTCAGTGAGGAGTTCATAGGCCGTCTTCTTGAAGAATTTGTGAAGATATACTCTGTTGATGATGTGGCACGCAGTATCAATAGCATCAATCCAAAAATGCTGAGGCGTTTTGTATTCATCAAGCATAGTGCGAGCCATCTCAACAAGAGTTCTGTTCTTGCGCTCCACGACGCCATTCTGCTGAGGAGTATAGGGAGAAGATAACTCATGAGTAATACCAAGTTCATCAAGATAGGCATCAAGACCAGAATTCTTGAACTCAGTTCCATTGTCACTTCTGATATGCTTGATCTTCACACCAAAGTTGGTTGAAGCCCTCGAGGAAAATCGTTTGAAGACTTCCTGCACTTCATGTTTGTAAGTAACAATGTGTACCCATGTATATCGAGAATAATCATCAACAATGACAAAACCATATAGAGATGCATCATTAGTGACTGCTGAGTAATGGTTAGGTCCGAAGAGGTCCATGTGAAGCAATTCGAATGGACGTGTAGTGGTCATGATAGTCTTTGCTGGATGCTTGGCCTTGGTCATTTTTCCAGCTTCACAGGCTCCGCATAAGTGATCCTTGAGGAATTTGACATTCTCAATGCCAATGACATGCTTCTTCTTCGCAAGCGTGTTCAAATTCCTCATGCCTGCGTGACCAAGTCGTCGATGCCATAGCCAGCCTTCTAAAGCTTTTGCAAGTAGACACACGGCTGGTTGTGGTCCTGTAGAGAAATCAACAATATACAAATCTCCTCTCCTAAAGCCTTCGAAGACTTTGGAATTGTCAGCTTCCATAATCACAACATAGCGATACTTGCCAAAGACAACAACCATATCAAGATCACAAAGCATTGAGACTGACATTAGATTGTATCCTAAGGACTCAACAAGCATGACTTTGTCCATGTGTTTATCCTTAGAGATTGCAACCTTACCAAGACCCAATACCTGACTTTTGCCTTTGTTAGCAAAGATGATATGCTTCAGAGGTGACGGTGATAAGGGAGCATCCATCAATAGATTCTTGTCACCAGTCATGTGATTTGTACATCCACTATCGAGGACCCATTCAGTGGTTTTGGGTTGATCATCCTGCAGATGAATTAGTGTAGCTTACAATCTCATATGCTTCGTCAGTGAAGAATATGATATCAAGTTCATCAGATGAATTTCATCAAGCAGTAAACTGATATAGCAGTATGAGGACGTGTGAAATGAAAGTTCATTTCATCGTGATTCGCCTGCGTCCTTTCAGGCATTTCGTCAGGTCCCCAGCAAATTCTTCAGACATTAGAGCACGTCTGGAGACCTGACCCTGCAGAAGAGATTAGTTCTTTTTCTTCACCACCCACATCTGAAGGGGTGGCAAAGAGTTCATCATTCTGCGAGCACCATGTGAGAATGGGGGCAAAGATGCCAAACCGTTTTGTTTCACATAAGATGGGTTAGGGTAAGCATATGAATAAGCAGAGTAATTCTTCGAGGACTTATGAACATAATGGTTGGAGGAATAATGCACATATTCATAGCCCTTAGCTCTACCCTGCGAGACAAAGTTGTTAGCACGATGATAATCATACAAGGACTTCGATCCTGTTGAGGAATTTGATCCACGTGAGGAATTTGGTCCGTATGAGGACTTGGATCCATATGAAGAATTTGGTCCATATGAAGAATTTGATCTGAGGTTCCTGTTCTTCACAGGTGGTGTCATGAGGACATTCACCTGAAGACTTTCAACATAACTTTTGGGAACCTAGATTTTCTTCATAGGGGAACCGTTCCTGCAGTTAGTGCCAACATATCTAGCAAATACTTCACCATTCTGATTTTTGAACATTTTATAGTTGGAGTCAAATGACTCATCAGAAGAATGAGGAGATTCACATGTAAAGCCAGATAAGTTAGATGGATCAACTGGAGGTCCCTTTGCAGCAACCCATGAGGTTTTGGGGTACTGCTCAGGTTTCCAATATGTTCCATCAGCATTGAGTTTCCTCTCAAATGCAATACCCTCTTTCCTAGGGTTTCTGTTGAGGATCTGCTTTTTAAGCACATCACATAGAGTCTGATGCCCTTTGAGGCTTTTGTACATGCTTGTCATGTACAATTCCTTCAGCCCTGCATTGTCAGTGATACTAGCAATGTCCTCAGGTGAGGAATTAGTGATAGCAGAGGCAGATGAAGAATTTATAACAGTTGAAGCATTTGAACATTCAGGTGAAGAATTAGCAGATTCACGTTCAATGCACTTTAAGCATGGAGGAACAAATTCTTCTTGAGAAGCGCTGATCTGTTGAGCTAGTAATGAATCGCGCTCCTTCTGAAGATCTTCATAACACACTCTTAGCTTTTCAAGATCTTCCTTTCTTTGAAGAAATTCAAGAGAAAGCTTCTCGTGATCTGTCAAGAGGGTATTATGTTGATCTTGAAGGGCGTCAAACTTGGAGTGAATTCTCTGAAGACATTCACCCAATGCTTTTGACTGATCCATTTCTTTACGCAACATATCATCACTTTTGGCTAACATGTCTTGAGTTTGTTCCAAAGCTGTTTGTTGTTTAGTGGCAATGCAAATGAGTTTGGAATAACAAGATTCAATGTCATCATCAGATTCATCATTATCAGATTCATCATTATCAGATTCAACATTATCAGATTCATCATTATCAGATTCATCGTCACAGAACTCGGATGAGGAGCATTTGGTTACCTCAGCACCGTCTGCCATGAGACACGATGCAGAAGATGATGATTCTTGCTCGAAAGTCATCGTTTTGAGAGATATCCTTGAAGTCCTCAAACCAGGGATCATGACGAGTTCGATGATCTTCATAGACATCAAAGATTCGGTCCCAGATAAGCTTCGAATTGCCAAGATGCATAATGCGCCCAAATTGATCTCTGGATAGGCAGGAACAGATGATATCCTTCGCTATGATGTCAAGTCGAGTGTACTTGCGAATGTCATCTGCGTTCGCCATCTTGCATAGATCAGTAAGACCAATTTCAGTGACTGTCCACAGCTCGCTGTTCCTAGCCATGAGGCGCTTCCTCATCATGGCCTTCCACTTGGGATAATCATGACCGTCAAAGATAGGGCATGTGACTTTCTTCATACCTGCGGTCGACATAACTAAAACTCCAGGCGGTTAAACCAAAATCACACAGAACAAGGGAGTACCTCGCTCTGATACCAATTGAAAGTGCGTTATATCGACTAGAGGGGGGGGTGAATAGGCGATTTTTATGAATTCTTCACTGAGGAATTTGCCGGTGAGGAAATTCCTTAGCGAAGAACTACTTGCAGCGGAATAAGTACTCAGAAGTAAACATAACATGATACAAGCATAGTCATCATGATGAAATGAAGACTATCATAGAGTACAAAAAGCGTAAACATAGGATAACAAGATGAAGACAAACAGACTGAAGAAATTGAACTGAGGAAATTGAGAAAGTCTTCAGTCAAAGTCTTCAAGCACAGATATGAACAACATTCAACACAGTAATGAGGAAATGAAAGGGTTGAGGAAATAGAACCAGTTAGTTGGTGAAGACAATGATTTGGTAAACCAGTTCCAACTGCTGTCTCAGTTGTACGTCTGGTTGGAGCGGCTGAGTATTTAAACTCGAGGACACGCAGTCCCGGACACCCAGTCTCTGAGCCGCAACTCAGGACACCCAGTCCTCACCGTATTCTCCTTGAACTAAGACCACGCAGGTCTCGTCCAATCACTCGTGGTAAGTCTTCAGGTGACTTCCAAACCTTCACAGACTTGGTCACTCGGCGATCCACAATTCCTCTTGATGCTCTAGACCTTGACGCCTAACCGTCTGGAAGAAGCACAGTCTTCAAAGGTAACAAGCGTCGGATCCACGCAGGATCAATTTCTTCAGTGATGCTCAATCACTTTGGGTTTGTGGGGGTTTGGTTTTGGATTTTCCTCACTTGATGATTTTCGCTCAAAGTCCTCGGAGGATGGGTTGCTCTCAGATGACAAGTGTCAAGTTCTCTCGGAGCAGCCAACCAACTAGTGGTTGTAGGGGGCGGCTATTTATAGCCTAGGGAGCAGCCCGACATGATAAGACATAAATGCCCTTCAATGATATGACCGTTAGGTGGATAAGATATTTTGGACAGCCGGCGTGCAGCACAACAACGGTCGGAAATTTGACTCTCAAATTCCTCAGGGCTATCATGTTCCTCACTGTGTAGGCATTTCGCACTGGCGAATTCCTAACTCCACAGTCAGAGCAAAGTCCTCAGTGACCAAAAGAACTGCGTCTCTGTCACTGAAGAAAATGACTGGACTGTATGAGATTTCCAATGGCTTCACTCGAAGGGATTGGTAGGTGTAGGATTTTGAGTTGATCATCACATGGAAATTTTTCCTTAGTATTTCCTCGACCCCCTTTAACAGTACGGTGTTTCCTATGACTCAAGAAAGAGAAAATGAAACTACGAAAACAAAAGTCTTCACACTTCATGTTCCTCAAATGAATACCAAGTCTTCAAGGTCACACCAATTTCTTCACTTTCAAAGTCTTCAGAATATCAAAGTCTTCAGTCGAAGAACTTCATTTTTAGGGGTCGACTTTCTCTGTAAATATCAAACTCCTCATAGACTTATAGACCTGTGTACACTCACAAACGCATCAGTCCCTTAACCTATAAGTCTTCAATACACCAAAATCACTAAGGGGCACTAGATGCACTTACATGCCGGAGGAGGGATCAACCACGGAGGGCCTCTACATCAACATCCTTGCCCCTCCGATGAGTTGTGAGTAGTTTACCACAGACCTACGGGTCCATAGTTATTAGCTAGATGGCTTCTTCTCTCTTTTTGGATCTCAATACAATGTTCTCCCCCTCTCTTGTGGAGATCTATTCGATGTAAACTCTTTTTGCGGTGTGTTTGTCGAGATCCGATGAATTGTGGGTTTATGATCAAGTTTATCTATGAATAATATTTGAATCTTCTCTGAATTCTTTTATGTATGATTGAGTTATCTTTGCAAGTCTCTTTGAATTATCAGTTTGGTTTTGCCTACTAGATTGGTCTTTCTTGCCATGGGAGAAGTGCTTAGCTTTGTGTTCAATCTTGCGGTGTTCTTACCCAGTGACAGAAAGGGTTGCAAGACACATATTGTATTGTTGCCATCGAGGATAACAAGATGGGGTTTATATCATATTGCATGTGTTTATCCCTCTACATCATGTCATCTTGCTTAATGCATTACTCTGTTCTTATGAACTTAATACTCTAGATGCAGGCAGGAGTCGGTCGATGTGTGGAGTAATAGTAGTAGATGCAGACAGGAGTCGGTCTACTTGTTATGGACGTGATGCCTATACACATGATCATGCCTAGATAATCTCATAACTATGCGCTTTTCTATCAATTGCTCGATAGTAATTTGTTCACCCACCGTAATACTTATGCTATCTTGAGAGAAGCCTCTAGTGAAACCTATGGCCCCCGGGTCTATCTCTTATCATATTTGCTTTCAATCTATCTTTATTTTCATCTTTACTTTTTGCATCTATCTTATAAAATACCAAAAATATATTTATCTTATCTTACTATCTTTATTAGATCTCACTTTCGCAAGTGGCCGTGAAGGGATTGACAACCCCTTTATTGCGTTGGTTGCGAGTTCTCAGTTTGTTTGTGTAGGTGCGTGGGACTTTTGAGGAGCATCCTACTGGATTGATACCTTGGTTCTCAAAACTGAGGGAAATACTTACGCTACACTTTGCTGCATCGCCCTCTCCTCTTCGAGGAAAACCAACGCAAGCTCAAGACGTAGCACAGAGCCTTTAGGCAAGTCCACATACTCAACCATCATATAGTCTTCTATGATTGCTAACACTGACCACGTACACATGAGCAAAACGCTTCAACCGGACACACAGAAAGATAGGGGCTTATATTTTCGCCTCCCAACATACTCACCTCAAGGGTGATGTCAACAATAATAACTCATGCTATCTGTATTCAACTGGACATATGTGCCTAGATCTTTCCTCGCCACATGATGCTTGCCAAAGGAGAAAAAAAAGGAATAGAAGGAAAAATTGACTCTTTGCATAAAAGTAAATACATAAAAGTAAAGGATAGGCCCTTCACAGAGGGAAGCAGAGGTTGCCATGCGCTTATTTGTTTGTATGCTCAATCCCTTAGTGCAAGAGAAGGTCGCATTACATTGCCCCTTAAGATGACAACCTTTATTATGCAGTCTGTCACTTTTATTCTTTGTCATCCAAGTTTGTGCAACGCTCAATTTTCTCTTACACTAAACAATCTCACACATTTAGAAGCAATTTTTATTGCCTTTTTGCACCAATGAAAACTTACTTGAGGGATCTTGCTCAATCCCTAGGTAGGTATAGTGGACACTTCAAAAAGATTTGGGTTTAAGTGTTTTGGATGCACAAGTAGTATCTCTACTTAGTGCGGAATTTTTTTCTAGCAAAGATAGGGGGTAAACACCACATGTTGAAGGATCTATGACAATATGACTTCTATGTGAATATAAACAAACATAAACCATTATGTTGTCTCCCTTGTCCAACGTCAACATTTTTGGCATATAATATTTTGATGAGGGCTCACAATCACAAAAGATTTCTAGGATAGTATATTTATATGTGAATCTTCCCTTCCCTTATTAATTCTTGCATGAGTTGCATCATTGACTAATGCTATGTTTGTCAATCTCTAATAAAATTTTATACCTATACGTTTCCTTATGTGGTGCTATCACCTACCATAGGATTAGTATATGATCTTGTTGATTTATTTCCTTTCTTTTATTTGCTTTCTTTCTCTTTTTCTTTTATTTTTTATTTTTTATTTGCAACATGAAATTAAAAGAAAGCAAAAACTCAAACTAAACTTTATTATATAACTTGCACACAATTACAATGATAGACCACTAAGCAAACTTTCAAAGAAGAAAGGATCGAACTAAATTTTTATTCATCTAAAGCAAAAGGATCGGACTAAGATAAGTAAAAGCAAAAAGATAGTGGGATGATACGATACCGGGGCACATCCCCCAAGCTTGGCGGAAGCCAAGGGGAGTGCCCATACCCGATACTCAGTTCTCCTTAGGTGATGAAGAAGATGGTGGTGGTGAAGAAAAGGAGATATTTTCCTCGGACTTCCATGGCAGCGGTCCACCATCATAAGAGGAGGAGTGAGTCTCACGGGTCCTGCAACTAGCAGCCAAACTCATACCTTTAAACCTCGCCTCATATTCAAAGACTTGGTTTTGAAGATCATAGATCTGGCTTTGGAGGAAGTTGATTTGCTCGTTGAGGGTGAAGATGATGTCCTTCATGGGCTTGCCATCTACCTTGGGATCACGGGAAAGCTCCGTGATCATGAGGTGATTGGCATTGATACCACGCTCCACCATCCCCTTGCACTGGAAGACTTCTTGCTCCATAGCTTCAAGCCTGGCCTCCACGGTTCCCGTGCCCTTCGGACCTTGCTCATCGCGTATGTACATCACCCCTCATGCATCTGGATGGTTTGAGGGTGCTGCACCACCTCCCGTAGATATGGGTTGATGACATTCTTTAAGAACTTGTCCTTGGAGGAACTTGAAGAGGCCATGGTAGATGGGATCTGATAGAAAACAGCTAGAAAGAAAACAGAGGATTTCTCCGTGATACGGTGGTTAACAGGTTCGGGAAGTATATATAGATTTTTTTATCTTGGAGGACAAGTTATACGGAAGAAAAACGGAGTACGGGAGGTATCCCGGGTGGGCACAACCCACCTGGGCGCGCCAGGCATGCCTGTGGCACCCTGGTGTCTTGTGCCCACCAGGGGATGCTTCCTGGAAGTTTCTTTATTTCCAAAATTCTAAAATATTCCAAAACTGACAAAAAATATTTTTGCGGATTTTTTGGAGTCTGTTTACTTACCGTATCACGTACCTCCTTATTTTGACGATTCTGGAGTGTTCCAGAAGGACTCTTTTACGTGCTCTTCCGGTGTCAAGGTTTGGATAATATTGCTTTCAACATTAATAAGCGTACCTGAGATATAATGCTTTATTCGTTGCCCATTGACAACCTTCGGGTTAGTACCTTTGGAATTATTTATTTTGATGGCTCCAGACCGGTAAACCTCCTCGATGACATATGGGCCTTCCCATTTCGAGAGGAGCTTTCCTGCAAAGAATCTGAAACAAGAGTTGTCCAAAAGAACATATTCTCCGACTTTAAACTCACGCTTTTGAATTCTTTTGTCATGCTTAACCTTTTGTTTGAATAACTTTGCATTTTCATAAGCTTGGGCTCTCCATTCATCTAATGAGCTTATATCAAATAACCTCTTTTCACCAGCAAGTTTGAAATCATAGTTGAGTTCTTTAACTGCCCAATATGCTTTATGTTCTAACTCAAGAGGTAAATGACAAGCTTTTCCATAAACCATTTTATAAGGAGACATACCCATAGGATTTTTATAACCTGTTCTACAAGCCCAAAGTGCATCATCTAATTTCTTAGACCAATTCTTCCTGGACCTATTGACAGTCTTTTGCAAAATTAATTTTATTTCTCTATTGCTAAGCTCAACTTGACCACTAGACCAAGGATGATAGGGTGATGCAATTCTATGGTTAACATCATACTTGGCAAGCATTTTACGGAAAGCACCATGAATAAAGTGTGAACCACCATCAATCATTAAATATCTAGGGACTCCAATCCTTGGGAAAATAACTTCCTTAAGCATTTTAATAGAGCTGTTGTGATCAGCACTACTAGTTGGAATAGCTTCTACACATTTAGTAACATAATCAACAACAACCAAAATATGTGTATACCCATTAGAGGAAGGAAAAGGTCCCATGTAATCAAATCCCCAAACATCAAATGGTTCAATAGCAAGTGAATAATTCATAGGCATTTCTTGTCGTTTACCGATATTACCTATTCTTTGGCATTCACCACAAGACGAGACATACTTACGAGCATCCTTGAAGAGAGTAGGCCAATAAAATCCAGATTGCAATACCTTATGAGCAGTTCTATCTCCAGCATGATGCCCTCCACATGGTTTGCAGTGACATTTATGTAGGATTTGTCCCTGTTCATGCTCTGGTACACAACGTCTAATAATACCATCTGCTCCTTCTTTATAAAGATGTGGGTTATCCCAAAAGTAATGTCTTAAATCATAGAAGAATTTTTTCTTTTGTTGGTATGTAAAGCTAGGTGGCAAATATTTAGCAACAATGTAATTAGCATAGTCAGCATACAAAGGAGTACTATTAGCAACATTTATTGCAGCTAACAGCTGATCAGGAAAACTATCATCAATAGGTAGCGAGTCATCAAGCACATTTTCAAGCCTAGACAAGTTATCAGCTACGGGGTTCTCAGCTCCTTTTCTATCAATGATATGTAAATCAAATTCTTGTAACAAGAGGACCCAACGAATAAGTCTAGATTTAGCATCTTTCTTTTCCATAAGATATTTAATAGCAACATGGTCTATGTGAATAGTTACTTTGGAATCAACAATATAAGGTCTAAACTTATCACAAGCAAAAACCACTGCTAAGAATTCTTTTTCAGTAGTAGCATAATTTCTTTGAGCACTGTCTAGAGTTTTACTAGCCTAATGAATAACATTCAATTTCTTATCAACTCTTTGTCCTAGAACAACACCAACAACATAATCACTAGCATCACACATAATCTCAAAAGGCAAGTTCCAATCAGGTGGTTGAACAATAGGTGCGAAGATTAAGGCTTTATTTAGTGTTTCAAAGGCTTCTAAACAGTCATCATCAAAAACAAAAGGAATATCCTTTTGCAAAAGATTAGTGAGAGGCCTAGAAATTTTATAGAAGTCCTTGATAAATCTCCTATAGAAACCAGCATGACCTAAGAAACTACATATACCTTTTATGTACTTAGGACATGGCATTTTCTCAATTGCATCAACCTTAGCTTGGTCCACTTCGATACCTCTTTCAGAAATTTTATGACCTAAGACAATGCCTTCATTAACCATAACGTGGCACTTCTCCCAATTCAAGACAAGATATGTTTGTTCACATCTCTGCAGAACTCGATCAAGATTGCTTAAACAATCATCAAAAGACTTCCCATAAACAGAAAAGTCATCCATGAAAACCTCAACAATCTTGTCACAAAAGTCAAAGAATATATCAGTCATACATCTTTGAAAGGTAGCAGGTGCATTACATAAACCAAAAGGCATACGTCTATAAGCATAGGTTCCAAAAGGACAAGTAAAAGTGGTCTTTTCTTGATCAGGTAGAGAAACAGGTATTTGTGAGAAGCCAGAATATCCATCAAGGAAGCAAAATTGTGTATGCTTAGATAATATTTCAAGCATTTGATCAATAAAAGGCAAAGTGTAATGATCTTTTCTAGTTGCTTTATTTAATTTTCTAAAATCAATTACCATTCTATAGCCTGTAACAATTCTTTGTGGGATAAGCTCATTCTTATCATTAGGAACAATAGTTATACATCCTTTCTTAGGGACACAATGAACAGGACTTACCCATCTACTATCAGCTATATGATAGATTATACCTGCTTCCAGAAGTTTTAATATTTCCGTTCTTACCACCTCTTTCATCTTCGGATTTAACCGACGTTGTTGATCAACAACGTGTTTAGCATCAGGTTCCATATTAATTTTGTGCTGACATAAAGTGGGACTAATGCCCTTTAAATCATCAAGAGTATATCCAACAGCAGCTTGGTGCTTCCTTAGAACTTTCAATAATCTTTCTTCTTCATGTTCTGAAAGGTTAGCACTGATAATAACAGGATATATTTTCTTTTCATCAAGATAAGCATATTTCAAAGTGTCTTGCAATTGTTTTAATTCAAACACAGGATCACCTTTAGGTGGAGGAGGACCTCCTAGAGTTTCAATAGGCAAATTGTGTTTAAGTAGAGGACGTTGTTCAAAGAAAATCTTATCTATTTCATTTCTTTCATGCATATGTAAGTCATTTTCATGGTCTAGCAAATATTGTTCTAAAGGATCAGTAGGTGGCACAGCAATAGAAGCAAGACCAATTAATTCATCTCTACTAGGCAATTCTTTTTCATGATGATTTCTACTAAACTTGGAAAAATTAAACTCATGAGACTCATCACCAAAACTAACACCGATAGTTTGTTTCTTGCAATCTATCTTAGCATTAACTGAGTTCAGTAAAGGACTACCAAAGATAATGGGACAGAAGTCATCTTGTGGGGAACCAAGAACAAGAAAATCAGTAGGGTATTTAATTTTCCCACACAAGACTTCAACATCTCTAACAATCCCAAAAGGTGATATGGAGTCTCTATTAGCAAGTTTAATAGTAACATCTATGTCTTCTATCTCTATAGGTGCTATGTCTTTCTTAATTTCTTGATATAAAGTGTAAGTAATAGCACTTACACTAGCACCCATGTCACATAAACCATGATAACAGTGATCTCCTATTTTAACTGAAATGACAGGCATGCCAACAACTGGTCTATGTTTATCCCTTTTATCGGGTTTAGCAATTCTAGCAGCTTCTGCACAGAAGTAGATAACATGCCCATCTATATCTTCTGAAGGAAATATGCCCTAGAGGTGATAATAAAGTTATTATTTATTTCCTTATATCATGATAAATGTTTATTATTCATGCTAGAATTGTATTAACTAGAAACATGATACATGTGTGAATACATAGACAAACATATTGTCACTAGTATGCCTCTACTAGACTAGCTCATTAATCAAAGATGGTTATGTTTCCTAACCATAGACATGAGTTGTGATTTGATTAACGGGATCACATCATTAGTAGAATGATGTGATTAACATGACCCATTCCGTTAGCTTAGCACTTGATCGTTTAGTATGTTGCCATTGCTTTCTTCATGACTTATACATGTTCCTACAACTATGAGATTATGCAACTCCTGTTTACTGGAGGAACACTTTGTGTGCTACCAAACGTCACAACGTAACTGGGTGATTATAAAGGAGCTCTACAGGTGTCTCCAAAGGTACATGTTGAGTTGGCGTATTTCAAGATTAGGTTTTGTCACTCCGATTGTCGGAGAGGTATCTCTGGGCCCTCTCGGTAATGCACATCACTATAAGCCTTGCAAGCAATGTAACTAATGAGTTAGTTACGGAATGATGCATTACATAACGAGTAAAGAGACTTGCCGGTAACGAGATTGAACTAGGTATTGAGATACCGACGATCGAATCTCGGGCAAGTAACATACCGATGACAAAGGGAACAACGTATGTTGTTATGCGGTTTGACCGATAAAGATCTTCGTAGAATATGTAGGAACCAATATGAGAATCTAGGTTCCGCTATTAGTTATTGACCGGAAACAGTTCTAGGTCATGTCTACATAGTTCTCGAACCCGTAGGGTCCGCACGCTTAAGGTTTCGATGACAGTTATATTATGAGTTTATGAGTTTTGATGTACCGAAGTTTGTTCGGAGTCCCGGATGAGATTACGGACATGACAAGGAGTCTCGAAATGGTCAAGACATGAAGATTGATATATTGGAAGCCTATATTTGGATATCGGAAGTGTTCCGGGTGAAATCGGGATTTTACCGGAGTACCGGGAGGTTACCGGAACCCCCCGGGGGCTTAATGGGCCTACATGGGCCCTAGTGGAGAGGAGGAGAGGAGGCAAGGGCTGGGCCGCGCGCCCCTCCCCCTAGTCCTGAATAGGACAAGGAGAGGGGGTGGCGCCCCCCCTTTCCTTCCTCTATCCCTCCTCCTTCCCCCCTTCTCCTATTCCAACTAGGAAAGAAGGGAGTCCTACTCCCGGTGGGAGTAGGACTCCCCTTGGCGCGCCCCTCCTTGGCCGGCCTCCCCCTCCCCCTTGGCTCCTTTATATACGGGGCAGGGGGCACCTCTAGATACAACAATTGATCTCTTGATCTCTTAGCTGTGTGCGGTCCCCCCCTCCACGATAGTCCTCCTCGATAATATTGTAGCGGTGCTTAGGCGAAGCCCTGCGACGGTAGAACATCAAGATAATCACCATGCCGTCGTGCTGACGGAACTCTCCCTCTACACTCGGCTGGATCGGAGTTCGAGGGACGTCATCGAGCTGAACGTGTGCTAGAACTCGGAGGTGCCGTAGTTTCGGTGCTTGATCGGTCAGGCCGTGAAGACGTACGACTACATCAACTGCGTTGTTCTAATGCTTCCACTTTCGGTCTACGAGGGTACGTGGACACACTCTCCCCTCTCATTGCTATGCATCACCATGATCTTGCGTGTGTGTAGGATTTTTTTTGAAATTACTACGTTCCCCAACAGTGGCATCCGAGCCAGGTTTTATGCGTAGATGTCATATGCACGAGTAGAACACAAGTGAGTTGTGGGCGGTATAAGTCATATTGCTTACCAGCATGTCATACTTTGGTTTAGCAGTATTGTGAGATGAAGCGGCCTGGACCGACATTACGCGTACGCTTACGCGAGACTGGTTTCACCGTTACGAGCACTTGTTGCTTAAAGGTGACCGGCGGGTGTCTGTCTCTCTCACTTTAGTTGAACCGAGTGTGGCTACGCCCGGTCTTTGCGAAGGTTAAAATAGCACTAACTTGATGAACTATCGTTGTGGTTTTGATGCGTAGGTAAGAACGGTTCTTACTCAGCCCGTAGCAGCCACGTAAAATTTGCAACAACAAAGTAGAGGACGTCTAACTTGTTTTTGCAGGGCATGTTGTGATGTGATATGGTCAAGACGCAATGCTATATTTTATTGTATGAGATGATCATATTTTGTAACTGAGTTATCGACAACTGGCAGGAGCCATATGGTTGTCGCTTTATTGTATGAAATGCAAACGCCCTGTAATTGCTTTACTTTATCACTAAACGGTAGCTATACTCGTATAAGCAATAGATGGCGTAACGACAACGATGCTATGATGGAGATCAAGGTGTCACGCCGGTGACGATGGTGATCACGACGGTGCTTCGGAGATGGAGATCACAAGCACAAGATGATGATGGCCATATCATATCACTTATACTGATTGCATGTGATGTTTATCCTTTATGCATCTTATCTTGCTTTGATTGATGGTAGCATTTTAAGATGATCTCTCACTAAATTATCAAGAAGTGTTCTCCCTGAGTATGCACTGTTGCGAAAGTTCTTCGTGCTGAGACACCACGTGATGATCAGGTGTGATAGGCTCTACATTCAAATACAACGGGTGCAAAACAGTTGCACACGCGGAATACTCAGGTTAAACTTGACGAGCCTAGCATATACAGATATGGCCTCGGAACACGGAGACCGAAAGGTCGAACGTGAACCATATAGTAGATATGATTAACATAGTGATGTTCACCATTGAAACTACTCCATCTCACGTGATGACCGGACATGGTTTAGTTGATTTGGATCACGTGATCACTTAGATGACTAGAGAGATATCTGTCTAAGTGGGAGTTCTTAAGTAATATGATTAATTGAACTTAAATTTATCATGAACTTAGTCCTGGTAGTATCTTGCAAATTATGTTGTAGATCAATAGCTCGCGTTGTTGCTTTCATATGTTTATTTTGATATGTTCCTAGAGAAAAATTGTGAAAGATGTTAGTAGCAATGATGCGGATTGGATCCGTGATCTGAGGATTGTCCTCATTGTTGCACAGAAGAATTATGTCCTTGGTGCACCGCTAGGTGACAGACCTATTGCAGGAGCAGATGCAAACGTTATGAACGTTTGGCTAGCTCAATATGATGGCTACTTGATAGTTTAGTGCACCATGCTTAACGGCTTAAAATCGGGACTTCAAAGACGTTTTGAACGTCATGGGCCATATGAGATGTTCCAGGAGTTGAAGTTAATATTTCAAGAAAATACCCGAGTTGAGAGATATGAAGTCTCCAACAAGTTCTATAGCTAAAAGATGGAGGAGAATCGCTCAACTAGTGAGCATGTGCTCAGATTGTCTGGGTACTACAATCGCTTGAATCAAGTGGGAGTTAATCTTCCAGATAAGATAGTGATTGACAGAGTTCTCTAGTCACCATCACCAAGTTGCTAGAACTTCATGATGAACTATAGGGATGACGAAAACGATTCCCAAGGTCTTCGTGATGTTGAAATCGACGAAGGTAGAATTCAAGAAAGAGCATCAAGTGTTGATGATTGACAAGACCACTAGTTTCAAGAAAAGGGCAAAGGGAAAGAAAGGGAACTTCAAGTAGAATGACAAGCAAGTTGTCACTCCCGCGAATAAGCCCAAAGCTGGACCAAAGCCTGAAACTGAGTGCTTACACTGCAAAGGAAATGGTAAGTGGAAACGGAAATACCCTGAATATTTGGTAGATAAGAAGGATGGCAGAGTGAACAAGGGTATATTTGATATACAGGTTATTGATGTGTACCTTACTAGTGTTTGTAGTAGCCCCTGAGTATTTGGTACTTGTTCGGTTGCTAAAAATTAGTAACTCGAAACAGGAGTTACAGAATAAACAGAGACTAGTTGAGGGTGAAGTGACGATGTGTGTTGGAAGTGGTTCCAAGATTGATATGATCATCATCGCACACTCCCTATACTTTCGAGATTAGTGTTAAACCTAAATAAATGTTATTTGGCGTTTGTGTTGAGCATGAATATGATTTGATCATGTTTATTGCGATACGGTTATTCATTTAAAGTCAGAGAATAATTGTTATTCTATTTACATGAATAAGACCTTCAATGGTCATACACCCAATGAAAATAGTTTGTTGAATCTCGATCATAGTGATACACATATTCATAATATTGATGCCAAAAGATGCAAAGTTAATAATGATAGTGCAACTTATTTGTGGCACTGCCGTTTGGGTCATATAGTAGATATGATCAACATAGTAATGTTCACCATTGAAAACTACTCCATATCACGTGATGATCGGACATGGTTTGATTGATTTGGATCACATGATCATTTAGATGACTAGAGGGATGTTTATATAAATGGGAGTTCTTAAGTAATATGATTAATTGAACTTTAATTTATCATGAACTTAGTACCTGATAGTATTTTGCATATTTATGTTGTAGATCAATAGCTCGCATTGTAGCTCCACTATTTTTATATGTTCCTAGATAAAAATAAGTTGAAAGATGTTAGTAGCAATGATGTGGACTGGGTCCATGATCTGAGGATTATCCTCATTGCTGCATAAAAGAATTCTGTCCTTGATGCACCACTAGGTGACAGATCTATTGCAGGAGCAGATGCAGACTTTATGAATGTTTGACAAAGCTCGGTATGATGACTACTTGATAGTTTAGTGCACCATGCTTTACGGCTTAGAACCGGGACTTCAAAAATGTTTTGAACGCCATGGAGCATATGAGATGTTCCAAGAGATAAAATTGGTATTTCAGTCTCATGCCTGTGTCAAGAGGTATGAGACCTCTGACAAGTACTTTGCCTACAAGATGGAGGAGAATAGCTCGACCAGTGAGGATGTGCTGAGAATGTCTGAGTACTACAATCGTTTGAATCAAATGGGAGTTAATCTTCTAGATAAGATAGTGATTGACAGAGTTCTCTAGTCACTATCACCAAGTTTCTAGAACATCGTGATGAACTACAATATGCAAGGGATGACAACTACGATTCTCGAGCTCTTCGTGATGCTGAAATCAATGAAGGTAGAAATCAAGAAAGAGCATCAAGTGTTGATGGTTGACAAGACCACTAGTTTCAAGTAAAAGGGCAAGGAAAATAAAGGGAACTTCAATAAAGAATGGCAAGCAAGTTGCCACTCCCTTGAAGAAACCCAAAGCTAGACCTAAGCCTGAAACTGAGTGCTTCTACTGCAAAGGGAATGGTCACTGGAAGCGGAACTACCCCAAATACTTATCGGATAAGAAGGATGGCAAAGTGAACAAAGGTATATTTGATATACATGTTATTGACGTGTAGTTTACTAGTGTTCATAGTAACCCCAAGGTATTTGATACCGGTTCAGTTGCTAAGATTAGTAACTCGAAATAGGAATTACAAAATGAACAGAGACCAGTTAAGGGCGAGGTGACGATGTGTGTTGGAAGTGATTCCAAGGTTGATAAGATCACCATAGCACACTCCCTCTACCTTCGAGATTAGTGTTGGACCAAAAATAAATGTTATTTGGTGTTTGCATTGAGCATGAATATGATTGGATCATGTTTATTGCGATACAGTTATTCATTTAAGTTAGAGAATAATTGTTGTTCTATTAACATGAATAAAACCTTCTATGGTCATACACTCAAAATAAATGGTTTATTGAATCACGATCGTGTTGATACACATATTCATAATATTGAAGCCAAAAGATGCAAAGTTAATAATGATAGTGCAACTTATTTGTGGCATTGTCGTTTGGGTCATATCGGTGTAAAGAGCATGAAGAAACTCCATAAAGTTGGATTTTCGGAATCACTTGGTTATGAATCATTTGATGTTTGTGAACCATGCCTTTTGGGCAAGATGACTAAAACTCCGTTCTCCGGAACAATGGAACGAGCTACTGACTTATTGGAAATAATACATACCGATGTATGCGATCCAATGAGTGTTAATGCTCCTAGCAAGTATCGTTATTTTCTGACCTTCACAGATGATTTGAGCAGATATGGGTATATCTACTTAATCAAACACAAGTCTGAAACATTTGAAAAGTTCAAAGAATTTCAGAGTGAAGTGGAAAAATCATCGTAACAAGAAAATAAAGTTTCTATGATCTGATCGTAGAGATGAATATTTGAGCTACTAGTTTGGCCTACATTTTAAACAATGTGGAATAGTTTCACAGCTCACGCCATATGGAACACCACAGCGTAATGGTGTGTCCGAACGTCGTAATCATACTTTACTAGATATGGTGCGATCTATGATGTCTCTTACCGATTGGCCACTATCGTTTTGGGGTTATACATTAGAGACAGCTGCATTCACTTTAAATAGGGCACCATCAAAATCCGTTGAGAAGATGCTTTATGAACTGTGATTTGGCAAGTAAACCTAAGATGTCATTTTTAAAAGTTTGGAGTTACGATGCTTATGTGAAAAAGGTTTCAACCTGATAAGCTCGAACCCAAATCGGAGAAGTGCGTCTTCATAGAATACCCAAAGGAAACTGTTGGGTACACCTTCTATCACAGATTCGAAGGCAAAACATTCGTTGCTAAGAATGGATCCTTTCTAGAGAAGGAGTTTCTCTCGAAAGAAGTGAGTGGGAGGAAAGTAGAGCTTGATAAGGTAATTTGTACCTTCTCCCGAATTGGAAAGTAGTTCATCACAGAAATCAGTTCCAGTGATTCCTACACCAATTAGTGAGGAAGCTAATGATGATGATCATGAAACTTCAGATTAAGTTACTATAAAACCTCATAGGTCTTCCAAAGTGCAGTCTGCACCAGAGTGGTACGGCAATTGTCGGTGTCAAAACCGGCGGATCTCGGGTAGGGGGTCCCGAACTGTGCGTCTAGGCGGATGGTAATAGGAGACGAGGGACACGATGTTTTTACCCAGGTTCGGGCCCTCTCGATGGAGGTAAAACCCTACGTCCTGCTTGATTAATATTGATGATATGGGTAGTACAAGAGTGGATCTACCACGAGATCAAGGAGGCTAAACCCTAAAGCTAGCCTATGGTATGATTGTTGTAATGTATGTTGTCCTATGGACTAAAGCCCTCCGGTTTATATAGACATCGGAGGAGGCTAGGGTTACACAGAGTCGGTTACAATGGTAGGAGATCTACATATCCGTATTGCCAAGCTTGCCTTCCACGCCAAGGAAAGTCCCATCCGGACACGGGATGGAGTCTTCAATCTTGTATCTTCGTAGTTTTGGAGTCCGGCGGACGATGATAGTCCGGCTGTCCGGACACCCCCTAGTCCAGGACTCCCTCAGTAGCCCCTGAACCAGGCTTCAATGACGATTAGTCCGGCGCGCATAATGTTCGGCATTGCAAGGCGGGTTCCTCCCTTGAATAATCCAGAGAAGATCATGAACACCAGGATAGTGTCCGGCTCTGCAAAATAAATTCCACATTCCACCATAGAGAGAATAAAATGTACACTAGTCCAATCTGCTGACGTATTATGCGGCGTGACATCACACCGCTACCAGGCTTTTACTTGAATTGTTTTTTTACTATACCACCTCAGCACGTTTAGCGAAGCGGTTTCCTTGGCACGTCTTGTCGAAGCAGAGATCGTGTTCCCCTTATTCCGGGATTCTCATCAATACGGACGTGGGTAACCCAACCGCGCCATTGATGGTGGCGCTTGGGAGATAAGCGAGTTTTACCAGGCCGGTGGGGGACGCACAGTTTCGTCCGCCTATATATAAGGGATAAGGATTTACCTTCTCACCTACGCCTTCTTCCTCCTTTGCTTATCCATCTCCGCGCACTCAAGCTCCAACGCCCAAGCTCGTGCATCTCGCCTCGACCTTCTCCGAATATGTCCGGAGCGGGAGGCAAATGGTTGGCCTCCACCGTTAAGGAGGAGCACATCACCAAGCTGTGCAGCGTCGGATACCTCTCCGGCGATATCGCGCATCGGCTGCCCGACGAGGGGCAGCTCATCCCTACCCCTAGGCCTCATGAGAGGGTCGTCTTCCTTCCCCACTTCCTCCGCGGACTGGGCTTTCCACTCCATCCATTCGTCCGGGGCTCATGTTCTACTACGGCCTGGATTTCCACGATCTGGCGCCGAACTTCATCCTCAACATCTCGGCGTTTATCGTCGTGTGCGAGGCCTTCCTCTGCATCCGGCCCCACTTCGGCCTGTGGCTCAAGACCTTCAACGTCAAGCCGAAGGTTGTGAAGGGCTCGCAAGCGGAATGCGGAGGCGCCATGTTGGGTAAATTGCCCAACGTCCTTTGGCTCGAAGGGGCCTTCGTGGACTCCGTCAAGGGGTGGCAATCGGGGTGGTTCTACATCACCGAGCCGCGCAAGCCCACATGGGCGGTGGCCCCCGAGTTTAGATCTGGCGTCCCCACGCAGCTCACCTCCTGGAAAGAGAAGGGCTTGCTGTGGGGCAATCCGAAGGAGGTGACGGGACTCCGAGCCTGCATCCAGAAGCTGGTGAGCAATAAGCTCAGGCTCGTCGACGTGGTCCAAGTCATGCTCATCCGCCGGATTCTCCCATGCCAAGAACGGGCATTCAATCTGTGGGAGTTCAATCCGGAACAGCACCAGGCGCTGAGCGGGCTCTTCGATACGACATACAAAGGCGCCTGGAGGGTGCTGTTTAAGGGCACCGAAGCCCCCGTATCCGCGACGGAATATCGCGGATTTCGCTCGCAGCATCCGGCTGACGAGGTAAGTGATTCAACCCCATTACGGGACACTTGTGGTAATCGAATTGATTCTAAGAGGGTTTCATTCTTTCTTTTCCTTTGACAGGAATGGATGGAGAAGGCCAAGCAGCTTATCAGCCCGCCTCCCATGCCAGAAGACCCAGTGGACGCCCGTTTAGTAGGGCTGCTGGTTCCAGCACCGCATGTGGTGCCGGAGAAGAAGGCCAAGAAGGTGGCCGTGAGGACTCGAAAAAGTTCCCGCAATCAGGCGTCCGACGACGTGGCGGACTCGTCCCCCGAAGACGAGGAGGAGGAGGAGGACTCTCTCCCGGAGGAGGGAGAGAAGAAGAGGAAGGCTTCCCCAATAGGGGAGGCCGAAGGGTCCAAGAGGGGGAGGACTATCCCCCCGGACAGTTTCGCCAACACCACCGTTGGCGAGGATGAGTGGCCTCCAAGGGCCAGGCATCCGGCAAGATCGTAAGTATCCAGATCCTTGATATGCAATTTCTTTCGTGTCGCGTAGTGTCCTTCTAACGCCGCATTCTATCCGTAGTCCGGCTGATGATGATCTCCCCGCTTCATCAAGCGGGTCATTGGCCCCGTCAGATGTGGATTCACTTCCGACTGCCACTACCCCCCGCGCCGGCGAGGACGCCGAGGTGGGATCCCAGAGAGGGACCCATCAGGAGGAGGCTCCGGAGGCGCCGTCAGGCTGCCTCCCGGACTTTGTGCCGGACTCTACATCGGAACCCGCAGTGGTTCCAGAGTCCGGCGGGCGGCCCCTTCGAAAGAAGGGCAAGACCGTGACACCGGCGACCTCCGTCCAACCGGAGGCGCCGGATAACTTGTTGGAGGCGCTTAAAGGCGCTTCCATCGAGGAAGAACACCGCACTATCATGAATGCGGTGATTCAGAAGGTTCAGCTCGCCAAGAGCGGGCTGACCGAAGCCTGCAGCAACCTTCTAACAGGCTTTGAGGTAAAAAGTTTAAAATTATGTAATATAATACCACATAGACAGTAGCCCCTGATGCTCAGTTCGGTGTTTGAAAAGAAAAGCCAGACTGAGGATCTAACAAGATATACGCATGGTTGCTTAAAATATGTCAATATGGATTTGCAGGCTGCGCTGCTGACCTCTGCCGCACTGACTGCGGAGGTCAATGTGCTGAAGCAAGATCTCGAGCGGTCCGAGCAAGAGCTCGGCCATGCGAAGAAGCAGCTCGAGGACAAAGAAGGTGAGTAACACCACTTTGAATAGTTACCTTACAGAAAAGGGTTTTGGTTGCAATAAAGTTAACAAGGATAATATGGGTATTGCAGGGGCCACGAACGAGGTGGCAGCCCTGAAGGGGGGTGTGTCCGTGGCTGAACGCAGTGCGGCCGCAGAACGGGCAGAGCGAGAAAAGCAGGAGGCACGGGTGGTGGAAGTTCGGCAAGAGCTCCAGGCTCTCATGGAGAAGCATGAGAGTTTGGAGCGTGACTCCAGGACTCGAGAGTCTGAGCTTGCCTCGGCTCTCGAAAGTGCCAAGTCCGCCAAGGCCGAGGCCCATAAGGCCCTTCAGGAGGTTGAAGATGTAAAGAAGATAGCGGCGGGTAAGGCATTTTTCATGCAAAGCAGGCATGTTAATGTAAACTACCTGACACTTACCCGCATTCGGAGCTCTCCAGGGGCGTTTGCAGATCTGCCGCGTAGTGCATCCGATGCCGCCGCATTCTATCGTGGCGAGGAGGGGAGCTCGACGGAGAAGGTCTTCTGGTCTCAGTACGCTGAGGCCGGCCATCCGGTGCCTCCAAGCGACCAGCTGAAGCAGCTAGTCGAACTCCACAAGGTAGCTGAGGAGGCCATGAAGGGCCTTATAGTCCGGCTGTGGCCTGAACAGGCCATGCCTGGGAGCTATTTCGGCCTCGTGCGGCGGCTGGTGGATGCGTGCCCCTGGGTGGAGGTCATCAAGCGCTCCGCCTGTATTGAAGGTGCTCGCCGGGCCCTCGCCCGCACCAAGGTGCATTGGGGCAGGTTGGATGCGGAGAAGCTTCTCACGGACCCACCGCCACCGGGCAAGGAGTATCGCACACCCGAGATGTATTATAAAACTGTCCTGAAGGGAGCCCGCGATATTGCGGATGAGTGCCCCAGAAATGTAACCTTTGAGTAACCTCGTTATGTATTATCCTGTGCGCTGAAACATTGTTCATGTGCGCATTAAGCAACGCTTGTCTAATTTAAAATATTACCTTTTGTGCGGCCGTTTATAAAATCTGAGAGATGGCAAGTCGTTGGCTTCAGCCCCCAAGCCACGAGTGCTGGGGTGTTCGGGATAAACTTGAGCACTGTTGTTCCCATTTTTGGGTCCATCTAGGAAGGCGCTCAACACAACGAACAAGGCAACCGGACTTATAGTGCTTAAACACTCTCACTTAGCCATAGAATTCTATAATTTTAAATTTCGGCGAAGCCCCTAGTATTCGGAAGACCGAATCCGGGGCGCTATCCACGCCTTCGTCGGACATGGTCCGGAACTTCGCTCGAAGCGGCGTGAGTCTTTAAGGACCCGAAAAGACCTCTCGAACAGCGACCAGTCTCTCGCCTTATCATGCCAGTCAGTTTTAGCTTTCTCCACTAAGGCGCTCGCCCGACTCAACCGGGGCGCAATCGCAGTGGTTCTCCCAGTGCCACCTTAGCCGACAGAACGGAATGTAAGGCACCAAAACATGGGAGCCGGGCAAACCCAACTATTGACCCAAGACATGATTCGGAGCCGATTCATATAATGCTATAAGTTCGGGGTGCCGCACTTATGAAAGTGTTCGGACTTATCACACCATAGTGTGGGGAACATAAGCCCCTGGCGTATTAGGCCGTACCAAAATATACAGGTGCAAGATGTCATATGATGAGCATATATATATAAAAGGTAATGCAATTGCAGTCAAAAAGGTGCTGCATTATTTATGAAAGAAAGTCTGCTATGAGTGCGGACTGATACAAATAGTGCGGTAAGCAAGGGATTTGGACTAATTAAACATGTCCCCCCTCCAGGGGTGAGCTGCGGACTTGGTGTATATAATCGAATTTAATGCTCGTAATTGAGACCACCTGAGTGTTCGTCGCAGCCTTCTTTCGTCCCTGACTGTTGCATCATGAGTTCGGCAAGTTCATCGCCGGACAGGGCCTCTGGTTAACGGAGTCCTGTGTACACAAAGAAGAAAAATAAAAAATAAAAAATAAAAAAGGGGGCACACTTGCGAGCCCCTGGTGTGGTCGAACCGCACTCTGGGTCCATTGCGATCGTGCCCCTTCCCCTGTGCCCATGGTATCTCCAAAGCGTAATGATGTACGCGGAGTGTTATTCTTGCGATCATGCGTGGGCGGGGGTTGGGGCCGCATTGCTACGCGTGCTCTGATCGCGCCAGGTGGTCTTGGTTGGTATTGCTTCGGGCGCATTTTGCTGTATCCGGCCGTTTAACGGCCGGACTCGAGAATTGCCTTAAGAGGCTGCTCTGTACTTCTGCCGCGAGAGCCGCTGTATGTTCCTCCGTTCGGAGGGAGCGTTCCGTATTCCCGTTGACCGTGATGACTCCACGAGGGCCTGGCATCTTGAGCTTGAGGTATGCATAATGCGGCACCGCGTTGAATTTTGCAAACGCGGTTCATCCGAGCAGAGCGTGATAGCCGCTGCGAAACGGGACTATGTCGAAGATTAACTCCTCGCTCCAGAAATTATCCGGGGATCCGAAGACCACTTCCAGTGTGACTGAGCCTGTACAGTTGGCTTCCACTCCTGGTATGACACCTTTAAAGGTTGTCTTTGTAGGTTTAATCCTTGAGGGGTCTATGCCCATTTTGTGCATTGTATCCTGATAAAGTAGGTTCAGGCTACTACCGCCGTCCATCACGACTCTCGTGAGGTGAAATCCATCGACGATTGGGTCTAAAACCAATGCGGCGAATCCGCCATGGTGTATGCTAGTCGGATGGTCTCTTCGATCGAAAGTGATTGGACAAGAGGACCATGGGTTGAACTTCGGGGCGACTGGCTCCATCGCGTAGACATCCCTTAGTGCGCGCTTCCTCTCCCTCTTGGGTATATGGGTCGTGTAAATCATGTTCACCGTCCGACCTTGTGGGGGAAAACCCTTCTGTCCTCTATTGTTCGGCGGTCGGGTCTCTTCCTCGTCGTCGCTGTTAAGCCCCTTGTCATTGTTTTCGGCAATTAACTTGCCTGCCTGCTTGAACACCCAGCAATCTCTATTAGTGTGATTAGCTGGTTTTTCAGGGGTGCCATGTATCTGGCATAAGCGGTCGAGTATTCGGTCCAAATTGGATGGACCCGGAGTGGTTCTTTTGAATGGCTTCTTCCGCTGACCGGGTTTAGAGCCTCGGAATCCGGCGTTGACTGCCGTATCCTCCTTATCATCGCCGTTAATGCGGCGTTTGTTTTTGTTTCGACGTGACCTGCCGTTGTTGTCCTTAGTATCCGGACTGCCAGAATTTTTACGGAGATTGTTGCTGCGAGCTAGCCAGCTGTCCTCTCCCGCGCAAAAGCGGGTCATTAATGATGTGAGGGCTGCCATGGATTTCGGATTTTCCTGTCCCAGGTGTCGGGCTAGCCATTCGTCCCGGATGTTATGTTTGAAGGCTGCAAGGGCCTCTGCATCCGGACAGTCGACGATTTGGTTTTTCTTTATCAAGAACCGTGTCCAGAATTGTCTGGCCGATTCGTCTGGCTGCTGAATAATGTGGCTTAGGTCATCGGCATCTGGTGGTCGCACGTACGTGCCCTGGAAGTTGTCGAGGAATGCGGCTTCCAGGTCTTCCCAACACCCAATTGACTCTGCGGGCAAGCTGTTGAGCCAATGCCGAGCTGGTCCTTTAAGCTTGAGTGGGAGATACTTGATGGCGTGGAGATCGTCGCCGCGGGCCATATGGATGTGGAGAAGATAATCTTCGATCCAAACCGCGGGGTCTGTTGTGCCATCGTAGGATTCGATGTTTACGGGTTTAAACCCTTCAGGGATTTGATGATCCATTACTTCGTCAGTGAAGCACAGTGGGTGTGCGGCGCCTCTGTATTGGGCAATATCACAACGCAGCTCGAGAGAGTGTTGTCTGCTGTGTTCGGCCCGGCCGGGGTTATTGTATCCGGCGCGACGGTATTCGTCATGGGTCGTGGGGCGCCCACGTGATCCGTAGATGGATCTGGATTGCCTTGCTTTGTCCTCCAATATGTCTCGCAAGTCCGGCGCATTCCCTCTTGGCTTCATACTTTTGGAGCGATGCCGGGGTACGGTCTTGGCTGGGGGCCTGGATGCCTCTCTGTCACGACCACGGGGTGGTCGGTCAGCCGTATCGTGCGCTGGTGATGGAGGTGTGTATGCTTCCTCCTCTAATCGGGGGAGCAGCTTGCGTCTTGGGTAGCTTTTGGAGGGGCGTTCGAGTTTATACTCTTCGGCCGCGAGGACCTCGGTCCATCGATCGGCCAGCAGGTCCTGATCAGCTTGAAGCTGTTGCTGCTTTTAGGCTGTTTGCTGTGGCGATAAGCCTGCGCTTGAAACGCTCTTGTTCGACGGGATCCTCAGGTACGACGAATTCGTCATCGTTGAGGCTTGCTTCGTCTTCAGAGGGAGGCATATAGTTATGATCCTCAACCTCTTCGTCTGCCGCCCTCTCGTGAGGGCTTGCTTCTGCATCCTCCTGCGCTGAGTCTTGCTGGAGGGGATTGTCTTCGGCACTCTCTGGGGTATTATTATCTCCTGTGCCGGAATCTCCATTCTTGCTGTGGCGGGATTTAGAGCGGCGCCGCTGACGCCGGCGTTTGGGCTGCTTCTTTAAAGAGTCTGCCTCCGCTGCTTCTTCGCCGTCCCCGTCTTTTGGGGTGTCCACCATGTATATGTCGTATGACGAGGTGGTCTTCCAGTGCCCTGTAGGCGCTGGTTCCTGTTCGTCTTCGGCATCGTCGTCCATAGAGTCGATGTCGTCGGAGTCGTAGTCAAGCATGTCGGTTAGATCGTCGACAGGTGCCCCAACCATCCTGGCCATAGTCCGGCCAGGACTCTCCCGATAACGAGAGGTGCTTTAGCGAATTTAGGATGTCGCCAAAGGGCGAGTGTTGGAAGATGTCCGCGGCGGTGAATTCCATAACCGGCGCCCAATCCGAATCGATTGGTAGGGGCGCGGGAGGTTCGGAGTCCGGCAAGGAGTCCGGAACCTCGGAATCACGAGTTTCGCAGGGGACAAGATTAGCGTTCGGCTCCATCGTCGTGGAAGTTGGAGCCCCCAAGGCGGTGTCCATCCACCGATCCTCGGTCTGGGCGATCGGCTCCGGACTAAAGGCCGAAGCGGATTCATGTGCGGCCACCAAGGCACTGTCCGGCGGCAGAGCTAGATCATGCCCATCGTAACAGTGCGGCGCGCTTGGCTGTGGCTCGAGTCCGTCGAAGATCAAGTCTCCGCGGACATCGGCCGTGAAGTTTAGACTTCCGAATCTGACGTGATGGCCAGGGGCGTAGCTTTCGATCTGCTCCAGATGGCCAAGCGAGTTAGCCCGCAGTGCGAAGCCGCCGAACACGAAGATCTGTCCGGGGAGAAAAGTCTCGTCCTGGAAAGCGTTGCTGGTTGAAGATGCCATCGGGCCTATCGGTGACGACACAGAGGAACTCTCAATGAAAGCACCAATGTCGGTGTCAAAACCGGCGGATCTCGGGTAGGGGGTCCCGAACTGTGCGTCTAGGCGGATGGTAACAGGAGACGAGGGACACGATGTTTTTACCCAGGTTCGGGCCCTCTCGATGGAGGTAAAACCCTACGTCCTGCTTGATTAATATTGATGATATGGGTAGTACAAGAGTGGATCTACCACGAGATCAAGGAGGCTAAACCCTAAAGCTAGCCTATGGTATGATTGTTGTAATGTATGTTGTCCTACGGACTAAAGCCCTCCGGTTTATATAGACATCGGAGGAGGCTAGGGTTACACAGAGTCGGTTACAATGGTAGGAGATCTACATATCCGTATTTCCAAGCTTGCCTTCCACGCCAAGGAAAGTCCCATCCGGACACGGGACGGAGTCTTCAATCTTGTATCTTCGTAGTCTTGGAGTCCGGCGGACGATGATAGTCCGGCTGTCCGGACACCCCCTAGTCCAGGACTCCCTCAGTAATCCTATTCTGGAAGTCATGTTACTAGACCATGATGAACCTACGAACTATGAGGAAGCGATGATGAGCCCAGATTCCACGAAATGGCTTGAGGCCATGAAATCTGAGATGGGATCCATATATGAGAACAAAGTGTGGACTTTGGTGGAGTTGCCCGATGATCGGCAAGCAATATTATATAAATGGATCTTCAAGAGGAAGACAGACGCTGATAGTAGGGTTACTATCTACAAAGCTCGACTTATCGCAAAAAGGTTTTCGACAAGTTCAAGGTGTTGACTACAATGAGTTTTTCTCAACTGTAGTGATGCTTAAGTCTGTCCGAATCATGTTAGCAATTGCCACATTTTATGAAATCTGGCAAATGGATGTCAAAACTGCATTCCTTAATGGTTTCCTTAACGAAGAGTTGTATATGATGCAACCAGAAGGTTTTGTCAATCCTAAAGGTGCTAAGAAAATATGCAAGCTCCAGCGATCCATCTATGGACTGGTGCAAGCATCTCAGAGTTGGAATATACGCTTTGATAAGTTGATCAAAGCATATAGTTTTATACAGACTTGCGGTGAAGCCTGTATTTACAAGAAAGTGAGTGGGAGCACTACAACATTTCTGATAAGTATATGTGAATAACATATTGTTGATCGGAAATAATGTAGATTTTTTCTGGAAAGCATAAAAGGATACTTGAATAAGAGTTTTTAAAAGAAAGACCTCGGTGAAGCTGCTTACACATTGAACATCAAAGATCTATAGATATAGATCAAGACGCTTGATAAGATTTTTCAATGAGTACATACCTTAATAATATTTTGAAGTAGTTCAAAATGGAACAGTCAAAGAAGGAGTTCTTGCCTGTGTTCCAAGGTGTGAAGTTGAGTAAGACTCAAAACCCGACCATGGCAGAAAATAGAAAGAGAATGAAAAGTCATTCCCTATGCCTCAGTCATAGGTTCTATAAAGTATGCTATGTTGTGTACCAGACCTATTGTATACCTTGCTCCGAGTTTGGCAAGGGAGTACAATTTTGATCTAAGAGTAGATCACTAGACAGCGGTCAAGAATATCCTTAGTGAGGACTAAGGAAATATTTCTCGATAATGGAAGTGATAAAAGAGCTCGTCGTAAAAGTTACAATGATGCAAGCTTTTACACCAAACCAGATGACTCTAAGTCTCAATCTGGATACATATTAAAAGTGGGAGCAATTAGCTAGAGTAGCTCCATGCAGAGCATTGCAGACATAGAATATTTGCAAAATGCATACGGCTCTGAATGTGACAGACCCGTTGACTAAGCTTCTCTCACGAGCAAAACATGATCACACCTTAGTACTCTTTGGGTGTTAATCACATAGCAATGTGAACTAGATATTGACTCTAGTAAACCTTTTGGGTGTTGGTCACATGACGATGTGAACTATGGGTGTTAATCACATCCAGATGTGAACATTAGTGTTAAATCACATGGTGATGTGAACTAGATTATTGACTCTAGTGCAAGTGGGAGACTGAAGGAAATATGCCCTAGAGGCAATAATAAAGTTATTATTTATTTCCTTATATCATGATAAATGTTTATTATTCATGCTAGAATTGTATTAACCGGAAACATGATACATGTGTGAATACATAGACAAACATATTGTCACTAGTATGCCTCTACTAGACTAGCTCATTAATCAAAGATGGTTATGTTTCCTAACCATAGACATGAGCTGTCATTTGATTAACGGGATCACATCATTAGTAGAATGATGTGATTGACATGACCCATTCCCTTAGCTTAGCACTTGATCGTTTAGTATGTTGCTATTGCTTTCTTCATGACTTATACATGTTCCTACAACTATGAGATTATGCAACTCCCGTTTACCGGAGGAACACTTGGTGTGCTACCAAACATCACAACGTAACTGGGTGATTATAAAGGAGCTCTACAGGTGTCTCCAAAGGTACATGTTGAGTTGGCGTATTTCGGGATTAGGTTTTGTCAGTCCGATTGTCGGAGAGGTATCTCTGGGCCCTCTCGGTAATGCACATCACTATAAGCCTTGCAAGCAATGTAACTAATGAGTTAGTTACGGAATGATGCTTTACATAACGAGTAAAGAGACTTGCCGGTAACGAGATTGAACTAGGTATTGAGATACCGACGATCGAATCTCGGGCAAGTATCATACCGATGACAAAGGGAACAACGTATGTTGTTGTGCGGTTTGACCGATAAAGATCTTCGTAGAATATGTAGGAGCCAATATGAGCATCCAGGTTCCACTATTGGTTATTGACCGAAAACAGTTCTAGGTCATGTCTACATAGTTCTCGAACCCGTAGGGTCCGCACGCTTAAGGTTTCGATGACAGTTATATTATGAGTTTATGAGTTTTGATGTACCGAAGTTTGTTCGGAGTCCCGGATGTGACTACGGACATGCTGAGGAGTCTTGAAATGGTCGAGACATGAAGATTGATATATTGGAAGCCTATATTTGGATATCGGAAGTGTTCCGGGTGAAATCAGGATTTTACCGGAGTACCGGGAGGTTACCGGAACCCCCCCCCCCCAGGGCTTAATGGGCCTACATGGGCCCTAGTGGAGAGGAGGAGAGGAGGCAAGGGCTGGGCCGCGTGCCCCCCTAGTCCGAATAGGACAAGGAGAGGGGGGCGGCGCCCCCCTTTCCTTCCTCTCTCCCTCCTCCTTCCCCCTTCTCCTATTCCAACTAGGAAAGAAGGGAGTCCTACTCCCGGTGGGAGTAGGACTCCCCTTGGCACGCCCCTCCTTGGCTGGCCGCCCCCTCCCCCTTGGCTCCTTTATATACGGGGGCAGGGGGCACCTCTAGATACAACAATTGATCTCTTGATCTCTTAGCCGTGTGCGGTGCCCCCCTCCACGATAGTCCTCCTCGATAATATTGTAGCGGTGCTTAGGCGAAGCCCTGCGACGGTAGAACATCAAGATCGTCACCACGCCGTCGTGCTGACGGAACTCTCCCTCGACACTCGGCTGGATCGGAGTTCGAGGGACGTCATCGAGCTGAACGTGTGCTAGAACTCGGAGGTGTCGTAGTTTCGTTGCTTGATCGGTCAGGCCGTGATGACGTACGACTACATCAACCGCATTGTTCTAACGCTTCCGCTTTCGGTCTGCGAGGGTACATGGACACACTCTCCCCTCTTGTTGCTATGCATCACCATGATTTTGCGTGTGCGTAGGATTTTTTTTGAAATTACTATGTTCCCCAACATCTTCTTCCAAGAGATCTTTAACCATAGCAACATTAGGTTCCACTCTAATTTGTTCATCTGGTTTAGGTGTTCTAACATATATAGCTTTTGTTAACCATAGTTGAGACTTTAGCATGTTCCTTTATCCTAACAGGAAAAGGGGTTTCTCAATATAAGCAGTAGGAACAACTGGATCAACATTATAGAGTATAGTTTCTTCTTTAACGGGTACCGGTTCTTTGATTTCATCTTTAATAGGTGGGTGATACTTAAACCACTTCTCTTTAGGGAGTTCAACATGAGTAGCAAATGATTCACAAAAGGATGCTACTATCTCAGAGTCAAGTCCATACTTAGTGCTAAACTTTTGAAAAGCATCGGTATCCATAAAAGATTTAACACAATCAAACTTAAGCTTTTACCTGACTCTTTACCTTTGTCGAGTTCCCAATCTCCAGAGTTTCGTTTAATTCTTTCCAAAATATCCCACCGGAATTCAATAGTTCTCTTCATAAAAGAACCAGCACAAGAAGTATCCAGCATGGTTTTATTATTACGAGAAAGCCGAGCATAAAAATTCTGGATACTAATTTCTCTTGAGAGCTCATGATTGGGGCATGAATATAACATTGACTTAAGCCTCCCCCAAGCTAGAGCGATACTTTCTCCTTCACGAGGCCACAAATTATATATATAACTAGGTGATGCCCCGCGCGTTGCTGCAGGACTTTGTTGCATATTTTTTGAGTAACAAACATGTCATAAAGATGATAACAATTGCAAGCAATTATAAGGACTTCATTTACATGCAATGAAATGGGAATTGTAATTTTTTGTATAAATATATATTGAATTATAATTATATAGTAATTGTAGCGTCAACCATATTCTTAGGCTCTTAGCAATCCTGAACTGCAACACAGTGCCTTATCTATTTGATAGCAGAAAATCTTGGAGTATACCTGACGCCGTGTCCTACATCACCATCAACAGGTCCTGAACACACCACATGATGATTTAGAATTTTAGATAAGTTAATTGCAGTTGCCTAAAATTATAGTATGTTAGGAAGCACAACCAACAACGTGAGCGAAGATAAGAATATGGCTCAAGGACTGAAACTGTATGCTTCTGAACATAGTCAAAAGGCTATATAAGCGACAAATAGCATCAGGATCTGAAATCACTCAATATAGTAGCCCATGGTAAAAGAAAAAACTTGCGGTGTAATTACCGTGACTTGGATACCTGAAGTTGTACATAATTCAGTATGTATCTTACAGGAAAAAGAAGAGGGATAAGACATATCCATCCATGATTGGATTGAATTAACGGCCTTCTTAGTGCTTACCAAGTGCAAGGCCACCGTGAGGAGGTGATCCGCAATTTTGCATATGTACTGCCACAAACAACAAAAGGCATCTGTACTACACGGGAGAGGGGACTGAAACCAGTGGCTGCCGATGGCGAGGACTACAGATGCTCCCGGATAGTATTCACGGTAGCAGCATGCGATGGGGGGAAGCTATGGAGACGACGGAAACATGCCTCTTTAAGGGAAAACCACTGCATCAGTTACTCAAGTAGAAGATAATGAGGGCCGTAAATTGCATGGTGCGAGGCCGTTTCATGTGCATTTGTGGCACGGAGGTGGAAGATTGCGACATAAAAGTGAGGAATATGAACGAATTTGCTAGAGTTAATGCTCATGTGTGCAGCGACGGAAGGTCTAGCGGCGGTCATTGCCAGTGGGGCCGTTGGGCGTGGTGGCGTAAGGTCACCTGCGCTGACTGGCGGGAGGAGGAGCCGTGGCGGCGGAATCCATGGTGGCAGGCTGGCAGCAGCTGGATGATGCATCTCTGGAGCGTCGGCGATGAGGGCGAAAGGGTTCGCATGGACGGCTGGCTGGAGGTAAGACAGGGTGGTGGCCGCTGCTGGGAGGGCAGGAGGGGCGGCAGCGGATGGACGGGGATGGGTGGGTGCTCGCACAGTCGCCGGAAAGGATGCTGGTGGCGGCGGCTTCGCGGAAGAAAGGGTTGGTCGTGGCTGTCGCCAATGGGCTTTCAATGGACTTTCTAGTGTACAGTTTTGGTGAAGTATACGCATAAAGCCCAAGCAAAAAAGTCGAGTCTGGAAGCTTAGCAGCGAGCGAGCGGCACGGTGTCTCAGGAAAAAAGGGCAGCTAGCGATAGGGCTGGAAAATAGAATAACGGAACGATATTTCACTTAGCGGTGACAGCTCTTAGTAAATTTGCTCAATCTTTGATCTGATGGCTACACACTCCTAACCATTAGTGAATCAATGGCTATAACAATTGAAGTGATGTGGCCTCATGAGAAGGCAGAAAAATCACATAGTGGGGTGCCTCTATTTAGATATAGAAGATTTCGATCATGATGAACTAGATCCATAGGATAATTTTTTGGTGGAACTCCAATTTCAAACGATTCCAATTCCATGATCCAATATCATCGCATAGCCTATACCATGCCAATGCTTTTCCCTTCAAAGATAAAGGGAAAACATTTTTCATCACTTCATCTCCGGGTAAACCTGCACGCTTGAACAATCCACAAATTTGTTCTACATATATCAAGTGCATATCAGGATGTTCGGTTCTATCTCCTGCATAAGGATTAGCTAGCTGTTGTTATATCATACCCAAAGGGATTTCATATTCAATATTTTCAGTAGGTGCAATAGGTTGAGGGGCAATTAATTGTGGTTCCGTACGAGGTGAAGATACCCCAAACAAACCCCTCAAAGGATTGTTTTCCATAGTAGCAAGTGACAATAAATTTCAGCACACTATATAAATGTTTCCTTACCAAGGTGCTTCATTCCCCGGCAACGGTGCCAGAAAATAGCCTTGATGACCCACAAGTATAGGGGATCAATTGTAGCTCTTTTCGATAAGTAAGAGTATCGAACCCAACGAGGAGCAGAAGGAAATGACAAGTAGATTTCAATAAGGTAGTGTCTGCAAGTGCTGAAATTGTAAGTAGCGGAGTAGTTTGATAGCAAGGTAATTTGTAATAAGCAAGTAACGATGGTAGTAACAAAAGTGCAGAAAGGTAGCCCAATCCTTTTGAGGCAAAGGAATGTCCAAAACGGTCTCTTATGATAAGCAAAGTGTTCTTGAGGGTACACGGGAATTTCATCTAGTCACTTTCATCATGTTGGTTTAATTCGTGCTCGCTACTTTGATAATTTGATATGTGGGTGGACCAGTGCTTAAGTGCTGTTCTTACTTGAACAAACCTCTTACTTATGATTAACCCTCCCGCAAGCATCCGCAACTATGAGAAAAGTATTAAGAATGAATTCTAACCATAGCATTAAACTTTTGGGTCCAATAGGTGCCTTCAAAATAGCGCATAAACTAGGGTTTAAGCTTCTGTCACTCTCGCAACCCACCATCTATTTACTACTCCACAATGCATTCCCTTAGGCCCAAATATGGTGAAGTGTCATGTAGTCGACGTTCAAATGACACCACTAAGGGAATCACAACATACATACCATCAAAATATCGAACACATATTAAATTCACATGATTACTTGCAACATGATTTATCCCGTGACCTCAAGAACGAAAGTAACTAGTCACAAATAATAAACATGTTCATGATCAGAGGAGTATTAATATGCATAATGGATCTGAACATATAATCTTCCACCAAATAAACCATATAGTAATCAATTACAAGATGTAATCAACACTACTAGTCACCCACAAGCATCAATCTATAGATCCGGTAACAAGATTGAACACAAGGGATGAACTAGGGTTTAAGATGAGATGGTGTTGTTGAATATGTTGATGGAGATTGCCCTCCCCATGATGGGAGAGTTGTTGGTGATGATGATCATGATGATTTCCCCCTCTGGGAGGGAAGTTCCCCGGCAGAATAGCTCTGCCGGAGGGTAAAAGTGCTCCTGCCCAAGTTCCGCCTCGAGACGGTGCGGTCCACCCCGAAAGTATTCTCCTTACTTTTTCTAGGTAAAAATGACTTATATACCAGAAGATGGGCACCAGAGGTGGGCCGAGGAGGGCACAACCCACCAGGGCACGCCTGGGCTCCCTGGCGCGCCCAGGTGGGTTGTGCCCACCTGGTGAGCCCCTTCTGGTAGTTATTTGCTCCAATATTTCTTAAATATTCCATAAAATATCTTTGTAAAGTTTCATCTTGTTTGGAGTTGTGCAGAATAGGTGGCCTGACGTAGCCTTTTCAGGTCCAGATTTCCAGCTGCCGGAATTCTCCCTCTTGGTGTGTACCTTGCAAATTATGAGAGAAAATGCATTAGAATTACTCCAAAAAGCATTATTATGGATAAAAACACTATAAATAATAGTAAGAAAACATGATGCAAAATGGACGTATCATTTGGGTACGAGAACACTTTATTTGGGCCAAAAAGGAAAGCCCGCAAGGTTTTTGGAAAGCGCAAAAGAATGTTTTGCGGAGTCGAGGGGCCAGACGCCAGGGTCCGTGGTGTCTGGGTCCAGACGCCGGGAACCCTGGCGTCTGGCCCTAGAGTCCGAGAAGGACTCTTGCCTTTCGGGTGAAACCGACTTTGTGGAGACTTTTACTCCAAGTTTCGATCCCAAGGCTCAACATATAAATAGAGGGGCAGGGCTAGCACCCAAGAGAGTTCAAGAAACACCAAGCCGTGTGCCGACAACCCCGCCCCTCTAGTTCATTCTACATCATAGTTTTCGAAGTGCTTAGGCGAAGCCCTGCGGAGATTGTTCTTCAGCAACACCGTCACCACGCCGTCGTGGTGCCGGAACTCATCTACTACTTCGCCCCTCTTGCTGGATCAAGAAGGCGAGCACATCATCGAGCTGAACGTGTGCTAAACACAGAGGTGCCGTATGTTTGGTACTTGATCGGGATGGATCGGGAAGGTGTACGACTACACCAACCGCATTGATAAACGCTTCCGCTTTCGGTCTACGAGGGTATGTAGACACACTCTCCCTTCTCGTTGCTATGCATCTCCTAGATAGATCTTGCGTGATCGTAGGATATTTTTTGAAATACTGCGTTCCCCAACACAAGCAACTGTTCGGTTGTCAACTGGGATCATTACCGTTCAGTTATCTAGGCATTCCAATTCACCATAGGAAATTAACTTATAAAGAATGGAAATGTATCGAGGATCGATTCAAGAAGAAACTAAGCTGCTGGAAGGGTAAGCTTATGTCTTATGGAGGATGTCTAGTATTGATAAATTTGGTACTCACGAGTATGCCAATGTTCCTTCTATCTTTTTTGAGGTGCCCAAAGGGGTACGCAAGAGATTAGACTTCTATCGATCTCGTTTTTTCTAGCAGTCAGACGAGGTTAAGACAAGGTATCGCCTAGCAAGATGGGATATTATTTGTCGACCAAAAGACCAGGGGGGTCTTGGGATCGAGAACCTTGAGGTTAAAATAAATGCCTGTTGAGCAAATGGCTATACAGGTTATCACAGGAATCCGAGGGTATGTGGGCACAAATCCTTAGAAATAAATATTTTCACTCTAAAACTCTTGCCCAGGTTACCGTAAGACCTAATGATTCACCATTTTGGAAGGGACTCATGAGAGTGAAAGAACATTCTTCCATAGGGTGAAATTCATTGTTGGGGATGGAAGAACAACAAGGTTTTGGGAGGATACGTGGTTAGGCGACACACCGCTAGCTCTCCGATATCCTTCCCTGTATCATATTGCTCAACGTAAGGAGGATTACGTAGCAATGGTTTTGCAGACGGTACCTTTGAATATCCAGTTCAGGAGGTCTCTAGTAGGTGAACAATGGAACTCCTGGTTACACTTAGTAAGGAGGTTGATGGGCGTTCAACTCTCAGATCAGGGAGATACTTTGATTTGGAAGCTAACGGGTAATGGTGAGTTCACGGTCAAATCAATGTACTTAGATCTCATAAATTCTGGCCCAATCCCACGATCAATCCACATTTGGAGAGTTAAGGTTCCCTTGCGAATTAAGATTTTTATGTGGTTTGCACACAAGTAGGTGATCCTTACCAAAGATAACTTATTAAAGTGGAGATGGGTAGGCAGTTCGCGCTGTTGTTTTTGTGTTCACGATGAAACAATCGAACATGTATTTCTTGATTGCCCTCTCGTGAAGTTACTTTGGCGGTCTGTTCATATAGCCTTTAACATTATCCCTCCAGATAGCATTGAAGCGTTGTTTGGGACGTGGCTAAATGGAGTGACTACTCATATTGCGTCTATTATTCGGACTAGAATATGCGCACTTCTTTGGGCTATATGGAACTGCAGGAATGATATGATTTTTAACAGACTATCTATGATTAACTTCTTGCAGGTTATCTTTAGGGCTATGGCATGGATCCGTACGTGGTCGTTACTAACTCCTACGGCCTCCAGGGAGCTTCTGGATACTGGGTGCAATAGGTGGGAGATGGTAGCACGGGCTATTTTCAACCAGTTTGGATGGCGGTCGCATAATAGATGGGTCCTTAGTGTCCTTTCGTCCAACCGGTTGTGGCTTTCATTTGTTTACTTTTTCTTATGCTCCTTTTGTGAGTTGTACTTTGCAGGACAGACTTTTTTTGTTGGACATGATCTAATAAAGTGGCTGCATGCATCTTTCCGATGCAGAGGCCGGGGGATGACCTCCTTTTCAAAAAAAATCGAATCAGAGAACATCCCAAATCCTACTCGGACACAGCTGTACACATCGTGATTAAGCCTAATGAATTCAACGAGGCTCTGGTACCTGAAACATCTGCGATCGGGGAGAAGGCATAGCCGGTATGTAGCTGCACCCACGTTTGGATTATTTCCCAAGAGAAAGCCTCCGAGGGACCAAGAAAAAAAATCGGTTCTGGGTCCTCCAAGGATGAAAACAATGGAGCAACATGAAGACCCAGCGGTGCTGCTGCTGCCTGAAGACATGCTCACGGACGCCCTCCGCCGACTTCCTCCACATGGTCTCGCCGCGCCCCACTGCGTCTGCAAGGCGTGGCGGGACGTCATCGACACGCACAGCCTGCTGCAGCTAGACCTCCCACACTCGATGGACAGCATCATCCTAAATTTGTACGATCTCAGGTCGTCGCGGTTTCTCTCCCGCCCATCCAGGGGGGCAGCAACCTCAGCCAACGTCGACCACGCCGTCTCCGTCAAGCTAGTCCACCTCCGCGATCCAACCATCTACGTCAGCGATCACTGTAATGGCCTTCTTGTAGTTCACGACAGCGTGGTTAACCCCGCCACAGGACAGTTGGCTCACTTGCCCAAATGCCCCGGTGCGTTGATCGGAACACGTTTCTTCTACACTAACAAGTACATTGTGTTTGATCCGGTGGTATCTCCGCACTACAAAGTTTTTGCTGTCCCTCGCATTTGTTACCTTCCAAGTTACATTAAGTTCAAGGAACCAGAGATAGAGGGCTCGGAGTGGCCACCATCACGATACGCCCTTCATGTCTTCTCATCGCAAACGGGATGATGGGAGGAGAAGACCTTTCTTCGGGAAGGGGACGCTGCGGGGACGGTTGCAGGCATGTGGGTAGACTCACGGCCAAGAAAGCGATACGCTGCCTACTGGCAAGGAACACTTTATACACAATGTGAAAATAATTCTGTGACGGGGTAAGTACTTCCTTCTTGAGAAAAGATCACTCTATTATGACGTTATTATTCATGTGCATGCATTTTTTACTATTGTCTGTCTAACAAAATGACTTTCCTTTCAAAGCATATCATTGTCAACTCGCAAGTACTGGGTGATCAAACCAACTAAAGATATGGAACAGGGTAAATATCCAAATATTTATCTTGGAAGATCGGAGCATGGGGTGTGCTGCGCATCTGTCAAGATCAACGTCCTTCAGGTTTGGTTCCTTAGTCAATCACATTGTCAAATGGAGTGAGTTTTGAAGCATAGCACTGACCTTCGTTGTGTGATGCCACCTCAAGTGTGATCTACGTGATGGTGACCGTCGTTATGTGCTACCACCTCTGAAATATGATGAACATGGACCATGGACCTTACATCGTGCAAAACCTTTTGTGGATCACAACATCCAAGCAATGTGGGATTGCAATGAGAAAATCAACCGAGACCCCGATAGTGGCATTATTGTCAACATTGAAGACTGGGCCGAAAGGCACTACCAAAATTGTACTACTCTTCTAGGATTTCATCCTTATCAAGAGGTTATATTCCTCGGCATAACATTCAGAAGGGGACTAGCCTAAAATTTTAATACTTGTACCATAAAAGAATTGGGAAACTTGTGTGGACCATGTTATGAAGATGTCGTCGAAGCAACATACATAGATGCATCTTTTATGTACACACCTTGTCTTGCGGGAACGTTCCCAGAGAATTGTTAGTTTTGTAAACTCATCGCGATGATTGTAGGGCATTAATTTAAGGGAATGTGTATCTTGTCAAGTGTGATTGTACCCCTATACATACAGAATCATGTGGATCAATATTTGTTCCCCGATTTGCACATCCATATTCGCAGCTTGTTGCTTGATTGCCCAATTTATGTACTGGTTTACTGATTAAAGTGTTTGAATTTGCATAGGAATCCCCATTATTCTGTAGAAAATAAAAGCAGATAGGTTAGGACCAATAGTAGTTCCTCTAATCCTCTGTATTCTTCGTCCAAAAATCAACCTTCACTGCAGCATGAAATTCAAGTATCTTACTAAGGGAATCCATGGTATGATGATTTTGCGCCTCTAACAGTCTGTTTGTTTCGAGGGAATCGGTGGTAGGGAATAATAATTTAAGGGGTACGAGACATATACTACACATTCACTACTAGGGAAAAGCCTAGAAGTAGTGCAGATCAAATGCTTAGTAGTAGGGCGGGTGGCCGCGCTACTGATACAGCGCTACAGCTAGCGCTTATTAGTAGCATGATTTGACCCGCGCTACTACTATCTAGGGATAGCAGTAGCGTTCGTCTCCAACACGCGCTGCTGCAAATAACTATAGCGCCCTACTACAAAGAGCGCTACTGCTAAGACATCGTTGCTGCTAAAGCCATACCCCCCGCTACTGTTATTAGTTTCTGATTTTTTTTCAGGTCCATATTTTGTGCTGCTGAATTTTGTTTAGGGCTTTATACAATAATCTCTAGCATATCATACACATACAAATATAATCATAGCATATACCTACAAATAGTCTCATCAAATCATGTCATGATCATAATCATCATCTCAAAAATAGCGATACAAGTCTTGAATACTTGCAACTACATCGTCATCCATCTAAACAATGATATACGCGAAAAGAGATATCACTATGAGTGAGAGCGGAACTATGCAGTACATGAGGCGGTGGTTATGAGTCCTCTCTCGTGCTAGCGTGAACCTCAAGTAACTAGCTTCTACTTCTTGTTTGCTTTTGAAGCCTTTATGGCTGGCTCCCGAGACCCCCTCCACTTGCGCCTGACACTCAAGCCACTCGTCGTACACTCCCGGAACCTTCCCTTTGTACACGACATAGCACTGCTTCATCACCATCAAGAATCTAGGTACCTGTTAGAGATGCATCTTCATCAAGAAAATGTACAATCATACATGCAACAAAATATACTTGAGCAACACGAAAAAGAAAGGGTTAGCAACTAGATGCAACATATAGTAAACATACAAATAATGAATGCAGTTTCATCGTATGCAAACTAATTAACTAGAGGTACGCAGGTCATCGTACCCAAACTAACAAAGTAGCATTACGCAAGTTCGGCGGGGACCATGGACATCACAAAGTTTCATCGCTATAGAAACTATACAAGTTCAACCGACAAATATCTTCATCGTCGACATCAAAAATCACTAGAAGTTCCATCCTTCCATATCATCGAGGATGGACCCTAGCTTCTTGAATGGCGTGAGGTTCTAACGTTACATGCCTATGCGAGTTCGGATGCCAGCTCGCGATATAGGGCCGTGGTGGAACATCTCCTTCTCATCGACGACTTCTTTCATGATGATCGTCGCAATGTCCCTCTGGATGCGAAAGAAGTATATCTAAGTTTATAATCCGCTTCTCCAAGAGACTCTGCCCACTCGCGGATATGTTCATCGTTTCTGCTTGTCATGTGAAGCTTTTGGTGATCTGTTCTGAACTCCATCATGAGGTGGAGGAGGTAGAATCCATCGTTCTTGCTTGGTTTTGGGACATGGATGCAGCAGAAGTTAGTTTTATGCGAGAAACCTGTCTTCTTGTGCCTTTGTTTCCTGATCTATAGGTGGCCACCCCTCAAGCTGAAGCCTTGGAGAGCAACATCTAGAATATTCATTATGTGGATGTAGTCCTTCTTCTCGTAGTTTCTG
The DNA here is from genome assembly GCF_002162155.2 of Triticum dicoccoides. Lineage (NCBI taxonomy): Eukaryota > Viridiplantae > Streptophyta > Magnoliopsida > Poales > Poaceae > Triticum > Triticum dicoccoides. The sequence continues at coordinate 93,449,070 of NC_041381.1, forward strand.
ATAGGGTCGAAATACACGGCGTGGAAGACTCGCGGGTAAATAACGATAAGGACGGCGTGCCCGTTGCTGCGGGGAAAAACACCTCAAATTATTCTCCATATGAGCGAGAAGGAATGATTGAAATGTACGAAAGGGTTGTCCGGCACTGACTTACTTTGGATGATAAGGCAGGAAGACTATTTCCTGGTCGTTATTCTGTACCATGAAGTTTTCAAGGTACTCCCTAGCAGTTTTACGCTCAAAGTCACCGAGATCCAAGGACTCATGCATGTAGCATAGATTCGCCACACAGATTTGCGAGACTTCTTCTCTCTCCATGACAGAGCTCATATGTAGCGCAAAAAGGTGGACGATTGTACAATCGAGCCGCCTTGTCAGAAACATCTCGAAGATATGGTCAAACCACAGGAAGAACACCTCCGTGGGCCGTGAGTCGACATAGCGCTTCCCCTTAGGCACACGAGCCGCATATGTCGGATATCCTGGATCCTTTGAGGCTACTATGCTTTTCTCAATCGACAGAACATGGTCGTGCAGTCTCCTGAGATCCCCTGATATTGCCTCCAGCGGTTTCTGTGGTAGCATCGGCTTGCCCATGACATGGAACATGGTCGCACCTTTGACAAGTACACACTCTTCAAAATCCGCCGTCTGGCTGCTATGTGCTCTGGCTTGTTTCTAGGCAGCAGAGCCTCTCTTCCCTGGTCTCTTCTTCTCCTTTTTCTGGGGCTGACCTTCCAGGCCCTTCCATAACCCCTGCCCCAGTGTTGTCGGGCTAAGCACTGTATGACCCCCGGGTAGTTGAGCCTGTGTTGAGGCGGCATCTTCAGGCGTGTCATGTGAGGATTGCATGAACAGAGACTTCTTGCACCCTGCTAGGACATTCCTGCCCGGGCAGATCATCCATATCCTCATCAGCATGCTGATAGCCCAAGTCATCATATGGTTGACTCATCATATCTAACTCACCATCATAGGCGCCTGTATTGAGGAACCGAAGAGGTCTTCCTCCATCTCATCATCCATTATTTGTTATACGGGGGCGATTACATCAGCCACTATTGGACCCCCTTCATCACGTCGTCCGCCGCTCTCACCCGGCACTACAGGCACTGGTAATTGCGTAGGTGGGGTGGTGGTGTCCATACCTACTTGTTGATGTGTGGTTATTGGTGTGCTCTCGGCCGACTCCAAAGGAAGAAGATTATTCGGCCATAGCAGCACCCAACCCTTGCAGCTTCTAGTCCACAGTGGGGTCTCGTAGTCCTCTCCCCCTAGCCGTACTAGAGGAGGCAAATCCTCGTGCCTCAATTTTACACTCGACAAGGTAACCCTGAAGTGCCCATGGGGCATCAGCTGGCCGTGGAACATGAGTTCCAAGGGCTTCATTATCACCCCCTTTTCCACGTCCACCTTCTGGCCTTTGATCAAGTAGAGTACGGTGCACGGGGTTTCGTCGGCTTGCAAACACATGTTTGCGGCATAAAATATCCGAAAGGCAATGAAAATGGAATATTCTAGATATATGTTGGTGCAACATGTAATTACCGTGAGGGTGTCGAGCTCAGCCAAAGACGAAGGCCTGCCTAGTGCACCAGAGACTGAGGACGGGCTGCTATGAGCGGGTGCGGGTTCGGGAGCAGGCCCGGTTGGGTGAGCAGGTGATGGTGTGGTGGTGTTGTTCACCGAGTTGCTCCCAACGAAACTGGGCATGCGGAAATCATCTACCGTCTTGTCTGGATTTTCCTTCGTCCAGTTGATGATAGCCGGGATCAACTTAGTAGCAAAATCATTTCTACAGGCATGCACAGCTGCATCGACTGCCTGCTGTAGCAACTCATTTTTCTCCTCGGCTAATTTTTTCTTGAACGCAAGCTTCACCTTCTCGTCGATGTCCGCCTTACTAAACTTCTTTTTCTGCCTCTTGGCCTCCGGGCCCTCGTTGTAAAAAGCCTTCCATGCGGCATTGTCTCCGATGTCGTGCACACGTCCATATTGCGGCTGCTGGTCCAAAGGAGTCCCTTAAGTTCGTTCAAGGCCCAGTTGAGAGGGGTGTCCCACTTGGCCTCATCGGCGAAGTAGGTCTTTCGGCTGCAAGCTAGTGTTGCTTCTCATGCAGAAGGAACGTGAACCGTTTACGAATGTGTAGTCGACTTGATCAGAAGATAAATGTAATGTGGTAAAAGAATAATTACCAATATTCTAATCAATTTCCTCGTGATCTGGTCCATGTAAAAAACCTTCTTTTCCTTGTCCCACTTGTAGTGGGCCCTGATGAAGTCACGCTCCAAGGGGTTGGCAAACTTCACAAAGGGGTCTGGGAGACCCGCGGCTTCACGTTCTGCGTCCTCCTTATCCCATATGGGCCTTTTGCCAAGGTAGCCACGGCTTCAGAGGCGATGATTCCCCGTGTTGCTTTGCTAAAGGCTCTTAAATTTCGCAGCCTTAGCCTTGGCTGCCTCGGTAGTGCAAGTGTCCTTGAACTTTTCGAACTCCTCTTCCATAAGTGTCGAATTTTCCTCCAGAATCTTGGACAGGGGTTCCTCAGCCTCAATAGCTCGTTTCACCCTCCCTTTCCAGGAGGCCAGATCATTGTTGAACATGCCCATGGCATGATTGTTAATATTTTTCATCTTTGGATCATCCCACGGCTGTTCTATGCTATCATCCCGGTCGGGGAACTTGAATCTCCCGTGCAACTTTGTCAGGAGCAACTGCCTCAAATGTTCTTTACTCCTTAAGTCATTGTCGTTGATGCTCGCACATTCCCATAGGATGCATCCTACTTGGTTCCCATAGCACTTGCGAGGTTCTTCCAGCTCTAATGGCTCAAACTTGCCAAGGGCCATCTTTGTGATCACCAGTCGTCCGATGCCGAGTTTGTTAGGTTTTCGTATCCTCTGCTTCTTCTGCTTCTTCCTTTTGGTAGCGGCATCGGCGCTGGTACCTTCCCCGCAGGTATCTTCCCCGTCGGTACCTTCCCTGCCGATCTCGGTGCCGCCATTGGTGTCGGCACCGTCGGTGTCGATGTCGGTGTCGGTACCATCATCAAGGCCGACCTGCAAACCTTGATTGTGCTTAGCAGACAAAAAGTCAACGTACTGTTGTTCACCCTCATAATCCATCTCGTCTGCATCTTGGTCAGAAGGCCGGTTTCTTCGTTGTTCGACATGTTTCCTATGATTAAGTCTCCTCGTTTAATTCTAAAACTATAATAAAATGAGAAATGACATAAAAAAAGGTCTATGGTTTGCCGGAATGCCGTTTGCCAGTAAATCCCGGCACTCGATATGCCTACTTTCTAGCACAAGTCATGCCAAAATTCATAGGAAATTTCGGCATAACCTTTGCTAAAAAGTGGACATATGGAGCGCCTGAAATTCACCGGAACAGAAATGTATCAACATTCCGATGAAACATAGGCCACTCGGATCATTTACCCTGCACATAATCATCATTTTCCAAATATGACATGTCAAAAAATCACATGTCCAAATATGACATGTTCAAATTCCAAATATGACATGTCCAAATCACATGTCCACATATCACATGTCCACTTCAAATTTGCATATAAAAGGAAGAAAAATTACAGAACTTGAAGAAAAATGCAAGAAGTCATTTTCTTCACAATATTTGAAACTAAATTTAGCATACCTAAATTTGAAACTAAAAAAATTGCTTTAACTAGGGTTCATACTAATTCTGGTTCTTTTAATAGCAACAATTTCTTAAACTAAAAAATTTAAATAACAAGAGTTGCTTTAACTAATGTGTCCTAGGTTTCATACTAATTCTAATTAACTAACTAGCACTATAAAATTTAAATAGCAACAATTGCTTAAACTAAAAAATGCAAGAAACCTATATAATCAATTTTGTTTTTTCTTTTAACTACAGCTAAAACACCTAACCTAATTAACCTACTGCCCTAACTAAAACCAAACTAAATTAACCGAAGAATCCTAGCTAAATTAGCAGAGAGAGGAGGAGCGGTGGGGGGATTGCGACAGAGGGTGTAGGGGCGAGGAGGCAGTCCCGACGATGGCCGAGGTTGGGATGGGAGGACGAAGAGGAGGGAGGCGTGGCGCGCCGGGGCCAGGGTCGGGGGCGAGGGTGAGGTCGCCATGGTCAGGGGCTCGGGGGCGAGCGCCG